>NW_024525489.1:22964849-23437574 GCF_017590135.1 Pyrgilauda ruficollis | reverse complement strand
AAAGGTGGGCGCCCGGCCCTGCCGCCCCCGCCCGGCCGCGTCCCCAGGGCGGCAGGGCCGTGCGAGGGGCGACCCCCGGGGCGGGCGGTGCGGGACCGGCCCCGTCCCGGCTTCCGGCGGCCCTGGAGCCGCCCCGGCGGTCGGCTCTGGCCGCTGCTGCTGGGTGCCGGCTCGGGCGGCTGTGTCACGGGCGGAGCTTGGGGGTCGGGTCCCTTCCAGAGCGAGCCGGGGATGGTAGGGGTGTGGGGATCTTACTAGCCCCAATGTTATCGTATTAGTCCCGGTCGCTGCTCCCGTTGCCGTCTTGTGTGGGAATGCCGGTGTGTTGTGTTTGTGTCGGTGCGAGACGCGAGTCTGACCCTGTGGAGGGCGAACTGTTATCGTTAGGATGAGAGTCTTTCAGAATTCCGACCTAACTTCAGCAAACGTAGGAGAATCAAAGCTAAAGCAAAAGCAGCTAAACATAACTTGGGGGTTTTTTTTTTTTGGTGTTTTTTTTTTTTTTTTTTTTTGGAGGGGCTTTCTAATGTATTTTATCATTTTTCTCTGCTCTGCCAGTGTATGTTGCTATTTGTGTATCCAGCTGGCTGTTGGGATGTGGCAGCCTCTCCCTGGGATAGGATGACGCTGGTTGTAACCTGCTCTTGTGTGGCCTTGGAGCAGAGGGGAGAGCTGAAGTTTGTGGTGTGGAAGCGTTGTTTGAACTGTGTATTTTCCAAGCATCTTCTTGGCCTGGTTTTGTCATCACAGGGTGTGAGTGAGGAAACTTGCTTTGGGAGGCAGGACTGTAGGGAAACATGCAGAACCATTCCACAGTTTGAGGTGCACAGAACTGGTGCTAATGCTGCCTTTCACTTTAGGTGAATGTGCTTAGAATGAAGTCTTGTTTGAGTTGGGCTGATTTTGGTTTAATCTCATCTCTCTTAAATGTCATGAAAGTTTCAGGACCTAAATCCTCTTGTTTTACTGCACTCTTGGTGTGCTAACTCCCTGCTTTATTAATTGTTTAATTGAAAGGGTGTTTTGTGTTGTTTGCCCCACCTTGCTAGCTTCCTTTGAGTGTGTACTGTGCTGGCCTTTTACTTGTCCAAGTCTACTTGCCTTATGCTCTGGGTTTTTGTTTTTCTGTGAACTGTTTTATGTTGTGTATCTTTCTGCTGCTGTTTTAACTGGCATATTGACTCTGATACCTTATCAATCTGATTTTTTTTTCAGTGTTCTGTATGTGACTGAAGGATGTGAATTAACCAAGTCATCTGTCTTTTTGGTTTCATTTTAAGGACATTACCTTCAACCACAGAGTTTGGAATATTTATGTATGCAATGCCACTGTGAAACCTGTTAAAGATTTGTGAAGGTTTCCTTGATGTTTATCACACTTAGATTGCAGTAACCTTCAGTTTGGTGCTCTGTGACTTTTTCTTGTTTCAGGCACAGAGTGGATTTATTGATGCTTACAATGTGCCCGTACCAGCTGAGATAGATGGTGATATAGCAGGACCAGGATACACTAGGCTGGTATTATAATTATTTCTTCTAGATGAGAGATGTTTTCTGATTAGATTGTGGACCCTGTAGGAAAAATGAGAGGTGCTTTTCTCTTGTGAGGGTTATTGCCTGTTTCATTCTGAGGCAAGGTCTTGCCCAAGGTGTCTTCAAAGTGGAGCATAAATAGCATAAAAACAACAATGAAATCCAGTTACTTCTAATATGACAAGCAGTAATATTGTCTGAAGTTTCATCCACATGTGAGCTTACTAATGCCTTATCTTATGTTTGTGAGTGGTTTCATTAAGCCCCTTTCTTTGCCGTCACCTGTAGGTGAACTTTGAGGTGGATGAAATAATTGTGTGGAAAGCCCCTTTCTTTGCCTTCACCTGTCACCTGTAGGTGAACTTTGAGGTGGATGAAATAATTGTGTGGAGTTGAAATCAGCTGTGTGCCATCGGTGCTCATCAGTGGTGGGATTTCAGCAGAGTGCTTCCAAGCACTGCACGTACTTGGGCAGCTTCAAGCTGTAATTTGTGGTTTTGTCCCCTTAGCAGAGAGAGCCACATAGGAAAGTGTTTCTGCTGTTAGCAAGCAGGGATTATTGCCTTAATAAGCTGACAGTCTCCTTATGTGGATTCTTGCTAAATGCTGACTTTCTGCAACCTTATTTCCTGGCAAAGCATTCAGGAGCTGGATGCAGAGCAGAGTGGCATCTACTTCTCTTACTCTGTTCTAGTTGAACTGGAGCAGGCCATGATTTAAATGTTTGTTTTGTTTAAAAAAAATTATACATTAAAGAGAGGCTGAGTTGCTGGTCTGGAGTTTATTGAATTTGACCTTAAGAGCTGGTGGTGGGGACTGAACTGCAGAGTTTGGAAGGGAAGGAGGATGTGGTCAGATGGATACAATCTTGCTGCTATGAGTCCTGCTCTCTGAGCTGGTGTCTGGAAAGGGACATGAAAGGGACATGTCAGTGCACTGCCAGTACGGATTTTTGGCTCAAGCCAATAGTTTACAGTTGTTTGCACTCCCACCAAAATTCAGCTTTCAAAAGGGCCTTGGAGCAAATCATAATGGATTCATTGCAAGAAAGGTAATGGGTAACATGTCATGCCATTAGCTCTCTATCAAATATTCACAGTCAATAATGATGTGTGTATTCTAGCTAGCACCACTACAAGTTTGTTGTAAGAGATTAAGTGTTACCTGGATTGCTTAGTTCTTCATGTATTCCTTGTGTGGGTCATTTCTGGTTTTTGTATGTCTATATTTCATTTTTGCAAATAATTTAGTTGTATACAGTGGTCAGCAAAGCGTAAGAGAAGATTTAGGGTTTATTGGTTGTGAAACAGAGATAATGTCCTGTCCTGTTCAGTTTCAGGAAATATTCCTGAAGTCAGATGAGGTAGTTGCTTAATTTTGTCTGCTCTGCATTTGTCCTTCTCACATTTAAGAAGACTTTTCTGTCTCTTGCTATTAAATTGGCATTCTAACAGTCCCTAGGCCCAGATACTCTGTAAGTTGTGCCTTTCTTTTAAGGTTTGGGTCACAAATGCTTTCACAGGGTTTTCTGACAGAGACTGTATTGTTAGGTTTCCTGTTTGTCCCTATGTCTGTACGTTTGATTTTGGAAGTAACTGCACAGAGTTTGGAAGTATTTTCTGAGATGATTTTATGTCCATTTTGTTCATGTGATTAATTTATACCACAGCATATCTTTAAAAAAAAAATCGTTGCTTTGGTTTACTAAAGGTTGAGCTTCATTTCTCATCTCACAGGTTATTTGTCTAGTGCAGGTGGACCCTTCCAAAGATTTTCCGCACCTTACTGCAAAAAAAGGCCCTTATTTTGCTGAAATTCAAACAGTTGTGATAATTAGTGAGATTATTTTTCCTGCAGAGGTTATATATTATGCTGTGTTTGTCTTCTTTCAGTTCTTTTTGGCATCTATGGCTTCAGCCAGATGACAAATGAAGAGAACACAGCTCATTGGGGTGCACACTGTTTGAGGTCTCATTTTTCAAAAAGGAAAGTCTGGTTTTTGTTCGCCAGCCTTTCAGCAGGGAGGTTGGTTTTGGTGAAGGAAGTCATGTATCCACCAGCTTAATTACCTGATGCTGAAAACTTAAGGTTCTGTGAGTATCTCTGGAGAACAGCTGGTGACTATTACTGCTTTCTGCTGCCATCCATATTTTGGGTGTCTGGTTGTTGATAGAGCTTCTGTGTGTTGCTGGAAGAGAGTGTGTCCAGGTCAGATGAACCTGAATTTTGATGAATTTCTAGTTTTTGGTGTCCTCTTCTCTACATGTGTGTGCCCTTGCTCCTCTTTCCTGGTGTGATCCATTAGGGCATCAGTTCTTCTTCAGTTTACTGCTTCTGAAACGTTGAATCCATGCTTTTTGATAGGCATTTTAGTCTTTCATTCTTCCTGATTGACATTACATTTTGAAAGTTTCTTGACTTTGTTAGGAATAAATGTCTGTGTTTTGACATCTTTCTGTTCAGCTGTAATTGGTTTTTGAAGCTTGTCAGGTTGGCAGAGAGGGAGGTGGATGTTTTGCCATCCCGTTTTTACTGCACTGAATAAGTGCTATAGGGCTTCATCTCTGGGACTGTGGTTTCCTTAACCAGTAATCTGTGCACAGTGGTTTTTGTTTAACATCAACTTTATCAAAGCATTGCTTTCTAAAATTGTCACTCTGTTGGGTTGTGGTATTACACTGTCTACCAGAATGTGGAAGGTAATTATTTTTAGCTGGGGGAGCTGTGAGGATTTGAGAGAGGCTGAAGAGAAGGGCTGTAAAGGCTGGAAGCAGAGGGCTGGGGAGTCTCTTGGGTGCGTTTTCCTGTAGAGTGGAGCTAATCAGGCTCAGGAAGCCTCTTTGTACACTGGGACCAGTTTTCCCATGGAGTAATAACCTGTTTAGAAATCATTTTGTTCAATAGTTCACACAGGAAGTGGTCAAAACCAGAAGCCCCTGTCTTAGACTTTTGCTTTTTTGGCTTTGTTGCAGCATTATATGCTTTATATTATCAGTTTCCATTTGAAGGCTAATCAAAGCCTGATAGTTTTTAGCTTTTATTTCTAGTTTTTAGCTTTTATTTCTAGTTGGTGGTGGTTTTTGATATAAATTTTTTTTTTCTGATGTCCTGCTGTTGTTAGAGAGTACACTGGTAATTATTTCCTGTTTAATTAGGTAGTGCTCCTTCAGCTTGACCTAGCAGTTGAAACTCCTGCTCAGATGGCAGTCTAGATCTCTGGAAGAGTATTGTTCTTTCAGCTGCTGATAGAATTAGCATCCTTCTATAGTTTTCAAGAGCAGACGTTCCATAAATGCTGTATACATTTGGTAAAGTATCTGCATGTAGATTAAGGCATTGTAGGCTAATTTTTGCCTCTCAAAAACCTATATTTCCATTGACACAGTGAAATCTGCATTTGAAGGATCCTGCTTATGGAAATGGGTGGGTATTGTAAACCCCAGCACCACAAAGGCTGAGAGTTAGAGCAGGTAAGAGAGTAAGTGGTAATAAAAAATGAGCCAGGGTTTTCTTACCTGAGCCTCTTCAAAATTTTAGTTGCATTTTGTCAGCTCAGAAATACTTGTTTGAAATCATTCTTCACCCACCTACTGATTATTGATTTTCAGTCTCAAATCCCATAATCAACTGGCAATTCCAATGGGATTTTCCTAAATAAAAGTCTAAGACAGTGTCTTCCACATTGAGGTGCTGTGTGGTACATACTTAGGCACCTTCAAATTCAGGGTCATAGCCAGCTCCAACAGGTGTTGAACACCATAGGGTGCTTCAGTCATTCTCAGTCTCTCATTCAAGTGAGCTTGGAGGAGGAATTGCTTCACAGCTGATGATTTAAAAGGTGTTTGAGATCTAGTAAAACCTGTCAGGGGTACCTCATTGTCATCCCTAGCCTTTACGAGGAGCCCTTGTGTCACTACAATCAGAATAATCTTTTTTTTACTCAGATTAACAAAGACAATTCATATTCCTGCTGTTGATAACACCTTCAATGCTGATAACCCAAATGGAACAAGATGCAAAATTATAATTTATACAGATTCTCAGCTTGGAGTCATGTTTTTTTAATCTATGCCCTTAAGCACAAGGTAGCCTGCTGTTGCTGAAGGTGTTGGTGGCCTGCATTAAATCAGATTTTCTTTCTCCTTTCTGGCTTTCATAAGCCCAGGAAAACCTTCTGTCTTTCTTTCCTTGCCCCAGCGCTATACAGAGCACAGTGACCTATGGAGCCTTCATCAGTGACACAAACTCCTGACAGCTGGACATAGTATTGTTAAAAATAAATAAAACAAAAAAATCATGAGCAGGGTTTTTGAGGCCTGTGAAATGTTTCCATCCTGGCTTGTGCAGAGTGTGTAACTTCAGGATCTTCTCACTTGTATCCACTACAGTTGTAGCTCCTTGATCATATTATTGGTACAAGTTGCCCTAAAACAAGTCTAAGTGTTAACAAGCCCCCCTGATGATCACAGGTCGGCTTTGTTAAAGCTTCAGTAACTTTTCTTGTTTGTCTTGGAGGTTAAAAAATATGGATGTTTGATTCATGAACATTTTTCTTCTGTTTGTTTCTTGCAGTGAAGAGAGTATGTTAGGAAAAGAAATAAGGGGTAAAAATCCTAGCTCATGCTTCAGTATTGGCACTTTCTCATGTGCTGCCTTTATTCTCTGGTACAGATGAAAGAAACTCGTGTTTTTGCTGTTCTTAATGTCTATGCATCTTTTTTCCACCAGTGATGGTTGGAGACATTGCTGCCATTGGTGGGGTGGATACATAATGACTTATAGGGAAGGCTGCCAGAGAAAATTTATTTGTTAACTGTTTTTTTTCCACGGTCAGTCAGGTTTGGACTACTCCTTGACTTTCACAGGATTCCCACTGGTCTTGGAATCTCTCTGCCTGCAAATTATTTGCAAATGCCAGCGCTCCCAGCATTCCAGCACTGTTGCCACACCAAAAAATAGTGAGAGATTTGAGATCAGCTGTCCAAGAAGTGAGCTGAGTAAATATCTAAACACAGGAATACCCTCTGCATTTATTTCCAGACTTTATTATTGTTTACTTTTTATAGTCTTAGGGGTATTTTCCCCTCCATTTTTGGTTCCACAACTAGGTCCCAAGATGCCATGTAACAAACCTTGCACGTACATGTTGAGTCCATAAAGGCTCTGAGTTCCTGACTTCCTAAAGTGACTTAAATGTGACTTAAATGAGACTATTAGCAGCTTACAAGGTGGATCCCTGGCTACATGTGTTAAGTTCTGTAATTCTGGCCTTTGCAAAAGCAGGCTCTGAGCCCTGTGTAGGGGTAGCCTGGGCGCTGCAATCTGTACTCGTACAGGTAGCAAGCCTCCCTTGGGGAGAGAAGAGGCTGTAGCTGGGCATTTCAGGAGCTGCTGCTACTTTAGTGCTGGGAAGCAGCTTTGCTGCCTTCTCTCCATGGTTGGGTGCAGGGGCACAGAAATGCTCTGAAAGCCCTGGGCAAATGGCTTTTGGCTTTCAATTAGAAGTCCAGTGGTACAGTTGTAGAAGAGAAATAATTTTTATAGTGATTTCTGTTGCTTCTTAATGGCTTTTCAAAAATGTAGCTTCCTTGGATGCTCAGTAGAACCAAGGCCTTAGCAGGACAGAGCTCTGTTGGTCAGAGCATGGTGCTAATGGCATCAGGGTTGTGGGTTTGATCCCTGTGTGGGCCGTTCACTTAGGAACCGGACTTGATGATCGTTGTGGATCCCTTCCAATTCAGAACATTCTGTGTGTGAAAATGCAGTGAAGCTCCTGAGTCATTGCTGCTGCAGTTGGCTGCTGTGTGTCTAAAGGGAATGTTTTGAGGGGAATGTTCCCTAATTCCTTTGTTGCTGCCTTGCTTTATTCAACCCTTTGCAGCAAGGTGAGGCTGTTTTTGGAGAAGAAGGTTCAAGGGGCCTTCCACATAGCAAAATGGGGAAGTGTTGCATCGCTCATCTGGGAGTCTTGCAAGTGGTCCCACACACTGCAGAGCACAGCCCTTGCTGTGCCCTGGATCCCCTGGCTGCTGAGAGACCCATGTGTGTTACACCTGCTTTTCAGTCTCTCAGTGGTTGGTTTGTTTATGGGTTTTCTTACTGTGATTGGGGACTTGCATAATTCAAGTGCTGTGTGGCATTGTAGTTTCCTGAGCAGACTTAAAGCTTCAGCTCTCAGTATAAATCAGCTGTTTAGTGTTCCCCAACAAGTGGTTCCACTGTGTTAAACCCCTGTGTACCTCAGTTGCTCTTTGACTAGTGCTGTCAGAGAACATCAAGTCAAGAATGCAGAGGTGGGTGCTGCATTTTCCTCTCTAAATACTCCTTTTTTGTTTTTTTATAGGCTAGAAATGTCAACACGGGTGAGCTTGCAGCAATTAAAGTAATAAAACTAGAACCAGGTAAGTGGTTTCTTAACTAAGTAGGCCTCAGAAACTGAACATTTTTGTGCTTAAGATAGCAATTTCACAAAATCAGTCAAGTCCACTTATTGAAAGAAGATGTAGGAAAAAGTACACTGTTCTAAAAAAAAATCATGGCAGACAAGATGTAAGGGGAAAAATGTAATTGGAGGACAGTTAAGTGAAAGCTGATTAAAATTTGAGAATTGTGGGGGGTTTTGTCCTGTGTTCGAACCATGTGTTGTAAAAATTTCTAGAACACAAGAAGACAGCAAGGCAAAAAAGAACTCACCTGGTAAAAGAGTAGAGGAAGAACTAAAAAGAAGGGTGAAATAATAGCTGAACATTAGTATCTGGGAGTTAAGTACATTTCCTGAAAATCTCTTGGAGGGTCTGATTAGGACTTCACTGTCTGCTAGATTTATGCTTGCACTGTGCTTCTGTGGTGATTTCACAAAGCACATGTGACCTACAGATCAGTTCTTGGCCTGCAAATTCTGTTCTATTGGTAAGAGTAGGCCTGTTGAATAGGATTAATCTGGGAAGTAAAACATCCAGACTTTTTGTCTAACTTCTAACTGCTGGCGTTCCATTTCCAGATTTAATGTTGGGGTGTGTGTAATATTTTAACTACCTGGTTTGATCCTTAAGGTCTGTGTGGGCAAGAAGGGAAAGAAGGTATTAGTTTTCTCCATTTTTTTTCCCCTTACAATTCT
The DNA here is from genome assembly GCF_017590135.1 of Pyrgilauda ruficollis. Lineage (NCBI taxonomy): Eukaryota > Metazoa > Chordata > Aves > Passeriformes > Passeridae > Pyrgilauda > Pyrgilauda ruficollis. The sequence goes on along the minus strand of NW_024525489.1, from coordinate 23,428,924 downwards.
GGAAGTCGGTAGAAATGTTGTGTTTTCACAGTAGATACACATTTAAAAGTTCAAGACAGGACAGTATGTTACTAGGTAGTTCAAAAAGTGTATGTTAATCACACTTTTCCTCACACTGAAAGTGTGATCTCAGATGCTCCTGTCTAGTTCTGCTTCTGTGTTTTTCTTATGTCAGTTCCCATTGCTGGAGTCCTTGGCTGTGCATGATGTGCGTTATCAGTCCAGCTAACCGTGCTGTGGGCAGAGCATGGGGGTGCCCTGCAGCTGGGGGAACTTGCTCCCATGCTGTGGTGATGGGTGACCGATTGGCATCTTGCACTTAAATATTTTTTGGCAGCCTTTGGACACCTGAGTGGTGCTCAGAGAGTAGGCTTCAGCTGCCCTGTTTTGCAAGTTTTGCAGATTGGTGTACAGTGTGCAGACTGAGGGTTAACAATGTTTAAGGACTTGTTTTAAGGCTTTATGCTACTTTTATTTTGAGTGCAGTGTAAATGCTGATCACACACTGGAGGAATTGTGTCCTTTCAGGGAGGTCCATGTGTGAAAATAAATTCCTCTGTTCTTTAGTGTCTGTGTGTTTAAAAGTCTAGCCAGGAAGCCATCAGCAACACACTACAGATAGATGTTCACTTGCAGCTTATGATTTGAAATTTGCTGTCAGTTAAATAAAATACTTGGGAATATCATATTTCTGGTTATAAATAACTCAGTGGATAGGTCATCAGTATGTTAATGTACTGGGAAAAACTTAAAAGTTTCCAAAAGAAAAACATCTCAGCTGTGTTTTCAGTTTCACACATGATTTTCTCAGTGTACACATCTGGTAAGAACCTTTAAGAGAAAGACTGGGACAACCAAGGTACCAAATGGTGAGATTGAGCTAAATGTCACCCCTGTGTCAATGTTTTCTGGATGTGAGTTACAGTCCATAAATTTACATTCTTGTGGAGTCTGCTGAAATGTTGCAGCAGCAGTTTACTAGTGACTGGTTTTGAGCTTTTTTTTTGGCTTAGGAAGATGAACTAACGAGAATGGGCATGTGGCCAAAAATAGCAGAGTTTTGTTGTGTTTTTAAGAACCCAGGCTATTGGCAGGGCTTATGCAGATGGACACAGTGGGGTCTCAGGGAAAATAAGGACTTGAGAGCGAGCTATGGCCAGTACTGTAAGAGCTGTCAGTAGATGTGAGGTCCATCTGTCCCAGAATGGAACTTCAGAATATTGTTACTTATTGCTAAGCCCTTGCTAATAAATACTGATTTACAGCTGATTTATGTCTATGAAACTTGCAGATAATTAGTCTTAATTACTAAGAATGTTTATTTTATAAACATGTGCTGAAAGTTGAGATGTGACTATAACCCAGGCCAAAGAAAATACTCGTTCTACTGCATTTCAGGAGAAGATTTTGCTGTTGTGCAGCAGGAAATCATTATGATGAAAGACTGTAAACATCCGAACATTGTTGCTTATTTTGGCAGCTATCTCAGGTACAGTTTGTTTCTTTTGTTCACTTAAAAATGTGTCCCTGTCCCCTTGTAAAGGACAAATCTATAAGGTGACATAGACAAAATACAATTTACAAAATATTATCCATTTGTGTATTTTTTTCATTTACCTTCAAATCTGTTCTATTTACTACAGTATCTCTCTCTAAATGATCGCCTTCCAGCAAAATTATTTGTTGACCACATAGTCATGTTTTCTTGCAAATAAGTTGATGCTTAAAAGCTTTGAATCTAATACATAAGTGGAAAATTAAGCAGAAGTATGTCAAGTATGAAGTGTCTGTGTATATAGTATGTTTTACATCTGTTTCAGTAGAATGTCTGTTTTTCCAACGTGTGAACTTCTGACCAGAATGTGAAGGTTTTGTGTTTTTTTCTGGAGGTGAGGTTATTTGCATTGTAGAAACATTTACAAATGTATTCAGTTGTCTTACCAGCTACTTCTTTTAACCAGTCGTAGTGGGAACAGATTGCTTAACATAACTAATAAAAAGCTGCTTCTGATGATATTTTAATTTTCATGTGAAAACAGTGCACAACTACTATTGTTGCACTCAACTTTCTTGACCATTTTTTATTGAAACACTGCCTCTTCTGTACTCAAGCTGGAGGTGCTTTTTCTTTAAAAGAGAAGTTTCCCTCTTGTCTCAGACTATCAAAATATACCTTTGGAGACCCAGAATTAAATTTTGGCTAATATGCTATATATTTTGTCACTGTCTTACACTCCTCCTTGGTCCCTTCCTCTGTGTTTGGCAGAGTGCTTCTTTTTTGGTCTGGGCAATCAAGTCACTGTCTGTGAGACCTTTTACTGTCTGACCTTTTGTTTTCCAAGCATATTTCAATGCTAAGAAGAATAAGAAAAATACCATTGTCCTATATTTGCTAGTCATCAGCATATTGTTCCCCAAGGATTTCTCCTGTTTGTGTAGGGATTTTTCAGACAGTGACATTTCTGCCTTCCTGTTAGCCTGGGTGTTAAGTTGCAGACCCTCAATGGTACTGTTGATCCTGTCTCTGTTTTGCTTGCTGCTCAGGCAAGCTCCGTAGAAAGACTCTACACTGTTGCTCTTGGTTGTTACAGGGATCTTCACCTGTCTCAAAGTGCTTAGGCACAGTGATAGAAGGCTAGATTGAAACTAAGAAATGTAGTCACCTCTTCTGATCCTCTTACGTTCTTTTTCTGTTTTCTGTAGGGCTTTTGCACACTGGGACGTGAATGCCCAGTAAGCAAGTGAGAATTTGCAACACTTTTAATGCTTCATGTCTCTTACTTTGCTGGGAGAGTTCTGGCTTCTTCCCACTTCCACAGTGCTGCTACTTTTGGCATCAAACAGGATGCAGCCACATGGGCCCATGAGTCCAGTGCCCCCAAAATGGTCCCTATCTTGGGTCCTGCATCTTTGTGAGGAACAAAGAAGGGACTTGGAGATGTCTCTTCAGTGGTTCTTTCTTACTCAGTTTTCTTGCATGGGTTGTCACACTGCTTCTGTGTCTGGTTTTAGTCAGCTATTTCAGTGGAAAGTTTTAATATTATTTCAAGCAAGACTTTAATTGACCCCTTGAAATGTATGGAATTAACAGCCAGGGAATTCTGCTGCTTAAAATTCCTGTAATGCTTGGACAATACCTTTCCCACCACTAGAGGAAGCAGCTGGGAATGTACCTTTGAGGACCATGTGCACTCTGGACATAAAAGGGGTGGACATCCAAGAAAGAGAGAGTTCTCCTTGGAGCAGCAGCTGTTCTAGCTGTCACCTCCTGGTGATAACACTTACAGTTTGCAGCTCAGGAGATAAGCTCAGCACTTCCACCATTGCCTTTGAAAAACCCTGTCACAAATGTGTCTCAGCTGTTCTAACAGGGCCATATGAGTTCAAGACCAGGTCATCAGGGAAGTGCAGAACAACCATCAGTCTTTCCTTTGGTTCTCCTGTTACTGTCTGCTCTAAGGTGGTTGTATGGGATTTTTTTTTCCACCTGAGTATTTTGATGGCCAGAAATGACTAGGCAAGTCCCAGATTTTTTGCGCTGCACAGTGCCTTTTTGTGGCCACATCTTACCAATGAAGATTACTGAGTGAAAATAGAGTTAATGGCCATGATAAAAGATACCTTTAAATCCTTCAACCCGTTGTCTGTTCCTGGAAAGCACCTTTGTGGAGCTACAGTGAATCACACTGAATTGATTCCATTAGTATGGGAAGAAGAGCTAAATAACTTCCCTTGTGACCCTGCCACCAAAAATATCCATAGGTATTTTTGAAGGAAAAGACTTCATCTGAGCAGGTACTTACCCACAGCATGGGCTGTGCTCTGCCTAGCTTTGACTAAAGCACTACAGTTTCACTTAATTTGCTGTGAAAGAAATTTAGTTGAGAGATCCCTGGGGCTTTTTGTTTTGTGGTTTTTTCTTGTTTGTGTTAACTCCTATGCTGTGAAAAAAGTGGAGAAGTGAAAATAAGGAAGAAATAAGAACAACATCTGTTTTGTCTCTACTGTCAGACAAATGTATTTCAACAAAAATCAGTGTGAATGTTTCACTAATACTGTTTTTATTGCTTCATTAAAGTAGAATATTTTTGACTTTTTCATTAGTTACTGTTTAGACAGTGAAGTGTCACATAAGGACTAAATTATACTCATTATTTGACTTGTACTTTCCATAATACAAAGCATGCTGTGTTGTGCTTTATAGTGTTTGAGTCCTCTGACTTATGTTTTACAAGTTCTCTGCTACTCTGACAGCTAATGGATGGTTTTATTCACTCTTTAGACGAGACAAGCTATGGATCTGCATGGAGTTCTGTGGAGGTGGCTCTCTACAGGATATTTACCATGGTATGTCAAGACTTTATTCCTTAAAATCAAAGTACAGCTTATTTTCAAAAATTGAAATGATTGCAGTGTTTTGGAATTAGAGGAGGAATCCTAAATTTAGTATCCATAATAATTCATTGAAGGTCAATTTTAGTTTATGTTTTTACTTAATTGGTTTGGGTTTTGTGAACAATGTTAGTGGGGGGAAGGGAGCATTTAGCAGCAGAAGTTGTTTCCATCCTTCATGGGCTCATATGCCCGTCACTGCTTTTCAAAGGCTGTAAAATTTTTGGCAAATTTGCAAAATATTTGGCAAGATTACAGTGTAAAAAGAAAAAATTGATGTCTTGATGTGCTGTCTTGCTTCATAACCATTTTGTTTCTGAGCTTTTGAACTTGGTTTTAGTATAATCTGTACTACTTCCTACAGAAACCTAAGTATGTGGAATGCTTAGCATGGATGCTCTTGTCCTTTGTAAACTGTTTGAATGTTTGCATACCAGTATTGTATTCCATGAGGGTATTTTTAAATTCTTTAGGGTTTTTTTTAGGTTGGATCTGTGACATGTGAAAAGCAAAGGTGGTCTCTATATTTGCTTTAAGCTTGGCTTCAGTGAGCAGTCAAAGAAACAAGGGCTGTCTGTGAATCTGTTGGATAAAGACAGGATCAATCAACTGCTTGCTATTTTTCAAGAGACAAAATCAGTTTTGAAGGACTTTATTGCCCTGGAATTAAGACCCTTGTAGGAAAGGAGTATGTTCTAAGTGAGTAATGGCTTTGGGGTTCTCAGGTGATGTTTTTTATTGAGGAAGTCTATCCATATTCTAACTTGTGAAGATTTTACGTGTGAGGGTCTCTTGTGCGTAAGCAGCTTTTTATGTTTACCTTGGGTGCAATTAAAAGAAGCACCAATTCACAAGTTCCTGCCATGTTCCTGTCACAGGCATTTGAGTGTGGCCTTGGTGATCCTTTAACTCTTTGCTAATTTTGAGAAAAGCATGTTTAATAGGCTTTGTTTTGTGGAACACCTGTAGAATAGGAAATGAGCTCATGCCACATAAATGCCTGAGCAGATGTCTACAGGAGTGGCTTCCCGTTGCAGCTGATTTTTGGCTTCTCTGCTGGTAGCTAGAATGGAAGGTTCTTTTTTGGTCTTTATTATGTTTTAGAGAGTCCTATTCCAATTGAACTATAGGCCTCTGTAATCTCAAGTCATTTGAGTTAACCAGAATGAAATTTCTCAAAACAAAAATAGGTGCCTAGATAAGCCTGCTGTGAGTGCTGGTATATATAGTTTTGTGTGGGTTTGGAGCTTTTCTTTCAGCAAAGAGAAGTTGGATGTAGACTTACTTTGAAGATATGTTGCATGATACTAATATTGTAGAAGGTAAGCAGTTAGATTCTTTAATCTAGATTCATTCTTTACTTTCTACTCCTTCAGTGTCCTTTGAGAAACTCCATCCAACTTCTCTTTGTTTTCTGTGCAAAACCTGAAAAGCTTACAGTCAGGACTGCATTTCCTGGTCTTAAACCCCTTTAATTTCAGGATCAAAGTCCAGTGACTAGGACGAGTCACAGACCATTCCTTGCTTGCCGCTCACTGTTTGGTTTGCGTATTTGTTCCAAATTTAATTGTTTTCCTCTAAGAGACTTGGAAGTTGGACCCTCAAGGAAGAGAAAGATTCTTCCTTCCCTTGGAAAATGGCTGAACCTGCTTACAGGGGGAGTTTGAGAAGGTGCTTGGTGTGGCAGGCCCAGGAGCAGCAGTGCTGACAGCTGATTTCAGAGAAAGACTGAGAAGCTGGACGGAACAGTTTCTGTGGCAGTGAGAAGGATGAAAGGAGAGAGCAGGTCACAAATGGTACAAAGAACTGCCCAGGGCTCAAAGGGGACTGAACAGAGTTGGCTGCAGCTCTGAGTCACTGAGTTGAAAGTCCATCCCTCTATAGAAGAACACAATGGGTTTGTTCAGGGGAAAGAGTTAGGCTTAAATTATTACTTGTGCTTCTTTTTCCTAAGTACTGTGAGATTTAAATACAGAAGAATTAGTAGTTTCCATTCTAACAGTACTGGACATTTTTGACTTTAAAAAATGCTATGGTCTTTAGGGTGCTCAGTCTGGATTAAAGACTAAGCACATTTACTTAGAGACTCATAGTGTAAGGTCCTATCAGTTCGAATGGAAGTAATTGAGGTATGAATTTGGAATGGGTGATATCTTTACCTGATTTTGAGATCTTTTTTTTTCTTTTTCCATTCCATTTCAGTGACTGGACCACTATCAGAGCAACAGATTGCCTATGTTAGCAGAGAAACACTACAGGTAGTGTCTCCTCAGATTCTTGTAGTTGTTTTTTAATGTAAAAGTATTAATAGCTAAGAATAAAAGCTACAAATAACATGTGATGCCATGGAAATCTGGTAACTGAATGACACAGCGCTTTTCTCGGACTTTTGAGGAGGTCCCATATTACAGCCTAGAAATTTGTCTAATTGCATAACCTCAATTACCCTGGATCATTTGAAGAAAGCTCTTGTCATCTTTCTGCTGTTAATTTTATATTTGTTTTTAAAAGGGGGGAAGCAGCATGTTTTCCTAATCTGTATTTATGGTATAAATTAGTTACTGCACATTTGAAGGAAAATTTAAAAACTATGTTTTGCATATCTAATAATTGATCTGTGCCAATAGGAAAAAAGTTGCCTGTGTGCTTGAGATGTTGAAGTCATTAGTCTCTCCTTGTGGGTATGCTAGCTTTCATTTTTCTTTCCTAAGTTACAGTACAGCAGTAAAACTTAATCAGAGACTGCTTTTTTGATGGATGTCTTGCTTCCCTGTGAGAGAGCAGTTCTTGACTTGTAGAGAACACAAACCTGTTGAATGCCACCAGATGAGACCTGCTTGCCTCTTACTCTTTCAAGATAGCTCTGTTCCGAGCCATCTCCCTTGGTTGTCCCTTAGCATCTCCCAGTCTCTAGCTATGCCGGAGACTGCTGCCTTCTGACTTGCAGGATGTGGTGCTTTTTATTACTTACAGATCAGGCTAATGTGACATCTGGGAGTTCTAAGGGTTTTGAGTCTTTAAACCCTTTTGTTCTTAGACACTTGTAGAATGGTTTGCAGTAGACGGGGCCTTTAAAGACACCCCCACCCCGACCCCTGCAATGAGCAGGGACATCTTCAACTACATGAAGTTGCTCAGAGCCCTTTCCAACCTGACCTTGAATGTTTCCAGAGAGGGGGCATCCGCCACCTCTCTGCAACCTCTTCCAGTAGTTCATCACCATCATAATAAAAGAATTCTTCCTTATATGTAATCTGAATCTACCCTCCTTTACCTGAAAACCATTACACCTTGTCCTGTCAAAACAGGCCCTGCTAAAACGTCTGTCCCCATCTTTCTTATGAGACCTCTGCACATTTGCTGAGGATGCCCTTGATCCCACTGTCTGTACCAACAATGGAGTTATTAAAAAGTCTAGTGTGGGACCCTGAGGGACACCACATGTCATTCTGGACATTGAGCTTGTTTACCACTGCTCTCTGGATACAATCATTTAGCAATTCATTAGCCACCAGATAGTCCATCAATGAATTCCATAATCTTCTTAGATATGGAGGAGTGAGTAGTCTGGAATGGAATTTATGAAGCCATTTATTTGTGTGGGAAGATATCTTGGTTAATATGTATAAATTGCGTGTGATAAAAAAGCTTACAATTTTGTGTTTTCTAAATGTTATACATTGACCCACTTTTCCATATTTTAAATTGTATGTAAATACATGTTTATAATACTCTGACTGAATATAATGCATGTAGTTTCAGATATCTTGTTTCAGCTTATAATGGAACACCATTTTCTCGAGTAAGAAGTCTGAGAATGTAGGCTATTGTCCATCCATAGAAGTAATTTGTCCAACATTAATTTTGCCACCAGTGTCCCTGAATCCAGAGTCTCACTTGGATGCTGATGTTAACATTCAGTTTCCATATTTTCAAGCCCATTGAATCCTCCATTTTCAAAATATACTTGCTGTCCATTTTGCTGGAATTCATGAGATTTGATTCTGAAAATATGGATGTTTTAAATATGACCTTTAAAGTAATTGTCTCCAATTACTTTATCATTACTTTATCATTTGGTTTTGAAAATGGTAACTGCACATTCTTCCAGGGCAGTACTAAAAGTGTGTGAATTAATGGCCTTTGTATGCCAGTAGCATCCAGAGATTTAAGGAGTGTACATGGGACTCTTCTGCCTAATGCAGAAGTTGTTGCCAGTGTCCCTGAATCCAGAGTCTCACTTGGATGCTGATGTTAACATTCAGTTTCCATATTTTCAAGCCCATTGAATCCTCCATTTTCAAAATATACTTGCTGTCCATTTTGCTGGAATTCATGAGATTTGATTCTGAAAATATGGATGTTTTAAATATGACCTTTAAAGTAATTGTCTCCAGACATTCAGTTTTGAAAATGGTAACTTCACATTCTTCCAGGGCAGTACTAAAAGTGTGTGAATTAATGGCCTTTGTATGCCAGTAGCATCCAGAGATTTAAGGAGTGTACATGGGACTCTTCTGCCTAATGCAGAAGTTGTTGCAGTGGTCTGGTAGATGCTTTGATTAATTGCACTTAAATTTTGCAGTCAACTCTGATGTAGTGCATGAACTGGCAAAAAAATGAGTCTTTACATGGATATTTCCCTTGAATGTGAAGCCTTGTGAAGGTTCATGGTCACAGAGCAAGGAAAATGTTTGTGTGTGATTTTGCTTCCGGAAGAGAATTCTGGAGATAAGCCTAGAGTGTCCGAAGTGACATGATCTCTGATTTGTCATGCAGGGATTTGGTTCTACAGAATTCTTCCAGAATTTAAACTAAGTTTTTAACTTGTGTTGAGTCTTAAAATGTTTTGGTACGAGACCAAGGTGGCTGAATGCTTTTGCAGAAATCCATGAAATAGAGTTGAATTTCTAGGCTTGATTGAAATATGTAATGGTACAGGAGGTAGCTTTACTAGTGGTCCAGTGATCTGACTGCTGAATAGAAGACTCCTAGGCCATTTGCCAGTAAACTTTGGTCTAAAAAGGTGATAGTTACCATGTCCAGAGGAAAACTTGTTTGGGGAATACTCTTCTTCCAATAGGTGTGGTGACTGGTATTACTTCCTGTGTTTTAGATATTAGATAAATGTATAAATATCTTTATATAAAAATACTTAGGTATGCTACTTTATTTAAAGATATTAGATATGCTGCTACATCTATTGAATCTGCAAATTTACAGCAAATTACACTGAAATATAAAAATGTTCTTCAGTCAGTGAGTCATTTAGATGATTAAATTGGATCCTAAATATACATGGTAATTAAATAAGAAATGTATGTCAAATGAAAAATGTTAGACTAAATTACTATTTAAATATTTTATGCAGGGACTATATTACCTTCACAGTAAAGGAAAAATGCACAGAGATATAAAGGTAAGTAAAAACTGAAGGGGTTTTTGGTGCTTTTAAAATAGGTTACATCACCTCCAGTGGTCTTTACTGTTACGTATCAGTTTTCAGTACATTTCTGAATATGTAGGCATTTTTAATCTATTAGAATGAAATAAAAATTTCTGCCTAAGGCAAAAAAAAAAAATCTTTCTTTAAAATATATGCAAGGAAATAGTTTCTTTTCCTTGGAGCCACACTAACTGTTTAGGTGGACCAGTGCTGTGAAATTTAGCCATCAGCTGGTGTCCAGAGCAGTATGTGTTCAGATGGCTGTCAGGGTGTGTGCTTGTGCAAAAGAAAAGTTTGCTCTTCCCACAGCTTTTCCAGGGAGCTCCATATACCCTTCCTTTTGAACCAGCTAGTGAGCAGAGCTCTTGCTTTGGCTTCTTGCATCGTGGTGAGCAGATTGCAGGGCAGAGGCTGCTGTTCTGTGCGGTTCTTGGAGACTGCTTCTGTCCCCTCCCTCGCATGCTAAAAATAGAGAGGGTGCTGCAAATCAGGCTATTAGTACTGACTTACTTAAATCTCCATCTCAGCAAAGCTATATCAAAAGTGGCTTTTCAGACTCTTATACTCTGTTATAGTTTCCTTCTGGTGCTTCCTGTTGACTTTTTGTTCCTGAAGTTTTACTACCTAGTTTTTCCAAAACCCTTCCAAAGTTGGCAAGCTTCCTCCTGGAAATCTGACAGTAAATCATCATATTCTTTTGTGTTGTTGCATGCTGTTTGTTTGGCTGGTTTTGGTTTCTTTTTTTCCCCAGCAGCATTAACTGTAGTTGCCTTCATGCAGCCTGATTCCAAGTTGTTCTCAATGGCTGCAGAAGAATATGTGGGTTTTGAGCACTCACAAAAGTAATTTGTGAATGAAAGATTACTTCAGGCACCAAAATTGTTTTCCACTATACCTTATAGAATGCTTGTAAGGACACAGTCCATAGATACTTTTTCTAAGCAGAACTGTGCTAATAAATGCTTACAGTGATTACATTGTGAAGATTTTTTTTTTAATCTGTTCTCATGAGCATGGAAAAGTACTGTCTTCGTCTGCAGATTGCCTGACTGCTGAACTGTTTGCTTCCCTCAGTAGCTAAGTTCCCTGTTTAGAGTACCTGTCCTGTTAGCTTGAAAGGTGGACAAGGTCAAGAGCATGTAAGCAGAGTTGTTGCACTGTTTGCCAAGCTCATTAACTGTGCTTGTGTAGCATGGGCCAAGCTAGTTGCATTTTATTGCAGGCCTAACTTTTCCTGCTCTGGGAAAAGCCATAGTCTGTAAAAACACAGATCTTTGGAGGTTCATCTCTGCTGCCTTTCCATCTACCTGATAGGCAGTGCAGTGCTGATGTTTGGAACTGTGTTTAGCCAGCTCTAACCTTCACTCAGCTCAACCTGTACCTGGTTTCAGTCTTCAAATCAGGCTTTTTCTCAGTCCTTTTGTCGTGTAATTTTGTAATGCAAACCTCTGCTTTGAGTTAATTTTGGTTATTGAGTTGAACTGAGTGGAACACACAGCCACACAAAAATGACCTCTCCCAATCCAGCACGAACAGAATCTCTGTTGCATAAGGACGGAAGTAGCTTTGCTAAATGCTTGATTATTGAGGCAGGTCCTTAAGGCTGTAATTATAAGCATGGCTCTCAAACAAGATGAAATGAGCTCCTACTTATGAACAGAAAATGAAATTGTTTCCACTTTGACCTTTTGAGTTCCTGTTTCCTTTGAGTCATTGTTAATAGAAAAAAGTAAGAATTAATCAGTACAGGCAAATACTGTTTATTGAGAAGCTTTGTGTGCAATGCAAACTGTAGTACCATAGACTTAACTAAAAATTAATGGAAAACACTGTATATCCAAGGAGATTATTTAATAACAGAACGGCAGCTTGCTAATTTCACAAACATTTCCTTGATAAGGCTGCAGATTTATTAAACACAATCCTTGCTTAGTCTTTAGCCCCTAATTTGCTGTAAGAGCCCACATATTTCTTTTTTTAATGTTGTATTGGAGAAATTGGCATGTTTTAATTCAAGTAAACTTTTCTTTTTTTCAAGGGAGCAAACATTCTTTTAACGGATAATGGACATGTAAAGTTAGGTGAGTTAATACATCTTAGTGCTTAAAAATTAATATTTTTATGTGCTCTAAGAAGCAGCATGCTCTGCTTTGTTTAATGAGGTGATGGTTCATGTAAGGAATTACTGAATATCAGAATTCTTTTTATCTTGCTGGTGGTATCTAACTAAACCATCAAATTAGTATCTGAGGATTAGTTGGAGTAATTTCGGAACAGTGAAGTAAAAGACCTGATATTGTAAATGAAAAATAAAAGTCAAATCACAGGGTTGATACATTTTTAATATAATCTACCATCGAGAGTCCTTAAATGTGAAATGTACCTTGAAAGCTTAGCTGAAAGAATCTCTTTGGTAACACAGAATGAGGCGCACTCTTATTAAAACCCTTCATGTACCTGTGAGGTCTTCTGTGCCAGCCTGCTCTTCCTTGTGTGTATGAGGGACATTTGTGTCCATGTTTGGCAAGTGAGTCAGGGGAGCTGACCAATGGTATCTGGGACAGACCAAGTTTCTATTATTTGCTTTTGGGGTTGTTTTTTTTTTTTGGTTAAATATTTCCAATATATTTAAGGACCTCTTAACAGTGGGGAAACCAAACTAGTGTTCATTAACAATTAATTACATCAAATCATTTGTTAACTGTCATTTTGTTTTTTGCCTTTTTTTTTTTTTTTAATAGCTGATTTTGGAGTATCTGCACAGATAACAGCTACAATTGCCAAAAGGAAATCCTTCATTGGCACCCCATATTGGTAACTGTGTTTTACTTGACCATTGATATAATGGTAGCACATATAATACTGTTGAAAAATTGTGATAAAGGCATGCTCTGTTACTCCTAGGTAGACTAACCACTAAAGACTGTGTCAGACTTTCTGGTGATCATATCTGTGTTACTTATTCCAAATCCTGAATTAGCTGAGTGTCAGAGAAAAGGCTTTAATGCTCTGAAAGCTTGAAAGGCTGTGTAGTGCCATCACTGTTGACTAATTTATCTTCATTTAGTAAAACCTAAAAACTAACAGCAATTTTGCTTGCTTTTAACTTTGATCTTAATTTTTTAATTCCTGATTTTTTATTTTGGTATTTTATGTTATTTTCCCTCCAGCCTAGATATAGCTTTTCTACTTGATGAGTTTCCTTTGTCCTCACAGATCCACAGACTTTTGCTGCTTGTGAACTGTTTCTCTAAGCCATTTTCTCCCTTTTTTCTCCCTAAACTGATTGAATTCTGTGATACAGTTCTACCTGTGCTGCATCTCTATTCTTCCCCATTAGTGTGTGTAATTTTTAGCTGAAGTTCTGCCTTTCATTTTATCTTTTTCTTACTGAAAGTCGTTGTCCCCTTTCACCTTGCAGTACATGAGACATATTCTCTACTGTAAAACAGCACTTTTGTCATATGTTTCACAGACAGATACAAAAATTCTGTAGTCTGACAGCATAGTAGGTGCAAGATAAAAATATATATAATGAAAAAACCCTATGTTCAAGTATTGACTTGAAATAGCCAAGCGCAGTATTTTCAGCATTCTTCACACCAGGGCTTCACTTCCCTTTCAGAATAGCACAAACACCCATAAGTCATGATTATGTGATTGGTTTGTGTCTCTTTCCCAAGATGTCTGGGTGACCTCAGTGCTTGAAAGTCCTGTAACTTTCGAATCGTGCCATGTTTCTCAAATGACCTTAAATAATAACTTTGAAAGTATTACATAGGTTAAATACTGATGAAAAGCGTCGCTTGTTCTTTGCAAAGCTTCTCAGAGGTTTGAGAGCAGAAGCAAGGAAGCAAAATTTTTGAGATTGCAGAGAAGAAAATTTGGTTGAAACAGGCCATGTGAAGGTTTTAATGGTCATTAGATGTACATGTGTCTCAGGGCAGGTGAACTGCAGTGCTAGTAACCCTTCTATTTAAATGTTTAGCCCATGTTCCCCCTCTCCTGTGGTAGCTCCCTCATTTTTGATTTAGAGTGATTGGATTTTTAATAAACTCTGGAAGAAATATGTCTAAATATAGTTTAGTTATGCAAACGTGAAGTAGCTTCTACCACCAAACCTGCTGATATTTTCAGATCTGCAGATAAGATGAAAGGGCCCACAAGGCTCATTGAGTCCAGCTCTTGGCCCTGCACAGGACATCCCCAAGTGTCACACCGTGTGTGGGAGAGCATTGTCCAAACACTTCTTGAGCTCTGGCAAGCTCAGTGCTGTCACCACAGGATATCTGTATTTGAGTAATGCATCAGTTGAGATGCTGCTTGAAGGTCTACTGGAGCACTCTCTGACTTCATCTGTTACCTTTATTAAGTTATTTAGTGCTACTTTGCAGGTGATCAGGACTGATAAAGCTTAAAGCTAAGAAATACTAACATGTTGGCCACCTTGTAGGGCTACATAGGACAATCAAATTCATAATTCACTTTGGCCATTAAAAACATGTGACAGTTCCAAGTGAATAATTTCCTTTAGGTATTCCTATTTATGTGCCGGTTATGTTTGTTCATTTTTGCCATCTGAGAATGTGAAACCACTTTGTTGACATAAAGAGGTCACCTGCCGTGAGTGAGACAGACTTTACAAACAGGGAGTGCTGTATACAGAGGTGACAGTGAGTCTCATGCTTTCAGAGTACAGGAAAGCTGACATTTTATTGCTTTTTCTCTTGTTAGAGTTCTTTTCTTCAAAGTCAGTGGATCACTTTATGGGCAATATGTAAATTTGGGTGTTATGTGGATTTTATTGTAGTTGAATAATTATACTTCAGGCTCTTTGGTTGTTGAGTAGTATTTAGTCTGAGACAGATTGATTTCATCCACTTACTCCTGAATGACCATTGTAGAAACTGCCTGTTAGTTATCAGAAGATGACTGAGGGAAACTTCAGGTGTATATTGCATAATTTTTTACACACACACTTGTGTATGTATATCTATATATACTGTGACCTTACTAATTGAGAGCTTTAAGGAAGAGAAGACTGTGTGTACAAAGAATGTTTGATTTGTGGTGAGAAGCTTACCTAAAAATATCTCTTACTGTTCAGGATGGCACCAGAAGTTGCTGCAGTAGAAAGGAAAGGTGGCTATAACCAACTCTGTGATCTGTGGGCAGTTGGAATAACTGCAATAGAGCTTGCTGAACTTCAGCCTCCAATGTTTGACCTACATCCAATGAGGTTAGTAAGGGGTTAGAGCTTGGTGGTAAATGCAGCTACTTAAATAATCCATTGGAAGAGATGGCTGTGTGTGCTTGTGGCTTTTGGGTGTATTGCAAGGGCACTGGGCTGGGAGGGTTCTGATTGAACAGAAATTGGACAGAAATTGTAACAACTCCTTCTGGTGCATAAGTGTATAAAGTCCTGGTTGAGTCTCTTAAACTGATGTGGCTTCTTGCTGCCTATTAAATAAAGTGTTTAATAATTTATCTCATGTGTATTGCAGCATACCCACAGAAATGCTGTTCTTTTTTTTTCAGAGCACTTTTTCTAATGACAAAAAGCAACTTCCAACCTCCTAAATTAAAGGACAAAATGAAATGGTAAGTGCTTTTTTATTTCAGTAGATAATGAACGTACTGCACTTGGAAATTGATTTTAATGTTTAGCACTTTGTTTTACAGGTCCAATAGTTTCCATCATTTTGTGAAAATGGCACTTACAAAAAATCCTAAAAAAAGACCTACAGCTGAAAAGTTGCTACAGGTATAAATTTATGTATGAGGGGTCTTTTATAAAGTTATAAAATTAAAATATGCTTAGTGTGAGTGGCTGGAATTTTAATCTCTGCGTTTCCCTCTGTGTTTCAGCATCCCTTTGTTACCCAGCCATTAAATCGAAGTCTTGCCATTGAACTTTTGGATAAAATGAATAATCCTGATCATTCCACTTACCATGATTTTGATGATGATGATCCTGAGGTAGGAGTATCTTCTAATCATAGAATCAGATTAAGTTTTTGTTTGCCACCAAAACTAAGTTATTTATTGGGCCCTGGGACTTTTTGTGATCTGGGAATAGTCTCAGGGGTTGCTTTTACTTTTAGTTGTGCTGCTTTTTCACTCATACAGGCACTTAGCAAAAATAATTATATTTTTGGGAAGGGAAGATTGAAGAAAAAGAGATTTAAATGCCTCAAAATTTTGTTCATTGCTGTTCTTCAGCAATTTGAAACAGTAAATGTGATCCGCTTCTCCAGTCCTGAGTTCTGTCATGCATTCTGCTGTATGTTTCTTTGTGAAGTTATGTTTCCATCTGCAAAGAAAGCATTCATAAAACTGATTCATAAACCTGTGTAGGAGAGAACGATCCTATAGTTGTTTTTGTGCAGTGGTTTGATGTGTGTTTTTTGCAGATTGTATTTTTCCATCTTAGGATACTCTGAAACTTGATTTTACTTACAGTTTTGTCAAAGACTTTCTGCTCAAATAGCTGGGAAAAAGTGGTCTGCTTATGTAAGATGATAAACAGCACAGGACTGAAGTGTTTAATAAATAAGAGAAAAGAGATAAATATTCTTTACTTCATCCTGTCTCATACTTTCCTGCACGTTAGTGAATACTTTTCAAATATTTACAGTTCCCTAACTGATGGCCCTTTTTTTGAAAAAAAAAAATGTAATCCTTTTAACACAAATGCCATTGATTCCTTAATTACATATTTTTGGTTCTTTCTAGTGGGTAAACTGATCTACAAATGCCTTCAGAGGAAAAGAAGCTTAAAAGAGGCAACTAATTTTCAGATTTTACAAATTAAATGAGCTTTTACTTTTACCCACTTGAACAGCAAAGACCAGTTGACTTTCACCAAGTCTTTCTTAAAAGCTAAAATAAAAAGTGTGGAAAGAAGCCAAAGTGAAATAGATAATTTTTTTGTGTTATGGAGTGCAGTGCTTACACATTTTCCAAATGCGAGGGAAAGAAATGAAGGCATAAGGATGAAATAGTAGTCAATACTTTTAAAAGCAAATGTACATGGTGGGAGTGGGAGAAAAATTTAGTAGATTTTTCTGATTAAAAAAAAAATTAAAAGTCAAACACACAAGAACTCCCTTAATGTAGTTGGCTTTCAGGTTACTTAAGAGAAAGGTGTCTGATTCCACATGGGGTCTGCACTGAATAATTTGGATCTTCTCACCAAAAGCTCTTTACTGTCCTTTAGTCCTCTCTCTGCTCAGTGATGAGTAAGAGCTGTGAGGCCTTTTAAGAGGTGTTTCTTAGCTTACAAACTAGTGTTCCCTCTTATATGTCCCTTGTGACTTAGCATTAAGAAGGCTCTTCTGTTGTCTACTGTATGACTTATCAACTGCACCATAATGAAGTGTGGTATCAGGAGCAAAAGCTGTGCCTTTTCTGGGGAGAAGCTTAGCAAATTTTCTACTTCAGATGAAGACTCTCACCACAGGCAGGGCAGTCCTTGGCATTGTGGTCTTTCTGATAATAAAAACGAGTGTAGTAAGAAGTGTATGTGCTTCTTTTATGCACAATTTAACTTTCTTCAAAACTCACCTGCTCACAGAGGCAGCTGGAGATGTTAATTTAGGGTTGGCCAGTCCTGTGCTTGTCACAGTTGCCTGAATGCATCCATCAAAAATCAAAAGAAGTGACAAAACGTGGTACAACATAACATAATCCAAAAACACCATTGAGAATTGAGAGCTTCAGACCTACCCCCTAGTTTGTTTAGAGCTATGGATTTTTTTGGGTGGTGGTGTTAATGTTTTGAGATTTTTTGATGGCTTGTTTTTCTTTTTTGGAGATGAGAAAGCTTTTCTCTCTGTCAGTGGTCTTTGAAGGCAGGTCTGCTGCCCACTGTGGTGACAGGTCTTCACTTGGCCTGTGCTGCTTTTAGGGGGTTGCAATCTGTTACTGCTTGGATAGTCTGCAGAGCTGTGAAGTAGATCTGAATTTGCCACCACTCTGAGGAGTACCATGCTACATTTTTATATAATTCGAAACTCAAAGGTGAAGTGTTTAATGTGTGAAAACTAAAACCCATCCCATTATTTGGGTATAATTAAAAAGGTTCTTCTGTTCATGCAGTTGTTGTTCATTTAGCAGCTGTATCTGAAACTGATATTTCCAGTATTTTTCCCTACCCCAGCTCATGGAGGGCTTCACTTAATTTCCCATTCAGGCATGGGCAGGATTGCTGCTTGGAACTCTGGACTTAAGAGAAATTGACAATTGCCTGTTTGCCCTATTTCTATGACAGTGATTCTCAGGATAAGTGTGATATTAGCTGAAAAGGTTGCAAAGAGGAAGGTGCTCATGTTTTATGCCTAGCACACCACAAATTTTGGGCATAAGATTGCTTTTGAGATCTGTGCCATGATGGAAATTGTGCCCAAATGGTATTTGTGTCAGGAAGTTATCCTACATTCCTTTGTCCTCCTGCACAGCTCAGATGCCAGGTGTTTGTATCAGCCTGTTGTCAGTGCAGGTATTTCAAGGTTGAGGACTTAGTCCTCATGACTGAGAGATGAAGATTTGATCCTGAATGTAGTTCTGTGGTCATGGAGAAGATGATAGGAGGACAGGCTCTGTCTGTTGTGCAACACAGGCATCTGTGTCAGTGTGCAAGTGCTCACGCAGTATTGCTGCAAAGGTGAAAATACCTCCTAGTCCTGCTCCAGCTGGGCTCCTGGTGCTGGAATTGCAGATGCACACACATCAGACATGACCAGGCAGTGCCTCTTAATGAAAGATTATAAGTGAGCAACATTTCAGCACATGGTATTAGATCAAACCTTGACATGCTGCAGCCAACCGTTTTCGAAGCCCAAAGAGTGCACAATAGACAAAATGAACTGTGGAAGGGAAAGATTGACACAAGCTGTGAGAAAAAAAAAAAACAAAAAACCAAAAACAAACCTGCTGGTGAGAGTGGAGAAAATACAAATCCACAGTCTGTAAATCTCTGCAGTTTCAAGGAAGAGCAAAGTGAACAAAAATGGGAGGTGAAACACCATGTACATGTGTTGGATCCTAACAGGAATCAAGGAAGTAGTGTGTAATGAAAAGGGGAGGAGGGAAATCATGTTTGCAGATAGTATTTTAGGAATGAGCAGAGTCTCTGAGCTATTCATGACTCTGAAAGTACAGCAACAATAGTGTTAGTAACAAAAGGGTGATTCACATGCAAAGACGCTCACCATGGACCCTGAGGCAGTGAACAAGGGTGCAGAATGCCCCCACATTTCTAAGAGAACTTGCAGTGGTGAATGTAGAAAGAAGAGGGAAAATCCAACAGAGGCAAAAAATGAAAACCAAGTCGTAAAGTGCAGAACACTTCATCCTGTAGAGAAGTAAATTGAAATTGAGGGAAAAATTAAAAGTGGAATATGAATATGAAGGTGAATTTGTAGAAATTTTGCTATCTTTCTTGCCGCACAGCAGAGGAGTACCAGGACTACTCCTTTCTATTCAGCTTTGTAAACCTCAAGTAGATTTCTCATCTGCTTAAATAACGAAACTGATGACATTTTAGAAAATGCTGGGAAAATTATTTCAGTATCTCATGGAATTAAATCTGCCACTAAGTTAGATTTAGTCTTACTTATAATTTTGAAAACTACCAATACTCTTAAACTGAATGGTGAAAAAAGAAAATGTTATATGAGCAAAGAGAAAAGCTGGCCAGCGTTAGCTTTACTTGTTCAAATGCAGTGTTCTAAAATCCCTTATACTGAAGGCACTCAACAGTTAAAATGTTTCCAAATAAGACTAACTTTAATATATTAAAAAATGCATACAATCTTTACATTTAGCTTTCACTTGATTTTTTTTTTGATGCTATGCTAAAGAAGCCTGCTAAAAAGTGTTACACAATACAAGGTTTCAAATGAATATATTTTAGTATTAAAATATTTTATTTTTCTCTTCTAGCCTCTTGTTGTGCCTCACAGAATTCATTCAACAAGTAGAAATGGGAGAGAAGAAAAGACACGCTCTGAAATAAACTGTAAGCATGTGTAATGTGACAGTATGATGTATTTAATCATTAATATTATTTCAGCTGGTATTTTGGGTATCTGACATACATAGAAACATTTTTAATGATACATAGGAAAATAAAAGCTTAGACTGTTTCACTTAAGGATATAAGTTGTGTAAAATATTTTTATACACCCTTTGTCAGCACTTCAGCAGAGTTCATTATTGTTTCATCTTAATTGAACAAGACACAGCCTGAGCTCTTCTGAGAGCTGATTGACATAGTTTTATATGTTACTCCAGGAAAGATATTCAGACCAATGCCAGATTCAGCTGGGTTAACAGAATGACAAAGGATTATTCTTTCTTCCTTATTTAGGATCTTGGATTTGCTTTTGAATTGAAACAATCACACAGAGGTCAGGAAGGGAGGAGGTTGATCATTGGCCATTAAAAGCAGATTCCATCCCCCAAGTTGTAGTAATTATTTTGCTTGAATTAAATACTTAGAGCTTTAGCTGTCTTTTCTTAAGGTAAAATTGAGAGTAGGAGTGTTTAAGAAGTCCTGCCAGAGTTGTCCTAGAAGATGTGTTTAATTCACACCAAACTTTATTCAGCACTCTTCAGTGCTAGTGAGTCTCTCAGAAGAGCAGATCCAACAGTGAATTCACATAATGAATAGTTTTTTTCTATAAAGTACAGCTGTATTGCACCTCTGAAGAGGACACTTCACTGCTCTATTTGCTCAGTGGTTTTCCTGTTCCTTCTAATGAGAAGGTGAGGCAAATGGCGATTGGGCTGCCTTTGTGATAGAAGAGTACTTTCTGTGCCCATTAGTTTTTCTAGCAGTCACAAGTTTGGTATGTCCATGTGTCACAAGTTTCTGTCAGTGGGGATATGATACACTCATTAAACTGGATTTTTCTTCTTTGTTAGCCTTTGAAGCTAAGTCTTTTCTAACTGGAGTCCAACTTCTAGTTTTCCTTTTCTCCTCTTTAGTTGGCCAGGTAAAGTTTGATCCACCGTTGAGGAAAGAGACAGAACCACATCATGAATTCGTGAGTAACAAGCAGCATGGGCTATGCACTACACATTAATCCCTACAAATATCTGTGGGGGAGGAGAACTCCAAGACGTGTAGCATGTTTCCTTGGTACTACTGAACTTGTTAGTGATTTTACTGACAAGTTGTGGCATAGTGGGTTTTTTGTGCCATTACATTCCCTATAGGTAGCAAACCTCCTTATTTGTGGTTTCTGCCAGGTGTGCTGTATGTGCTAAGCAACAGCTTTGTGTTGCAGCTTTCCTCTGTCCTTTATCCCTCACTGCCCAGTATACCATTCCCTTTATTGGCAGAGTTTTTTTTTAATTGTAGAGTCCTTGTGTGTGCTCATCTGTTTCTCCCCCTTGTTCATGTATTGACAATGGAAATAATAAAATTGAGAGCTTGGGGAAGAGGTATGATGCATTTTAAAAGACTTTCCTCTGTGTATAATCCTTCTGTGGCCCTGCATCACAGCTGAGCCATGCTGAGTCTGGCAGCTATTTTCTGTCAAGGTGTACTGCCAGTGGTTTCCTCCTGTGGACCCATCAGTACAAGGGGTGTGAGAACTCAAGCTGTGAGGGAAGAGATGTCTGTGCTGTCTCACAATGGCAGTAGCTTCCTCTCTTCTATGGAGGCTGTTGCTTTCCACGTTTGTGCATTTGGGCAGTTTCTTCACGTTCCTGGATAAAAAGACACTCCTTTAGTTCCTCACTGCAGACTTACGTGTTCTCTCTGTTTTTCTAAGGCAGGTGTTAAGGAGAAAAAGTTGGCTTAGTAAATAGGTGGGAGGGAGACTGGCTTTGCTCAGAGTTGGTTTTTGGAAGGGTGTGTACTTAGGAATGTACTTCTGTAGTCTGCAAACCACATGTGAGTTGGATTTCTGACATAGACTTCCTTGTGGTGCTCTGAGGTTGTACTGACATAATCCTTCCAAGTGCTTTGCCCTTTGGTAGTGGGTCAGCAGACTCTGGGTTTAAGAGGTTGTATTTAATCTTGCTTGTCCTCAGAACTGGCTGGACAGGGAGCCTCAGTTTCTGGTGCCTGTTTGAGATGGAGGAGAACAGCTTACCAAATCACACATAGGATTTAGACAAGTGTTTCAGATGTGTTACTTAGATTTTGGCATAGCTGCATAACAGCATTATTTAGGAGCCCTGGTTACATAAGTTTTTATTAAATATGATAATGAAGGCAGTGCTTCCACTACAAACCCATCATTTAACTCAAAATTATTTTTGAACTTATTCCAAGCTATTTTGTCTTTGCTTCCCTGTTGTAAAGAAAATACACTTGGAAGCATTGTGTAGTTGAAACTGCCATGCTCTTGCTCATTAAGTGTTTTATTTATACACACATAGAATTATAATTGTAAAAAGATGTTAGTGGAGAGGTTGAAGTTTTAAAAATACTTTTCCCATTTCTTTCTTTTTATCGGTCACTGACGATACAAACCATAGTCAATAACTCCATGGGGTAGTGATGCTTTTATTGCACCTTAGGAACTTGAGTTGCTAAACTGGAGAGAGATTTTCTAAGGGGTTGAAAGCACAGCTTTTGAGAGCAGTTCTTTGACAGGTGTTCTGGAAGGGAGGAATCGAGCCTTTTCCTAGCACTGTGTGTTAGCACTTAGGACCTTTGTACTTTGGAATCTCAGAAGTTCTTGCTGCTTGGTGAAGGGACTTGAACCATCCAGATGAATTCTGCTGATAAGAAAATATCTTAGTATTGTTTGTTCTGGTCAGATGTTGCATATATGAAACCTGTCCAAGGAACTTGCCTCATCTCCCTGTCTATACAGAACACTTGTTAACTGTTAGTTTGAATCTTTCTTAAGAGGAAAATTAACTGCTCCATGCATTGTGTCAGAAAGAAGCATGCAGACCTGATATAGACAGATCTATGATTTCAAAAATAATGATACTGAGTCCAGAGACCAAATTAAAAGCATATAGTTGTAGATTAGCTGAAGAACCAATGGACAATTTAAATTGGCATGGAAAATTGCAAACAAGTGGCCTATTCAAAGAATGGAAGCTTTAGCTAAGAGCCTTAGCACAAACCAATCTGTGGGAGAAGTTTGTTACAATCTGCCCACTCTGGCAGAGGAAGTCTTTGAAATGGAAGTGGGAGCAAGAGATGACTGTCTCTTCCTCCAGCAGTAACAGTGTGGATCTGTTTTCATTAAAGCAGTTCTGATGCTTTTGCTTCTGTCTCACCAAGCATGCTTAAAATTGCACTCAGTCACTTTGGTGTGTGAGTGCACAAAGCCCTGGACCCCTGCAGCATGAGAAGTTACTGTCAGTGCTGCACTGAGATGTTGAACTGGACTCTTGCTGGGACAGTTTGTCACACATTACCACAGCTCAGCTGATGAACAGTAATTCATCATTTTGGTATTTGGTGATGTGACCATTCCCTTAGCTGTGTTTTACCTCCGTTGTGAGAACTGTCTTAACATGGTTTTGAGTTTCAGCTAACAGTATCTCTTTTTTTAGCAAGAAAATTTACATTTATGTGCATCTGACTTTCAGTCACAATATAAATAATTTGCTTTTCTTGATCTTTATCTAATGAACAGCCTGACAGTAGCGATTTTTTGGACAATTCAGAAGACATATACTACACTGCAAGATCTAACCTGGTATTTCTCGTCTTATGCCTTTCTTTGTCAGTGTTAGTTTTGTCCTTGTTTTCCTTTTTCAAAGTTCATGTTTTGTCCTGTTGGTGTAGTAGTGGTGTTTTCATCTGTAAAAATCACAAAATGTAGCTATTAGTCTGTATATGTATTTCTGTAGTGTAGAAAGAAATTCTCATTGTGTGCAGCATTGACAGTATTTGACCTGTATTCATATTTACTTATAGAATATACATATTCTTATAGGAGGGGCTCAGTGTTATGCATTCATGCATTCATTGTAATTTCTTTACTGCCATACTGTGCATAATTTGTTCGTTTTTTGGAGGGTGATTGAATATAGAAGAAACATTTTCTTGATATTTCTGTCTGGTAGGTTCTTTTTAAATGATCCCATGCAAGACTATAAAATTATGTAAGTCTGAATTCTCCAGATGGTAATTATTTTACAGGATGAATATACACTTAATAGAAATAACATAAAGTGGGCTCATGATTATTTTCAATGGCATTTGGCATCATTTAAAGTCTGATAGATTTTCCAAATTTTCTATAGTTGCACTGCTGAAAAATTTGGTTCGTTAGCATCACACTGTGGAAATTACTCTAGGAAGTGAGTTTTCTTATGTCTCTCTGCCCTTTGTGTAGTTAGACACAGACTGTTGAGAAAAAGGAAGACAACATTCTGTAGTAAATTAAGAGCATTAATCTATAACTTCCTTGGATTCGTGATATATTTAATATAAGTGCACTGAGAGGGAGATGAGAGACTGGGGTGTTTGAGAATGTCTTGGGTTTTATGTGATTTTTTTGTTTTTAGCGTTTTTTTTGTTTGTTTGTTACATCATCTGTTGGCCTGGTGTGACTTGAATCTGCCAGAAACATAGTTAGTGAAAACTTAGACTGTCTTTGCCTTTCTTGGAAAGAAATTTGTGTATTGCTTCCTTATAAGAATGTTTCTCAAATTGTTTTGAGATTAGTAGCTTAGATTTCCCTACCTGGTGGCAACACCCCCATCCTGTGCAGTGCCTCTTGTTTTGAGAGTGTGCTTTTGGCTTTTCAGTTTGGTTTGCTTTTGGTTTCCTCTTTACAGTTTAACACTTTTTAATTTTTTTGTTGTTGTTGTTTTGGTTTTTTTGTTGGTTTTTTTTTTTTGTTTGGTTGGTTTTTGTTTTTGTTTGGGTTTTTTTGTTTTTGTTTTGGTTTTTTTGTTCTGTTATGTTTAAGGCTACTTTCAGTGTTGTCACATATCTTGCTAGCCTGGTGTTTGTGGGTCTAGGAGCAGAATGAGAACATATCTCATAACTGGACTGTCCTTTCTTCTTCTACCCCATGCTGTTCAATACACTCTCCAAAAATTGCGACTATTATAAAACTTACCAAGTACTGTTGTTGGCACAATCGTGAGATGTGTTTTTCAAGTCACTCATCAGCACTTTCTCTATTTCATTGCTTTCTTCACATCCTCCTGTGCTCATTGTGAATCAAAGTGGAGAATTCAGAGTTGATGGTAGTGCACTGCCTATTTGTGAGATTCTTCAGTAAGATCTAATCCTTAGAGGAGATAATTACTAGTTGGTTCATTCTTCTGTAGGATGCACTAATCAGAGACTCTCTCTCTGTCTCCTTCCCTCACTCCTGCTCTGACAGTATTGGTTTCAGATATGTTCATTGAGAAGTGGTATGTGAATTTTTCCAATGTTATCAAGAGGAAACAATTACACTTTTTCAGAAGCATGATGTATCACCTACTATTGCTGGGCTCTTTCCCTGCTGTTGTACTGGTTTTATAAAATAGCTCATAAGTAACAACTCAGTTGCAGAGCTAAGATGATAAAAAAAAAATTGTCATAGATTGAGGCATGTTTTGGGCCACATACAGTTGATGTTGAAAGCAGATTTGGGGATTGAGTGACAGGATTTTGCACAGCTGGATTGATCATGTGGCAGTTTGTGCACATTACCTTTCAAATATCGGATGCCTATGATGTGGCTACCCTTCAAAATAATTTCTCTCTTTTTCTTCTTCCCCTCCTTCCCCCTAAGCTTTTCTGAGATACCTACCTGGATCTGCCAGAGGAATGGAGAAATTCAGTACAGGTCTTTTTTGGGGAGAAAATTTTGTATCCAAACCCCAGTATCCCTTAATGCAAATTGCAATCAGAAAGGACAAGATAGCGCTTTTCTTTCATCTTCTACAAATACACTCCTTTGATTCATAGCTAAATAAATAACAGACTATTTTGCTCTAGATACATGCTCTTCTGTCTTTCAGGATATATATTTTTTCTTTTTTCTGCAACTAGGCAACAAGTTTCTCAGAAACTTTCTTGGATACCTTCCATCCTTTGAGGGTTTTTTTTGCACATGCTACTTCCTGTCATTTGGAGTTCTGCATGTTCCTATTTTGTCTTCTTATGTGCACATTAGACTTCGCATAAGGTAGATCTTTTCACCGTCTTTCTGTATATTTTAAAGGCAATTGTTTGGATCCTGGCTCAAATAAGTTGCAGAGTTGAGCATTGCATTTGCAGTGAGCTCAGGAAATGGTCTAAATCAAAGTCAACTTTAAAAATATGTGCTCTTTATTCTGGGACATTTTTAACCTATGCTATTGAACCTAAGTCACAAAAGCTTATTGTTTTTCTGACTCAAAACAAAATGTCACATTGAACCAAATGAAAATATTTTCTTTTAGCTTATCCTGGTCTGTAGTGAAATTCTGTGGCAAAACATTTTTCTTCCCATTTGTAGTGAGTTGAAAAATAATTCTAGTTCATACACGGAGAAGTGTCCCGCACATCTTGTTAAGTGAGAAATACCATCAGAGAATTCCCAAAAAAAGATGAACTGGAAGGAACTCCTGATGATCTCTAGCTTCTGTTTGAAGTAGGCACCTGGAGTAATTTAACCTGAAGGATATAACACACAGTGAAAAGTGTGGAATTCTACTGTTAAAGTGACAGAGGAGTTGAATAAAACTTGGCTTTGATATCTCAGGTTCCAACCTATAATTGTTTTCAGTTGTTACAAATGTAACATTCATTTAGGACTTCTTTAGCAAAGAATTCACTTAGAGGTTTGCAGTTCCTATGCTGTCTGCACTGTTGTCCTTGCCAGGTGCATTTATACACTTGGTCCTATTTAAATACTTTTGTCATGGTTGGTTTTTGTTTTCTTTTGGCTCATAAATACATTCTGGGTTTAATAATTTGTGATCATTTTTGGTAATTACTTTTAAGAATGTAATGTTTCCACATAGCTATGCTGTGATTTTTAATTAGTTGTGGCAGAAAAGCTAAAATATTGGTATGAAACTATTGAACTAGAGATTTACATAGATAACAGAGAACCTTACCCAGGAGCATTTTTCTTAAATTTAAGTAACTTTTCTCCTCGCTGCACATACGTACATATGCTTTTTCTTTGCTGCAAGCCATGAAGACTCCTATCCTGTTTTAGCTAACATTGGAGAAATTCAGTACAGGTCTTTTTTGGGGAGAAAATTTTGTATCCAAACCCCAGTATCCCTTAATGCAAATTGCAATCAGAAAGGACAAGATAGTGCTTTTCTTTCATCTTCTACAAATACACTCCTTTGATTCATAGCTAAATAATAACAGACTATTTTGCTCTAGATACATGCTCTTCTGTCTTTCAGCATATATATTTTTTCTTTTTTCTGCAACTAGGCAACAAGTTTCTCAGAAACTTTCTTGGGTACCTTCCATCCTTTGAGGGTTTTTTTTGCACATGCTGCTTCCTGTCATTTGGAGTTCTGCATGTTCCTATTTTGTCTTATGTGCACATTAGACTTTGCATAAGGTAGATCTTTTCACCGTCTTTCTGTATATTTTAAAGGCAATTGTTTGGATCCTGGCTCAAATAAGTTGCAGAGTTGAGCATTGCATTTGCAGTGAGCTCAGGAAATGGTCTAAATCAAAGTCAACTTTAAAAATATGTGCTCTTTATTCTGGGACATTTTTAACCTATGCTATTGAACCTAAGTCACAAAAGCTTATTGTTTTTCTGACTCAAAACAAAATGTCACATTGAACCAAATGAAAATATTTTCTTTTAGCTTATCCTGGTCTGTAGTGAAATTCTGTGGCAAAACATTTTTCTTCCCATTTGTAGTGAGTTGAAAAATAATTCTAGTTCATACACGGAGAAGTGTCCCGCACATCTTGTTAAGTGAGAAATACCATCAGAGAATTCCCAAAAAAAGATGAACTGGAAGGAACTCCTGATGATCTCTAGCTTCTGTTTGAAGTAGGCACCTGGAGTAATTTAACCTGAAGGATATAACACACAGTGAAAAGTGTGGAATTCTACTGTTAAAGTGACAGAGGAGTTGAATAAAACTTGGCTTTGATATCTCAGGTTCCAACCTATAATTGTTTTCAGTTGTTACAAATGTAACATTCATTTAGGACTTCTTTAGCAAAGAATTCACTTAGAGGTTTGCAGTTCCTATGCTGTCTGCACTGTTGTCCTTGCCAGGTGCATTTATACACTTGGTCCTATTTAAATACTTTTGTCATGGTTGGTTTTTGTTTTCTTTTGGCTCATAAATACATTCTGGGTTTAATAATTTGTGATCATTTTTGGTAATTACTTTTAAGAATGTAATGTTTCCACATAGCTATGCTGTGATTTTTAATTAGTTGTGGCAGAAAAGCTAAAATATTGGTATGAAACTATTGAACTAGAGATTTACATAGATAACAGAGAACCTTACCCAGGAGCATTTTTCTTAAATTTAAGTAATTTTTCTCCTCACTGCACATACGTACATATGCTTTTTCTTTGCTGCAAGCCATGAAGACTCCTATCCTGTTTTAGCTAACATAGCTCTAAAAACATACTGCAGCTATCAGTATTGGATTTCAGAGAGTCTTCATACCTTTTCCAGCTTTAGGTAGTGAAATGGAGCATGATCCTTAGATCACAAGAAAATGAGTGGAAATGGGGGAAAAGTGCCAGTGGTTTTTGCTCTTGTATTTTCCTCCCCTGTATGTTTTGGGTATTTTCTGCTTGGAAAAAGCAATTAAGAAAATGAGATGCTCAGTTTTAGTGCTAGGAGGCAAAGGGACGTTCATAGACAAAATGCATGAGAACTGAAATACAAAGGAAGAAGGGAACAGTGGTTGTGTAGCAGTAATGCACAGTAAAACCTCACTCAGCCACCAGGGAAGAATTATATTTAGCCTGTTCAAAAAAAAATACATTCAACTTGATTTTTCTGATGTGATAGGCTATCCAGAGAAATTCAAGAATGCACTTTTTATTGAAATAAAGGCATTAAAATACAGAATACATCTTAGGTAGTGCTAGGCTCTTTTAAAAATTAACTTTCCTTTGATGAAGCAATGAGATAGGAATTGCTTTGTCATTTTACTGAGCTAGCGATGTGTGCCTTCTTACTTTTTATGTTAGTAGTCCAAAGGTGATTTGTATTCTTTGAAATTCTGAGTTATGTCCCCAGCATTTTGGACATTTCAAGTCTTAATTTTGTCACTTTGAGTGGTCTTGTTAGATTTCAAGAACAGCACGTGTAGGAAGTAACTGAGAATTCCTGGTTTGCTGTATACATTTTGTTTTTGAAGGCCTGAACACTGAAAAATAGATTTCCAGGACAGCCCAGCCCTATAGAACAAATTAGGCTGATAAGACTGTTAAAGATACAGGAGTGGTTAACTTAAAATTAAATTCTGCAGACAGT
Organism: Pyrgilauda ruficollis; assembly: GCF_017590135.1. NCBI lineage: Eukaryota > Metazoa > Chordata > Aves > Passeriformes > Passeridae > Pyrgilauda > Pyrgilauda ruficollis. The sequence continues at coordinate 23,399,688 of NW_024525489.1, read as the reverse complement.
AAATAGCAGGTTTTTAAACTTAAGCCACAGAAGATATTGTAGGTTTGATCATTCCTTGGGATTTTTTTTTTTTTCATGACATGGCCTTACCATCAAATGTTTTTGAGGAAATCTCTATACTGTTTTTTATACTCTTTTTAGTCATTGATTACTTTGCACTTGTGATTTATCTAAGGGTATGATGTGGCTTTCTACATGTCAGCTTCCTTTAATGTTACCTAAGCTGTTGAGAAGAACTGGTGATTATTCCCTGTATTACCTTTTTTTTCCAAAGCAATCCCTACCAGCCAAGAGCACTCTGGTCTTGCACACGGATGAGTTGTTTCAGGAATCAGCTGTTGGGTTGCAACCTGGGGTTGCCCCTTTGATTCAATACCAAGGTCATAGACCTCTTCTCATTGCTACTGGCTGTAGATCTCAAGATCTATTGGAATATATCTGTCTAGTCAGATTTATTCTGTGTCTGATCTAAAATCAGAGAATTTGAGTTAACTAACCAGCATTGTATGTATGTATTTTAAATGAAAATATTAATGTAGATTGATGAAGTTGATGGGTAACTTTGCATAAATTAGTAATTAATGCTAATGTGTTCTTCCCTGTAGAAATCCATAACTTTTAAGATTTGATACCTTTATGTGTGGCTTTAAAATAATCTATTGGGTGTTCCGGTGCAGTATAACAGCTCACTGGAGGCTTTGCTGGATACATGCAGTTTTTACAAATGTTTCTGTATCAAATGTGTAGCTAGAATAGGTTTAGTTAATATAAAATTATAAATTATCTGTGTATTTGAAATAGAAAGTAGAAGGAAAATTTCTTTCGCTTTTTAAAACCTCTCCAACTCCCAGTATTTATAAAGAGAACAAAAGGAGAAATTTCCCTGGTAATGGAGTACTTGACCCTACCTTTGGAATGAAAACCAGCAATATTTAAAGGGATTAGGAAGAGTACGCATGTCCAATTAAAATCATAGTGAAATGTATGTTACACAGCAATAAACAGAACCAAAGACAGGTTTTGCCCTTTAAAACATTTAGACATAAATAATTCTGGCAGATGTCATCTTTGATAAGGAAAAGTCTAGTTACTCTTAAAAGGTCTGGTGGCAGAGAAGAGCTCCTTTTGTTTTAGGTGGATTTATTTATTTTCTCTTAATATTTTCCTTGTCATTGCTGTACAGTGTATCTGTCTGTATCCATACATTCCACTGTGTATAAATTCAGATGGACAGACATTTTGGGTCTGCCCAGCGTTTTGCAGCATTGAGGTCTTGTAAATTCAGATGGACAGACATTTTGAGTCTGCCCAGCGTTTTGCAGCATTGAGGTCTTGTCCCTCAGATTTCTCAGATTTCTGTAATCCCTCAGCAACCCCACTGTCCCAGGGTTACTTTTCTCAATCTTGTCCCTTCAAGGTGAATCTCAGATTTCTGTAATCCCTCAGCAACCCCACTGTCCCAGGGTTACTTTTCTCAACGTTTCCCAGTCTTTGTTCTGGCATCCTCTTACAGAGACTCACACAACCTGTTTAACCTACTGGCTTGTGACTCTGGTGACACCTTATGTTTCCAATCTTGTGATTTTCTGCTCTAGAGCCTGAATCCTCAAAATATCTGTGCTTGCAGGTGGAAGTTTCTGAGATTGCATAGAAGTAATAGAAGCAAAAACTTGGAGCAAAGAAAGTTTAATCTGTTTCTTGCTGGTAGATTGTAGAACATCCACTGGTTGTGAGGAGTCAGATCGATAGAGGTAGATGGAGTTTGGTGGTTTGGGGGGATCATTTAATTCTAGAATAAAGATGTATAATAAAGTTGATACAGAGATTGAAAAGTCAGTCTCTCCATGGTTCAGGAAATGCCAGCACCAGGCTTGCATTTGCAATTTTTATTCAGCTCTCTGATCTATACATTCTTTTACGTCAAGTAATTATCAGTTACATAGTGTTTTTTCCACAGTATTCACTTGTTTTGGGAAAATAGGTGAAGTCACTGAAGCAACCAAATGCTACTGACAGCTGTGGTAGATACACCCATGTGCAAACTACTACTTAGCTTTACAGGGCAGACTAAAGGGTGCAGTAAACAACCTGAAACTCCTTGGCAAGCAAAAAAACAATATTTACAGCTTTGTATTGATGTGATTGCCCTTCAGTCTGGAATTGAGGGCTGCAGTGGTTTCTACTTCATCAGCTTGGAACACTGGCAGATCTGGTGTGAGACTTTTCCTCTGATTTTTAAAAATGCCCTTTTGGAAGATCAGCCCCATCTAATCCAGATTTATTCCTCTTAAAGCTTGGCTATCTGGGCCTCTTGCTGAAGGGTGACATGCTTTTAGATATGGGTTGCAGCTGAAAGGGGCCTCTTCAACAGAAGGCGTTGGGAGACCTTTAAAATGTTTCCTGAGAAGGAAGAGTGTAGCTCCATTTATCACTAATTTAGGTGATCAATAGTTTGTTTCTTCTGGTGAATACACTCACTATTTTGGGAGCAAATTTATGCTCATATTTCTCCTGTTGTGATCCACCTGAAGAAAAAAATGGACTGCAATTATAGCAGTATTCTCCCAGCAGATGCACATTTGATTGTGCTTCAATGACATCCCTGTATTCCATTAATGCATTAAATATTTATACCATTATGGTTTTTATTTTAAAATAGTGTTGAAGGCCTGTTAGCACATCTTTTTTCTTTGTAGCCTGTACTCCATGATTGCTGGACCATTTGACTTCATTAATTCTGTTTTGGCTTCTTTTTTTCCCAAGGAAAAGGGTCTTCCTAACATATACACATATTGGTATAAACAGAATGATAAAAACACTTACTGTCCTCTCTGCTTATTTTTTAAATGTTTCCATGCGCTAAAGGATTTCAGGCTCCCTGCCAGAGCTACTCCCCTTCTGAAATGACTACTAAATGTGCCAGTGAGGGATAGCTGGGTTCTCTATGGAATCTGGTAGATTGCAAAGTCCTGAATTTTTTTGTTTCTCTTATTGTTGTATTCTTTTTGTTGTTGTTTTGTTTCCTTTTGTGCACCTGACTTTATTTGAGCAAAGACTCTCTTGTGTGCAAGGAAGGGGCAAAGGTCAGAGTTAAAAGGAATTAGAGGTGGAGCAAACTGGCAGAGAGGAGAGTTTTGGGTGCAGTGGACCTGGAAGTGGTGTTAGGGCGCAAGAAGGCCAGAGAATTCAGCTTATTTGGTATCTCAGGTGTTGCAGAGGGGATAACAGCAGCATGGCATAGGGTGTGTGTTGGATGCTCACTTGTTCATCTTAAAAGATTCACTCTCTTATGTTTTAGGATCTACAGCTAGAATATGGTCATGGTCCTCAGTGTGGCTACTTTTTGGGTGCAAATAAGTGAGTAAGCAACTGCATTTTCTGTCTTTAATTCATTCAAGACTATTTTAATATAAAGACACATTAGCTAAAGCAGATGTAGTGAAATAAGTCAAACTTGTTTCTATCAGTTAAAATTCCTAAATCACTTATTTATTTCTAAAATAATAATAACTCTAATGATACAGAATTGCAGCACTTTTCAGTGTTTGAGGCTGTATTGACCGTATTGTCTTTGTGGTGGTGTAAGCTTCCTTTTAAGAGCTGTTATCTTGGTCTACTTGTTTATGGAATATTCTGCATGATAGGTCCCACAGAGCACAATTTTACCCCATCTGGGAGCTGTCAGTGCTGCTCTTTGACATTACTTTATGCCCTTCTTTATCTTGTAGGGCACTAGGAACATGGAGTTATGGATGCTTTAAAAAATAAAACTTAACCTTTCTTAGCAAGCCCTTTAACTTCATGCTCATACCTTTAATCATTTCGATGTATTAATCATGAAATAATTCTCCATGTAATTTTCCCTTTGCACACAATTGTTTAATTACATTTATGCATGCCATAATTAGGATGCCTACCTTTGATTTGCTAAATTAAATCATACTAAAAATGCAGAAAACCTAAGCATAGAGCATGATATTTTTGCATACTCTTTAATTGGGAAAATAATCAGTACTGCTAATTTTGGAAATCCTCTTGTCCCTTAGTCATGTGATTCTTCTCTGTGTTTTGAAACAAAAACATGAGTATGAAGTCTAGAATGTTACAAAAAATTAACCAGGGAAGAATTAATTTATCCTAACAGTAGTTTCATACTTGTCAATCTGTTTTGTTCAGTATTGTGATTTTCTTATGGATTTCTTTTAAATTGGGTAACACAGTCCTTGTTTTACAGTAAGAGGAGAAAGGACCATTGCACTTAATAGCAATACATTAATAAACACACATGAAAGGGTGTTGTGTGAAGACTAAATTTTACCAATTTGCAGCTATATTCATCATTGCAGCTATATTCATTCATCATTTTATGTGGATGCTGGATGAATATTCTGAAAGCCAGCTGAAATAACATACTTTGAATTATTTACTGAAAGAATCATAGGTGCTTTTGATAATTGTCCTTGTGTGCCACAATTAAATTATGTTCTTGTTCTTATTTAATGCTGAAGGAGTCTCTTAAAATCAGTTGAAGAAGAACTACATCAGCGGTAATTCTATTTCTTTTTTCCTCTTGTGTGTGTTTCAAAAGTAATTCATGCATTGATTTTTTTTGTCTGTCACAACTGCTTCTTCTTTGTCCCTGTGCTTGCTGAGAGCCTGTGAGAGACACATAGTTGCCTAAATTGCAGCTGTACTTTAAAGAACAGTAATGATTTTTTAAAAGATAGTAAAATTCTATAAAAGAAGTAGATTTTGAGCTCAGAATCTTTCACAACAGTCAAGGTAAATTTAATACAACTCACTCAACCACAGTATCTTCTTAATTTTCTTAGGGGGCATGTGGCACATTTAGAAGATGATGATGATGCAGATGATGATTCTAAACAGTAAGTCCTTCTTGTAAAAATAAATAAAATCCGATTCTTGAATAGATGAGTATTTGGACAAAAAAAGGTTGAATCACATTCTCTAACAACTCAGGATTCATTTTGCTTGAAGATAGATTTTTCATGTTGTTGGTAGATTACATCACCATAAGTTGTCTTATTATGCTGATTGTTATCAGTTGGAGGGGGGTGGAAATAGCATTCCTTGATTGATAGTTTTCTTTTTATTTTCTGTTATGGAACAAAATTTTGGCTTCATTTTGATGAGCCAGTAATATGTCTGACTACAGTCCTAATGCCTTCTTTAGAACTGATAACTATATTTCAAAATAAAGCTCATGAAAAGTAGATAAAATATTTACACTACAGGCTTTTCTAGATTTTGACTTTGCTCTGTGTTTGCAACTAGGAGGCTGCTTGTATGGGTGCTTGGTTTTTGGAATAGAGCTGGCTTCCTTTATTCAGAGAGAGCAAGGTTATGTGGCTGCAAAGGCATGTGTCAAATTAATAATGTTCATATTAAATCCCACTGGTATAAGTATTCTTGGGCTCTATTTGATTGATAGATGAGAGCTGAAACAATTTAAAAAGCAAAACCTGTATGTGTAGATTTACATTCCTAAAGAAATCTGGTCTAAAGACGAAAAGGAACAATGCCATTGAGACATAATTTTTGTTTGCTTTCTGTTAATGGGTAATTTGGAAAGCTGTTGCTTCATACAAGAAACCTTTAAAACATGTATTATCTATTGCTGGCATCTCTCTCTTGCAGAGAACCAAACTATAATCTTTTTCTTTTTTGAGTCATTTTACTGCTTTTGTGAACCACCTCAGCTTGGTTCCTCCATCCATATGAACCTCTGGATGATTTTTTTTGTGCACAGCTCTATTTCTGTTCATTTTTGTTTCATGTTTCTTTTGCCCCCTACACTTCTTGCTCTTTTTGCAGCCAGTACCATCAATTCAGTAATGTTCCTGGGCTTGGAACCTCTTGATCCCTGCTGTCTTGAAGTGCTAGCACTGATTTCTTCGAGTGCTTTGAGGTCTTTGCTCCTTGCACGAGCTCCATCAGAACTTTTGAACAGCATTGACTTCAGTTGCTTATGTGGCTGTTGTGTTTCTGTAGATTTTCTTTTTTAGGTTAGGCAAGAAAGAACCTGAGAGAGCTTCTGGAGAGGTTCTAATTCATCTGGCTCTGGGGACCAGTAGTCACTGATTGTTTTCCAGGATTGTCTTGGTACTGTTTGTTTCTTATGTTATATCATCCTAAGTACTTTTGCCCTAGAGAGAGGGCCTGACAGTGTGTAAAAGCTTGAATCCCTCAACCTCGGGTCACAGATTCTGCATCTGTGCCTTTCTCTTGATATCTGCTGGAGCCCAAAGATCTGCTGCAGTTACTGGTTCATCTGCCTCGTCTTGAATACCTTTCTGTGGAACCCACTGAAGATTCAAGGCTTTGGTTTGATTTATATTCTGTGAGGTGGAGCTGCAGTTTAGGAGCGCATGCGCCATCAGTTACTTCTCCCTTCAGATCCAGAGCAAAACCAGTGAATCCAGTGTACCTCTTCCAGCCCAGACTGGTGCCACTGCATGAAATCGAGTGAGAGTAGCAGCAGAAAATCCGTGTTTCAGAGAACAATATAAAGTTATCACTCTTCATTTAATAATTTTGATTGTTTTGCTATTTCTGTTTCTCTCATGTGTAGCAAGACTGCCGATATTTGAATTTCCTGCTTATGGAAAGCAGCAATTACTGGGGCACTGCCCTGCATGGATAGCCTTGACAAGCTGCACCTAAACCCTCTTGTTGAGACGAGGGCACGCAGTCCTTTGTACAAACATCTGTCCCATGCATGCCAAATTGTTGCCTTTTTGCTTTCTTTGGCTGCCCAGTAACATTGGTTGTCTGAAATGCAGGAAGAATACAAAAGAAATGGAAATGGAGCTTGAACCCTTATGTCAGAGGACTTAAACTTGGCCCCATATTACTAAGAGAAGATAATTTCTTCCACCAAAGCAGCTGAAATGCATGACACAGGGGAACTTGTTCTCAAAATCCCCTTCCAGCTTCTCTGAAATACAAACAACAGATAAGATGCCAGGGCAGAAACTCCTAGAAAGAATGAAGCCAACCAGACAATTTGTTGGCTTGTAAACAAACAGGCAGATATCTTCCTTATTTTTAAATTATGTTCAAAGCAGTAAGATACTGTGGAAGAATGTCAAGTTTCCTGGTTTATTTAGTGGAAATAATTTTCTGTTCCTGAAAGATTAGGAAACAGAACAGTGGAAGAGGTTTTAAAAACATGCAAAATTTCAGAGTTTAGTGTTTTCTTTTTAAATGCAGCGTATTTTTTAAACCACAGAGCCGGGAGAGGAAGAATGCTCCTGGTGCTTCAGCTATGTTGTTTTCTGATAATATCTTGTACACTTGGACCAAACTGCTCTAGCATGAAAAGTTGTATTTCCCAAGATTTCCATAAAAAAGGAGACTCATCAATCAAAAATCAACCAACCAACCTAAACACGAGGGTAGCCGTCCACTGCAGATGGATTTTACTTCTATGTGTAAGGCTGTTTTAAGTCATCAGTGTAACTTTTCCAGGGAATGGTCTTCATTAGTTTTCTTGTAACTCCCCTTCAGCTCACTGATACCCTTAACTTTCTCCTCTCAACAGAGCAAATGTCAGGCCTCTTCTGTTTCTCCCTGCTTTGTTCTGCACAAGTTTGTGCATCTTCAACAAATCAGTTCATGACACTGTGCTCTCTGGGGGGGAAGATGTGATCCTTGTTTTGAGATAGTATCTGAGGTATAACACAATGTTTGAAAGTATCTGTGATGCAGTTACTTGGATATAATAGTGCTCTTGACAAGTTAATGGTATTTATTTGTATGGCATTTATAAAACCCTATCTCTTCTTGAAGACTGCTATTCAAGTTTTCTCTCTGTTTTGTTGTTTTTTTTCTTTATAGTGCTACTATGAAACCTAAAGTGCCACCTCCTTTACCACCAAAGGTAAGTGAGGGGGATTTGGTCGCTCAACAGAAAAATGCACTTTAAATAAACAAATTAATGGAGAATATTTAAATTACTGTGTTGGTGGCTCTTGTGAAAATTTCAGGATCAAAATGCTGCATGTGGAGCTTGTAGCTCATTGATAATTGGCATGTATGCTTTGAATTTTTTTTATGTTTTGATTATTACTATGTCTCTTTCAGCCTAAATCAATATTTATCCCTCAAGAAACTTACTCTTCTGAAAACGAAAATCAAGGGACAATCAAGAGATGCCCAACATCAGAGAGTCCAGCAAAATCTACATCTCATGTTCCACCTAGACCACCACCTCCTCGGTTACCTCCACAGAAATCTAATCCTTTAGGTAATAAACATGACCCCAAGGAGCATACAAGTATTTCTTAAATAATCTGATGTGATTTTATTTCTGTGTTCTTAGCTGTGCACACATTAAAAGATATTGAGGTAATTTTTCGATGGTGGGCAAGTAACAAAGTGCATGAAAACCAAAATTCATGAAAAAAGCATGCTTTAACTCTTTAAAGGGTCAAATGTACCTTCTATCAAAGTCACTGACACCATTCCTGCTGATGCCATTGGTGACACAATTGCTTTCCTAAGCAACAGGCTTATAATGTAGAGTATGAAGATTGATAAAAAAGTATGTTTGTAGGTTTCAGGTTGAGTGTGTTAGTGGTTGTTGTCATTTGTCAAGAATGTTACATACAAAGTTTGCTTTTGTATGTAATGAACTGGGTTGGGGAGTATAGGAGGTAATTGTGTTTGTTTACTGTCTGCTCAGACTGTTCATTTTATGCCTTTGTCAGTCTGATGCCTTGAGAGTTGTCTTGGACTGGCTTCTCTTAAGCAAGGTCAATGTCTGCCTCTTAGTTGTTACTTGGTAGCTTTTCCTTGCTTCATACCTAGTTCTACTGTTGATTTGTTAAAGATTTGACTCTAACAAGGCTGCGTTTCTAAGGAATCAATAATTGAAATGTTAGTTATTGGCAAATATTTCTTTAGGTACGGCCAACACATTTTCCCTCATAACTGTGACTGCATCCCTTTCTGTGCTCCTGTTAGAGTTGTTAGATTTGAGTTATTATGTTAGAGGTGTTACATTAATTAGCAAAAGTCATGGACTGAGATTGATTGTGGCTTGATGGATATGTGCAGATGTAACAACAAGCATGTTTCAGGAATAAATTAGGGTATTTTATGCTATATTATATACAGTGTATGTTCTGACTTAATTGGAAATTCTGGTCCAGTTAAGAGTTTTTAGGCTAGATTACTCTTTGAGGTGAAGGCAGAGGAAGACATTCTTAACTATGAATCTTTCTAGGTAATGGAGTCACTTCTGTGCAATTAAATGGTGACAGAGAGGAACTGCCACATCAACAGAATGAAGCTAGAGACACTAGCTTTTCAAGGAAAGAAAAGAAGGAAATACTGGTAGGTATTTAAGCTTCTGGGTGTCCTTTTAGAATTGTCATGACTGTTCTACATATGCAAGGAAAAGGAGCAGGCATGCTCTTCAGTATGGAAATTATGCTGGATGGCACCTTGTTTACTTTTAATCATAACACAGTTTTCCTTGATTGTCTAGTTGTGATACAGCCTTAGTCTGAAGTTTGTCAGTGTTTAATTTTCCTTAGAAACAAACATAATGACAAATATACACATTTTTCTTGGTCTTTCACACAGCTGAGAGATATAATGAGAGCTGTGTCTTGTGCTGTACTGGGCGATGACTGTTTAAGGAAACAGGGAAATGAGGGAATGGAATATGCTGTAGTTAGACTAGATTAATTATAACATGAGACTGCTCTCTTTGAGGGCTCCTTCCAAGTGTGAGGCTGGAAATGTAATTTTTTTTTGTGAGAAGTGAAGAGGAAATAGACTAGAAATGTGGTGATGAGTCTTTGTTTTGTTTTAAGGAAGTGCCAGTAATACTGGCAATACTTCGAAAAGTAGGATTACCTGGACAGCTTTGAACTTGTCATTTGGAATTGTGTTAGAAATTTACCTGTGAAATGGGTTTGTTCAGAAGCTTCTTTGTGCTAGGAGAAATTGATACTGGCACAGGAAAGTGCATATAGCACTGAGTGGTAATATTTAATGCTGTAATACTGAAGGGTTGAGCAATTGTTCCAATATTGCTTAAACTCTCTAATACTGGAAATGGCATTCTTACAGGCACCACTGTAGCGTGAAAATGTTGCACAAAACTGTGCAAACATTCACTGAGGAGGTATTAGGGAATCATAGTGGAGATCTTAATGAAAAGAAAATTATGCTGAGTGTTTGTGGTTATGCTGTGTGTGGGGAGGGAATTTACATGTTCAAGCATAGTGTGCGTGTGAGTGTAAACATACTTTTAAATTTTTTTTTTCTAGAAACCAATTAGTAACGGCCTTCCTCCCACACCTAAAGTACATGTGAGTATTGCTGAGTCACACAAATGCACCTTGGGGGCAGGGTGAAAGAGCACATTTTTTGAATGTTTGTAGTCTTTGCTTTTTTACTTAAAAAACCTAATATGACTTAGCAATGTTAAGCCAGTGGTATGACTCTTAACCTTTTGTTAGTGCTTGAAGTAAAAATAATCCTTTTGGGAAGGTCACATTTTAATTTTTCATATGTATGTATTTAATATTTTTACTTCTACAGATGGGTGCTTGCTTTTCAAAGGTTTTCAATGGCTGTCCATTAAAAATTCATTGTGCAACATCTTGGATAAATCCAGATACAAGAGGTATTATATGATGAGTATTTTACCCATTTTGTCCTCTCCTTGAATTTCAAGAGTGCTTAGAAGAACAGGACTATTCCTTTTAAAACAGACATATATTCATACAAGCAGGAGTCGTTCTTTAATTATGCTACTGCTGTCTAAAGTTGTGTTATTTTTAAGATATATTGGATGAAGTTTTTTGCTTTGATGCAAAAGAATAAATTACATATTGAAGTTAAAGACTCTTCTCAGCATTTTAGTCAAAAAGATGACAATCCTAATTTATCTGTAAAAATCTGACTTTTGGAGGTCTTAGCTGAGATCTTTCTGGCCCTACAGGATTCTGCAGTTGTTTTTTGGGGTTTTTTGCATAAATTTTAGTGCTTTACTATCTAGCCTGATAAAAGGGATTGTTGGTAATATTGTATTCACTTTGCCTGCTGTAACACCCTTTGATTCTAAGCTGGATAGACATACTAGTGAGCTGGTCAGCAAGAAAATATTTGGATTTTTTTAGAGAGTGGAATTAGGGAAGGGCAAATCCTTAGCAATTGACATCATCTCATAAGAGATGTTTGCCTTGTTTGCATGCCTATGTACAATCCAGGGATTTGATTATGTTCAAGAGGTGAGGCATCCACAGACTACTGAGAAAATGTTCTAGTCACTACTGCTGTAGAAGTACTCTCAAAGAAGGCAATGGATATTTCCATAATATATGGAAATGTCTAAGTAAGATATGCTGAAATTATTCACGTGATTTCCTCCTTGTGGTTGAATCGCTTTTTTCTAAAATTTGAATTATTACTCAAAAAAACCCCTGAGCTTTCCTAATGACTTAAAACAGCCCCATTCATAAGTTAAAGCTTCCTTATCAGGATTAATTTTCCATGCTTGCATACACTTTAACTTATAGTTTGATTTGTTTCCATGTGTATTGATGTTGCTTTTTGGTAAAGGTCTAAATACTTTCCTGAATTAAGATTTCTGCCTCTTTTTGTTTGTGTTTGCAGATCAGTACTTGATATTTGGAGCAGAAGAAGGTATTTACACACTGAACCTCAATGAACTTCATGAAACATCAATGGAGCAGGTATATTTCTGGTTTAAAAAAAATATATCACATTTTTAACCCCTCAGATTAATGTTGTATAATCCTTACAGAAATGGTTTTTACTATATTTACATAGGCACTGGCTACACTGAGAATTACCTTAAATATTTGCTGTTGAGGATACTTCTCAGTCATGTTTGTGTTCGTAGGCTGAACCGTGTTTATATGGGAGATCTTCATCTATCTGTAGTTTGAACTTCATCATAGTGCATTGTTCTGCAGTTAAATGATTAGGTAAACAGTATGGAATTTCCCTGAGGCATTTTAGATGAAAGTTTCTATTTCCCTTAAAACTTCATTACAATACAGAATTTTTGCAACAAACATTGTAATTCAACTACAGAGAAGCAAGGAGACCCTTTATTCGCAGGAGTCCGTTCTTGTGGTCTTAAAAGCAGCTTTGCTGATGAGACTCAGCTTATTGAATTCCATCTAAAGCTCTGTCTTCGCAAAGTCTTACAATTAGTAATTTTTTTAAGGGATGCTGGGGAGGGTAAAATGCAAGTTGAAGGCCTTTCTGTATTCTCCAGCTCTTTAGTTACTCTCTAAGAAACTTGTTTCCTTTCTTGCCTTCTCCCTACTGTAGGGAGCTGTGCACCTGCCATCAATATGGGGGAATTTGCAAGGACAGCCTTCACACTGTAAGCTGGAGGCAGTGGTGTTTGTTCAGCCTCCAGGGTCCAGACATTTTAGAGATGTCTGTTGTGTTGAGAGGAAGGCCTAGTTGAACTGAGCTCAGTGTAACCCATAATCATACTGGTGTTCAAGTTACCTGGTTTAAACTTAGCTCAGGTACCACTCTGCTGCTGCACTACAGTTGTAACAACTACCCTGAGAAATATCACTAATGTAAAAGTAATTCTTAGAGGCCAGGTAGACCAAGGAAAGGTTTGGATTTTTTCTTTACTGTTTGGGGTTTGGTTTTGGTTGCAGTTAACTGGCAAGGAAGGAGAAGAGCTGTAATGGAAATCATGTAGTGTGTTGCCTAGTGAGCTTTCAGGGAAATGTTTTAATAAGCACTTAGAGACAAGAATAAATGGTTGCTAACACAGCCAGTCCTGTGTGGAACAAGGAATGAGTGACAGATCAATTAACCAGCTAGTTTGAAGAATTGCTATTCTTTAATCCTCAGATCCAAACCTACTGAGTCACAATATGCTCATGTACCTAGAGAAGGTCAATCAACCTTGCATGTTAAATTTTGATACAAGCAGTGTGGTAGATTATTACCATAGGTATTTCTTACAGTGTGTTTAGGCTGTGAGAAGAGTTCAGGAGTAGAAATGCACCCTCTGTACTAATCACTTATTGCATCATTATTTATGATAACAGTCAGTAGGGTTTTAATAGCGTTTCCAAATTTTATGTTTTATGTTATTGTTTACTCTTTACTCTCACTTTGACACAACTTAGCATAAAAGCTAAAGTAGTGTTCTTGATTAGTTTTCTCTGTATTTCACTTCATCAGTGGACAAAGGAGACATAATACACATTTCCAGGAGTTAGAATAGCTTCAAGGTTAATATTTTGTTCTTTTTTTGGAAGAGTTGTGTTTTGTTTTCTTTTGTGGGTTTGTTGTTTTTTGGCGTTTTGTTGGGGTTTTTTTTGTTTTGTGTTTTTTTTTTTGTTTGTTTTTTTTTTTTTTGTTGTTTTTTTTTTTTTTTTTTTTTTTTTTTGTTTTTTTTTTTTTTGTTGTTGTTGTTGCTTTGGGGGTATTTTGGGTTTTTTTAAGAGCAAAACAATTGTCCTTCTGAGTAGTCTATCTAGCCCAATAGTCTCTTTCCTGAAATGGCAGTAGGAAGTGTCAGTGAGGTTGGTCACTGTGTGTTCTCCTCAGACTCCACTAGAGTCATTGAATCAGGGATGTTGGAGGATCCCTGCCTATTTTTTGTCCCCTTTTGGACCTCTTGAACATGAGTATGTCTAATCCATTGTTTGTGTTGGTACTTTTCACCTCCATGGCATCTTGTGTCAATAAGTTTCAGAAGTTAGGTGGGGGGGGAAGTAGTTGTTGTTTTTTTGGGTTTTTTTGAGGGATGTCTTGTTGCTTTCAGCCCCATCATTTTAGGAATTGCAGAATTTGACAAAAACCAGCTCTGCCTTGAATATTTGTTGCACTCATTCATCACTTATATGAATGCAGGTGAAGGTGAAGAATCCCTTCAAAGTACCAGTTTTAATTGTTTCAAGAGATTTGGACTGTCACAAGCTTTAGAACGGCGTGGTTTGTTCAGAACGTGGTTTGTTGACTGCGCTTGGTTTACTGAAATTGGTTGTTGAGCTTTTCTTCTTTGAAGGAGAAAATTCAATGGTTTTTGGTTTTTTTTTTTGTAAAGAGTTGATTGATCTTTATAATGACATCTTGTGGAATATAATATACCTGAAGAGATGAGTATAAAATGTGCTAATTTTCTAAATGTTAATTCATATGTTAAATATAGTATATGTACCTAAGACTTACTCTGAATTAACTCTGGAATCCAGGTAAACATTACTTGGCTTAAACTGCTGCAAAAAGCAAGTCAGTATTAGCTTTGTCCTGTCATCTAAGCAGATATTAATTGATAAATGTCTTGTGTATATCAAATTGAATGCTACTTCTTTGTTTTTCCTTCTGTTTATCAGCTATTTCCTCGAAGATGTACCTGGTTATATGTCATGAACAATTGTTTGTTATCAATATCTGGTAAGTTACTGTGCTATCTTGCATTGGTAGTGCTGGTAAACACTTGGTTTCGTATTTGAAGTGTGGTTTGTTTTCTAATTGCCAGGTAAAGCTTCTCAGCTTTATTCCCATAATCTACCAGGACTCTTTGATTATGCAAGGCAAATGCAAAAGTTACCTGTTGCTATTCCAGCACATAAACTCCCTGACCGAATACTTCCCAGGTAAATACACATCATCGGATATATCAGAATATCTTAGCTCTGGGAGTTCAGGAGATGCTTGTGAAGCTCTGGGAACACCAAATAGTGGGGGGCTCTGTTCACAGATTGCAGTGAATGACTCATGTGCATTAATGAGAGGGTTGAGCCCTACGTTTAAGGGATCAGGATGTGAATTACTCTTGTTAGAGAAATGGATTTTGGTACACCTTACCTTCTGGTTATGAAACTTCTTGTTTCTGGGCATGGCTCTTTTCAGGTATAGTCTAGTGTGATAAATCCTGCTTGTACTTGATGCTGAACAAAAGCTATGGCCATGCCCCTCTTGGCTGCTGCAGAAATTAACCCTGTCCTGGCCAGAACCAGGCTTGCCAAACAAGCCTTAGTAGTAGCTCATTCAAGTCCCAGCAGAAGGTAGTAATGCTAATGTAGTTTGCAAAAAAATCTTTGGTTTTTAAAGTGCATAGTGACACACTGGTTCTTCTAATGGAATAGGATTTCTGTTAGGAAATTGTGTTACAGAAAATTTGATTCTCTGCTACCTTTAATTCTATTAAAAGCCTATTAACAGGTAATTCTTGGGTTCAGGAAAGGCTTCTTCTTGTTCAGTTACCTGCAAACGTAATGGTTTAACATTTGTCTGAAAATTGTGTTCTGCCTAGAGGGTAAATTCTAAATAACTAAGAGATAATTTGTGCTTTGAATTGTTACCTTCTGTGTACCTGCACTATTGTTCTGCTCTTCTCTTCCAAATTTGACTTTGGTGGGTGACTTTGGCTTGAGGACTGAATCAGCAGTGAGCTAATAACCATAATTACCATAAGAATCATGCTAGGAAAGCCATACTAGATTCTGCCTGGAATAGTACCTCACCTAAGTTGCAGAGGACTCAGAAAATTTCTTGTCCAGTCATGTCACTTCCCAGGAAAAATGCTGCATAACCTGAATGTGAGTGCCAAGCCAGTCATTCAAAGGCAGGAAAGATTAATTTAAATAATGTGTTTTCCTGTTTTACCTCTGGTTGTAATGTGTCAAGGTAGTCACATTTAGCCAGGCAGAAGACAGACATTTGAAGTATGTAGGAGAATGTAATTTTTCCTACCAGACCATAAAGTGTACTCTTAAACAAGTTTCTGGATGCTGTGATGGTGAGTGCTACATGCAGAATGGTAAAAGCAGAGGTTTTGGTAGAGAAAAGGCAAAGCAAAATTGAATTTGAAGTAATTTGTGTGGTTTATATATTCATTTGCAAAATGTTCTAACCTCAGTTTATGGTACTTGGTAGGCAGACATTCAGTAGCAGAAAATATGTGTGTGATAAGTCTCCTTTCGAGCTTCTTTCCCTGGAGTGTCCTTGAGCAGTTCCTTTCAAACTTTGCATGACTTGTTCCAACGAAAATTTGTGACCAGTACTCAGTTTTCATGCTGTTCAGTCCTTTTGCATTATCAGTCACTTCTGGATAGTTCCATTTGAAATGTTACACAGTTGTTTTCTCAATTCATAGCTTTGAGTGCAACATCTGTCTATCAATCTATTTACTCCCATCTTTTCTACAGCATCAAATTACTTATTTTTATTGTTAAGAGTACTGTGGCTGGTCTCAATAGTCTGTTGTCTTCTGATGCATGTAGAAACTCTGAGTCCTGTTACCAGCAAATAACATTTTGGCTTATCTGATAAATTTTCACATTATTGTTTCCATGATTTCACAAGAAATATACAAACTTGTATTTTTCTTAGTTGTTTGGTGTGGCAGATGTTTTTCTATCAGTGAATGTCTAAAAAGAAAATTCACTCAATTGCTTTAGTCAATCAATAATTTTGTTTATCTTTTGTAGGAAGTTTGCGGTATCTACGAAAATTCCTGACACTAAATGGTGTCAAAAGTGTTGTGTTGGTAAGTGAAGGTCTGGAAAATAAATGTGAAGGGGCAGCACAAGTGGTGGCAATATTAAGATTATTGAGTCAAGTGTAGAAGGTAAAAGGAGAAGAGACTTTTGTCATTATGAAGCTGTGCACTTGCAGATGGCGAGCTCATTCAGATTAGTCCTTGGGTTTAAGCAGTAGAAACTTTCCCCTTTAGCTCTTTATATTTTAGAGACTATTTACAAGAAATGCAGAGAACCAGAATGATGTCAAAATTCAAACCATTTCTCAAGAAGAACCTAATCTCCATGATGGAGAAACTTAGAGAAGTTGCCATCATGATTAAGCCACCAGCATTCCTAGCAGAAGTTTCAGTTATCAATACTGGGTGGTGAAAAGCAAAGGACTATTTTTAAGTCTTTGAGGACAGTGTTGTCTCTGAAGCCTTTATAATATGCTTAATAATATGCCAGCTACCAAAGTCTCAAAGCTGCACTCTGTTAAGACATGTTCTAAAAGGGAGGCAGGTAGATTAAAAAGCCCCAGACCACTGAGATTGTTAATGAATGCTGCAGGGAACACTCATGGGATGACGAGTGAAGTGACAGGGGTCAGAGTATGTAAAAACTCTGACTTTCTGACAGAAAAATTAATTTTGGAAGTCCCTATGTTTCTAGGTTCATAAAACAAGAAGCCTTGTGATGTGCTCCTCTGTGATTCTGTGGTTGCTGTCCTGCCAGGCACAGAATTTAACAGGGGTGCTGTGGTACTTGACATTATGAGAGGAGTCTTCATATTCAGAGATATCTCAGCCTCCTAAGCCTGGAGCCCTTCATGCATGATAGGTGTGAGTGACAATTTGTGAACAGCAAAGGGTGGCTCTAAGAGTCTTACTTTTGTGACTTGAGCCTCCATTCCTTCTGGCACATAAGTCTGCTTTTGACCTCAGAGCAGCAGAAGTGCCACAGGAGGCAGGAAAAGATAAGAACTTCTGGTCTTCTTTCTGCACCTTACAGGTGTTGGTGATTGTTTTGTGATTTCTGCTGCTGAGTTCAGCCTTACTCAGGGTCACACCAAGCGTTATTTTGCACTTTGCAAATGCACTTTGCAGTCAGTCTGATGTTGAGTGAGAACCTGGATTAATGAAATAAAGCAGTGATGTTTAAGGTGCCAAGGGATTGCTGATTGCTGAGTTTCTGTGGCAATAAGGTAGTGTGAGCATATTTCACTTCTGTGATAGTTGTGGATTGTAGAAGCTTGTTATCTGATCTGTTGTTTATTGCCTGATGGCCCACAGTCGCTTTACTGCACAGTAAAATCTGGTCTTTAGATGTATTCGTACAAAGTGCAAAATAGCACTTGTTTGTCTTAAAGGAAATGTTGGCAGTGCTTAAGGAGTGAAGTTTTGTCAGTATTGTAGAATTGAAGATGTGAAACTTCACAGGACCCAATTTTGCTGCTTTATTGTTCTCTGCCAGTTTTTAATTGAGTTCCGACAATGGGAGAGCAGCACTTCCTGCTTTTCTATTGTTCTTCAGTTTCAACTGGATTTCCTGGTGGTCTAGAATTGTTCATCAGAATTACAGAGCTCCTGGATTTCACAGTTGCTGTGGCAGTGCTTGAAAGGCAGCTGAGCTGTTCACTGCCTGCTGGGTAACGGTGTGTTGTAGAAGAAGCTATTCTTTAACAGCTTGCTTGTGGTGATTTTGAGATAGCTTAGGCAACCCAACTCAGTAGAGCCAGGACACTCCAAATGTGTATTCAATCAGATATTTTTTAAATATATAAAACATTAGAGTGGGGGTGGTGTGTATTTTCCAAAAGTAAATGGATTGTTATGTAGTTGGAAATTGTTTATAATTTGCATGTACTTAATACACTAATATTCTCTATCTTTTCTTGGCAGTGAGAAATCCCTACACAGGCCACAAGTACCTTTGTGGAGCACTACAGTCTAGCATTGTTTTGTTAGAATGGGTTGAACCAATGCAAAAATTTATGTTAATCAAGGTAAAATTACAATAACTCTTCATGTTGTCTTCTAGTTATCTTGTAGTGGCTCGTTAAGAATAAGTATTAGCCATTTCTTGATTTATTAGACTTTTCTCTTGGTTTCTGTTATATTAAATTGAAAATAACTGTTTAAATGTGTCATGTATTAACTGACTCAAAGTAAATGTTCATGACTTTGGGGTGCACTTCAGTTAGAGAACGAAGCCCTTTTCTCCATGAGCATTGCCCTTCAGCTGCACAATAGAAAACTGAGGCTGGCAGGCTAAGACATGGGTTAACAGTGGTCTTGCTCCCATACTAGAGAGAAGGTGACCATTTAGTCTATGTTTTTTAACACTGAGGTGCCCAGAAATGCTTGTTATCTCCCCATCTGACATCACCTGAAGAGACAGAGCCAGGGTGGGCTCATGTTCATAAAAAGGCAGCTGCTATAACTCGATCAGCCTTGAAGAGAAGGCTTAGAGGCTCAGTAGCCAGGGAGAGCAGTGATGAGCACTCTTGTCCGTGGGCAGCTGCAAAGGACACACATGATAAAAGACATGCTATTTTATTTTAACTGAATTGGCATGAGATGCTCCAAGCTTCTTTTGTATTTATCAATTCCTGTTATCTGAAGAAGTAAACCTAATGTTACAAAGTATGTCATAAAATTTACTATACAGTTTGAATATCTAATAGCAACTCAGACTACATTTGTTTCCCTTCTAATATCTATTTTTGCTTATTCATCTAGCACATAGATTTTCCTGTACCTTGTCCACTGAGATTGTTTGAAATGCTGGTAGTCCCCGAGCAGGAATTCCCTTTAGTTTGTGTTGGTGTCAGTAGAGGAAGAGACTTCAACCAGGTGGTGAAGTTTGAGACTGTCAACCCAAACTCTACCTCTTCGTGGTTTACAGAAACAGGTTTGTGTGCTGTTGTCATTGCATTCCAAAATGTTCTTTGCTCTTCTGTTATAGCTGAAGCACTGAAAGGCTTCTCTAAGGAAGCAAATGGTTAAATCATTAAGGCTAAGTGATAATGGCAAGTTCTCTGCTTAAAGGGGTATCTGGTTGAACCTGCTTGCACATGCGCTTTTTTTATATTTCTCCTTGTTGAACTGATTGGATTCCTTGAGATTTTTGGTATAGCAGAGGATGGAGTTATGGCTTTTTGCATTTCCATAAATTAGGCAGCACTTTATTACCCTCTGTGCTGTTTTGTGCTCTACCCTGGCACCATGAGTTCTATTTATTTAGTAGCTTTTAGTAAAATTGCTTTCTGAGTAATTCCTTATAACATCCCTGGAAGATGTATTTTGGCTCTCCTACAGTGTGTCACTATGGTTAGAAATGGTGTTGTCACCTCCTGCTGAGATAGAGCATTCTTCTGGTTTTGTGGAAGCAAAAAGGATTAGGACCGCTGGCAGGAAACCGAGTGCCTGCCCATCACCAGTGTGCGCACCATGAGTGAGATGGCCGCCATCTGAGCAGCAGCAGACATTCTCCCATGGAAGTGTGCTAAGAATTACTTTTTTAGAGTTACACAGTTGCCCCCTGAAGCTAGATGCAGTGAGGAGCTAGTCATAGCTGGCAGGTTCAGAAGCAGTAAATACCTTTGGTTTTGCCTGTCATGGATCCATTGTTGGTTCGCGGTGAATTTATACACAGCTCTGTGCTGGTATACACATGTGCATGAGTCCAGATGAGTGTGTACTGTGCAATTCACTAGGAAGAACAGTTTTCTCCAGGAAGATACCCACTGATCATGCTGCTGCTGCAAAGTACATCAGATTTTGACACCATTTAAAGCATAGTTAGAATACCCAAAGTGAATAGTGGATGGCAAATTAACACTGTTTACTACTTCAGTAATGCATTTTATTTTCATTCCTTCCTACGTGTAACTGTGTGACTTTATAGCACAGCCCATAAAGGAAGCATGCTGAAGAGAAATGTCCTGTTGTCATTTCACTCTTAATGTTGCCTGCATTGGTGCATAAATATAAGAGTACTAATCTCTTCTCTGTTTTTGGGGTTTTTCTGCATTGTGCCTTCCACCCTTTGCTACAATTTCCTTGAATGACTTGTGTGTTCTCGTGTTGTGTCTGTGTTGTTGTTTTCTTCTGTTTTTGTAGCTCAAATTTAAACCCTTTTGTTGCATCAGCTTATTCCTGTCCCCTGCTGGCAGGAGAGCAATGATGCAAACAGATTTTTGGTTTTTTATAATTTTAATTTAATTTAAAAATCATTTTTAATGCTTTTGTGTTCTAGGTAATGTGCTCCAATTTCTCATGTCTAATGGATTTACTGAGTTTCTCTTTGCTATATGAAAGATGCCTACAGAATCTGGCAGTAATGTTGAATTAGTAAGAGTTGCTTTGTGTGTAACTTTAATGTTAATAAACAAGTGGACCAAAACTACACTTCTCTTTTGAGCTGCTATCCACTAATCACCCGTGGGTCAAATTCCCATTTGCTGTGATCTACACTGCTGCAGCTGTAACCCAGAAGAGAAAAAAATAGCCCTTCTTTTGAAGGTTTGGAGAAGGAAATAAGCCCCTATTTTTGGAATATCTGGGGATGGAACATCTGCAAACAGCATCAAGAATTAAGTAATAGTATATAAGTCCCTATCAGGATTATGAAATAAAGACAAAAGAAAAGTGCAGTGAAACAGCATAGCGTGGACAGTCACATATATCTGGCTTTTTGCAACAGCAGTATTCAATTACACCAAGAGAGAATAAGTGGAGAACAATGTACATGTCAGTTTTCTTTTGTGACATGGCTCAGAAAAG
The DNA here is from genome assembly GCF_017590135.1 of Pyrgilauda ruficollis. NCBI lineage: Eukaryota > Metazoa > Chordata > Aves > Passeriformes > Passeridae > Pyrgilauda > Pyrgilauda ruficollis. Next base: position 23,378,387 of record NW_024525489.1, on the reverse strand, counting down.
GCTGAATTAAATCCATACTTCAGTATTGTAGCTTCAGTTTTCCTGTCACAGCCAGCATGTTGGATAAGTGGACATGCATCTCTAAGAGAAGAGTAATGTCACTGTTAAAATGATGATTTTAAGTAGCTAAAACACACTAATCCATCAAAATGTCTCAAACTCTAGAACTTCCATTTCAAATTTCATGCTGATGTGTGTTATGAACTAACGCTGTCATTTTTTTACAGACACTACAGAGACGAGTGTTGTCCATGTAACACAGCTGGAGAGAGATACCATTTTGGTGTGTTTGGATTGTAAGTTTAATGTCAACTAAATACATATATATGTATGCATATACATGTGTACTGTCTGTCTTCAAATTAGGTTCTGTATTGAAGATAATCCTTGGTTAACATATCCTTACTTATTGTCTAGGCTGCATAAAAATAGTGAATCTGCAAGGCAGGTTAAAATCCAGCCGCAAACTGTCATCGGAGCTCACGTTTGACTTTCAGATTGAATCAATAGGTAAGCTGGGTTTCATTATTAGTCTTGAATATCCCTGCAGGTCAGAGAGTTGGGCAGTCACCATCTGGATGAAATTTAACAAGAGCAAGTGGTGGATTCTGCATCTGGGATGAGGTAGTCCCAGTTACGCGTACAAACTGTAGGATGAGAGGCTGGAGAGCAGCTCTGCAGAAAGAGATCTGGGGGTTGGGATTGATAGCAAGCTGAAGATGAGTCAACAGTGTGCTCTGGCAGCCAAAGGTCATGACCAGCAGTAAGGACATGGAAATTATATGAAGTTGCGTATGGGAAAATTCAGGTTGGATATTAGGAGAATACATTTCACTCAGAGGACGATTGATCACTGGACTGAGCTCCCCAGAGAATTGGTCACAGGACCAAGCTGTTAGAGCTCAGGCAACATCTGGACGATGCTCTAAGTGATCCTTATGAGTCCCTTCCAACTTGAGATCTTCTATGATGAACTTGTTCAATGTTACGGTAAAGAATTGGTGTGCTACCTGTCTAGTCTTTGGCATTTGGAGCACTACCTCACTCATTTCACTTTGTGTGAGAAGACTCAGTGAAAGGTTCAGCCTGTGCTTTCCTAGGAACAATTGGAATGAAGTAATAATCTTGGAGTCTTCTTAGATTAAGCTAAATGTCTTGAAAGCATGATGAAGACTTCTAGCCTCTAAGGGAATACCTTAACACAACCTACATAAACTCAGAATCACCCATGCGTAACTTATTTTGCATATGTGTTTGTGCAGTCCATTTTTATAAAGCAGCTCAAAGATTAAATGATATGATATGTCACAGGTTGCATAAATTTTGTTTCCTTGTGTGGAATTTGAATGAATTACATTTGTGAAACAGAAAGAATAGACTATTTTGCCAATTCTCCAGTAGTTACATACCTGGGTTGCACCACCTGCTGTTGAAAGAGGGGTAGGAGGGATGTGTGCGCAGATGAAAGGCAGCAGCAGAAGAAGAGGAACAGTGGGTTCTAAAATCATCAGAAGTTGCAGGGAGTTTTTTTCTGAGAAGCTTTAAAGCTTCAGGCTCCCAAAGATCCCATCCAATCTCCCACAGGGAAGAGGACAAAAAAACATTCCCAATAAAAACATTACTTTTAGAGCTCTTGATGATTGGGAAAGAAAGATGCTATGTAGCTGAAGCTTCTCACTCTGGGACCTCTGCATGTACTGTAGTCCTCACCCCGCTTGTCACAAAATGAGCTTCCAGTGGCCTTTACTGTCCTGGCAGTGTCTCCAAAGACACTCTTGGAACTTTTCTGTTAAAATTCCATATATATTGTCTGCAAATATTAAAGGGATTTCCTGTTCAAAGAAAATGACATATTTAGGACTAGACATTTAGAATATTTTCTGGTTAGGTGGAAATGTTTTTAAACCCTTCTCATTAAACAAGTAAGTGCAGCTACTTTTGAGGTAGGTTCAGTTTTCAGATTTCTGGGAGACATTCCTCAGTCTGAGTGGGTGGATGTCATGCAATGGAACGTACATGTACAGATTTCAAAACTATAGTCTTGTGCTTTTGGCCTTAAAAGCAAGGGTTGAGTTTATGCCTCAAAACTGATTCCAGTGTTCTTTCTTATCAGTTTGTCTACAAGACAGTGTGTTAGCATTCTGGAAACACGGCATGCAAGGAAGGAGTTTTAGATCAAATGAGGTGAGTTCTACATTTTGCTTCAAATTCTGGCTTCTAATGTAAGCCACGTGGAGGAGAAATGCTCAATACAGTTGCCTGAAAAAGAGTGAAACATTTCAGCAATTTCCCAGGTTAGATCTAGGAGCTGTATTCTCATTCTAAGCTTGTTTCATAAGGTAGAAAGCATTGGTGGAGCTGTGCAAGAACCCCCTCACATCTGACAAACAAAGCAGAAACAAAAGACCAGGCCAGGATGCCAGAAAATATCCAAGTCTAATTCTTGGTGATATTAATCTTCATCTTAAATTGCTTTGACGACCACTGTCAGTTCCTTAGCCTCTCACAGATGGATGCAAAAATCTAGGCTTTGCCAGTGGTTCCACTGCTAAACTTCAGCTTTTTGTCACAGTGTCAAATGAGTTGCCTGATATTTTTTAGTCATTTCCATGTTCTCTTGGCTTACAAGTACTTTGAAAAATTGCCCAGCTTTCACAAGAAATATTTTTCCATGTTCAGTAGAAAAATACCAGATTGACCTAAACATGGTTGATTTGGTTTTTTCCCTAAAATCTCCTTGTAGTCACTTTTTTAGCCCATTTGATGTGCTTTTTAGACAGAGTTAAACCATTATAACTATCTTCCCAAATGGTTTTTATTTTCCCTTGCTGCACACCTTGTGTACCTGTTAGTGAAAATTCTGTACTTTGTAAGAATTTAATTAATTTGGTTATTAATTAATATTTACAAATATTACCAGTTGCTCCATCAGTGTTTCATTGGCTGAGAAATTGAGCTCATTGTCACTCATTGTATTTTGAGGTACACATACAGTCACACCACACCAAGCTTAGATATCTCACATTGTTCCAGCACTACACTGACTTGCACAAAGCCTCAATTGACCCAGTCTGTACTAACAGTGAGGCTGCTCTGTGTGAACCAAAGGCTGGAGTCAGACTGCTTCTTATTTACAAGGTGCAAATGTTTATTGTGGCATTTGTGCATTGATCTACCCATTGGTAGAGCACTCAGTGGCTCTGCTCCAACTGAGGCCATGTCCCAGTGTGCTGCAGCCTAAATGGATGCATTTTGTTGTTTACGTAAAGCATCAGGGACAGTGGCTTGCTTTGTTGCTGTCAAGCCAAAGCCAGAACCCAAATGAAGAACTGAAAGCAGAACTGGGCTGTTGACAGAAAAGCAAGTCACCTAAAATGTTTTCTCTGTAGAACAAGTCTAGGGTAAGCTTTTGGGCCTTTTTAAATTCCTTATCTCTACTAGCTGTCCCACTAGCTGCAGCTGTTAAAAGAAATAAATGTATTTTCTGCTGTAATATGAAAAGCTTTCAGTGCCAGGCTCAGGTCTTGACCATATTTGTTACTTTGGGGGAAATCTTGTACTACGTAATAGGTAGGAAGTTGTTGCATGGGACAAAAAGCTGACTGACTTAACTTGCAGCATTTCTTTGAAGACATCATTAGTTCAGACTCCCTATTCTAATACAGTTGGCCTAATTGGGGATGACTTGAGCTGCTTGCAAAGTTATTTCCTCCCACAACTGTGACCTTCCACCATGGTTTGATCGAGTGTGAAAAATGAAAGAGGGAACTGTGAATTCTGACACAAGAAGTTCAAGATTTGGGCCAAGATTGTACAGCCTTAGCCTCACAGAAAGTAGAAATTAATTTTCTTAGAAAAGTGAAGGATTTCATTGTTGTGAATTAAAATTCTCTTGCAAATTTTCTGCTCCAGAAATGAATTCACTAAGTCAGCTAACATTACTAGGGTCTGGAAATGAGATAAGAATGCCTACTTTCCGCAAGAGTGTGAAATTTGGCTGTTTAGAAGAGGAGCTTTATAAACAGTGCTGCTTGATCACAAAGTGACTAAATACCCTTTGGAGTATGCAGTGGGCTTTGGTTGACTTCATTAATGAACATGATGATTTTCTGGGTGCTTTGATACTCATATGGTCATAAAGATGTATCGCACAAGTACAATTCAGCAACAGAACACACGGGTCTGTTGCACTCGTCTGAAATGTCAAAAGATGAAGTTTTCTTTTTGCAGTGGGCATAAGTACCACAGATTAGATTGTTTCTCTGCTAGGGTTTTCAGAATATGAACTTAATGCATTCTTACTATTATTCAGCAGTTCAACAAAATGTCTTTTATGTGTGATTTGCCTGACCCATTTTTGAATATACGCTCTAAAGTGACATTAATTGCACCCTATCTCTTTCAGCCATGGCTGTAAAGAGAATTTCACTGGTAACTCAAGTACCAAGCTGAGCCCTGCTGTTGTGCTTGCAGTGGCTAGCAGAGGAATTCATGTAATGTGGGAGGAATTACAGAAAACTTCTATATTTTAGTTAAAAGCGACAGTTGCATTATAGTCTCTATTGGATTTTAATTGGCAGTCAGTTGGTAACATCAGTCACAGTCAATTATTTTCTCTTGACTAATGTTAAAAACAAAATGAAAACAGTTGTGCTCTTAACATGTAAATATTTCTTTTTATTGTCTAGATCACACAAGAAATTTCTGATAATACAAGGATATTCAGGCTTCTGGGATCTGACAGGTAAGATGAGAAGTAAACAGGACATACTAAAATAAAGGAATAATGTGTGTTCTTCTACCTTGTAAAAGTTTTTTCCATGTTTCTTGCAAATTCTGTTTTAGGCATCTTAGACATTCCTTTGTGTATGTGTCTACCTTCCAGTTCTTCACTTTTACTTTTCTTTTTCTTAAATTCAAAATAAATAAAAACCCCCAGAAGCACTCAGCCATGCAAGAAGCTTTTACTTGGCTGCAGTCACAATCTCCAGGAGTATTTTTCTTTTTGTATTGTAATTCTTTTGTTTAACTTGGTGAAATCTTTACTTTGAGATGTTGTGCAGCAGTAGCTCATCAAAATCTGCTTCTGGAGATAAGTGCAAAAAGTACTTTAAATATCTCACTTTCACCCCAGAAAGGTAATCTACCAGTTCTTCTCCCAGCATGACAGTTCAGGTCTTGTAGGAGCTCTTGATAGCTCCCGATGTAGCTGTTCTTTGGCATCTGCTTTTGGGACCTGTCTGAGTGACCCAAGTGCTGTTTTAGGAGTGTTACTGACTTCCTCAACTTTCTCTGCCCTGGTGTTGAACTTTGTACTTCTGTAAGAGCCACAGAAGCAGCAGCTGTTTTGTCTTCAGGGGAGTGCATGCTGATATGACAGTTTCACAAGTAATGAATTCACAAGAACTGCAAAGATAGGTTTAACTTTTGTTTTGGGAATTGCCTCTGTCTTACGCTGCTTGCAGTAAACCCATGTGGCATCTGAGAATGACATTGCAAAAAATTGCCTTGTAAAAATGTCCTCTTCCCCAAATACAGTCCCATCTATTTCTGGCTTGCTCTGATAGTTTTCAAGTCTAAGAAAATATTTAAAGAGTTTGCTCTGCAACAAACATTAATTCCAGTTTCTTCATATAACCTTTTCCTTGCGGCTCTGTCCTGTTTTGTGCTTGAGTGTGAAGCCTTTTTCCAGTAACAGGAGTCCTTTCCTAGGCAGTTCATAGGAGCTGGTGTTCTGAGAATCAAAAACCTTGATGTCAGTCAAAAGCTTGTGTGTTTCTTTCTCCTCATGGGCAGGGAATTGCCTCATTGCATGAGGTGTCATTCCCTTTGTGGAGCACATTGAGTAGAGGTCAGGTTTTTTTCAGGTTTTTTAGTTTTGGAGCAAGCAAACTTTCCTGTCTGAATCCACAGGAGGGATTTGAGTTTCCCGCAATCTGCCTTCACTTCAGGATGTTTGTGGAGAAGTCAGTCATGAATGTCCTGGTCTGTTTAGCAGTTTTAGCAGTTCTTGCCTGATGAAAAAAATTTAAATAGTTTGTGAAACAAAATTGTGATGGCTAATTTCTCTTTGAAGAAAAAGGTCTGGTCTAGGACATCCTTTATGCTCTTTGCAGTTGCAGGCCCATGTAACCCGGCCTCTTTTCTCCAATGATGGCCAAAAGTGGGTGGCAAGAAAGAGAAATGCTCTTCACATAGTAGTCCTTTCCTTGAAGATTCTCTTTGCCTGCAAATTTTGGTCTCTGCAACTTTCAGAGCTGAAGGAAGTTTCTGTGGATTAGGTTACACAGGCTCAGAGATTAACTAGAGGTGTTCACAGAAGAATCAGCTTTGTTCATCTGTGATTCCTGTGGCAAGAGGCAGAAAAACAGCTCTCAGAACTGGAGCCTGGTGAATGGGTTCACTTTGCAAGGCTCCAGGAAAGCACAAGCCCAGTAGGGGAGTGATGGACTCTTCAGAAGCCCTCACTAAAGGATGAGAGGCAGCAGGGATACATTGCAGCAAGGGAGTTTCCAGCTGCATCAAAGGGATAAGCATGATCAGTGAGGATGGTTCAACACTGTAGCAGGAGCCCAGAGAGGCTGTGGAAGATCCTTGGAGACCTTGTCTGGGTAACACCGTGAGCTTGCTTTGAGGTTGGCATTGGTTTGAGAGCTTTTGGACTAAAGGCATCCAGGGAAAGAGAAATAACAACCAGTCAGATGGATCCTAGGGAAGAATATTTAATTAAACCCAGGTTTGTTTCTAAATGAAGGATCACTTGACATTGTTGCCTTTTTAATTTCCATTTTAGGGTTGTGGTGCTGGAGAGCAGGCCGACGGACAACCCAACAGCCAACAGCAATTTGTATATCCTGGCAGGGCATGAGAACAGCTACTGAGAGCAGCGCAGGCAGGCAGCTCACTGTGAGGAGAACACTCCTGCTGCAGCAGCACTCGTGACTGGCTGAAATTGCACAAAAGCTGCAGTAACCCCACTTCAGTTACTTTATAATTTATTGTGGCATGAGGGGAAGACGAAAATTGTTTGTGGTATGGACACAGAAGCATTATGATACCACAGAAGTGCTTAATTTACTGTTATGTAATCTTTGTACATATGCAGTATTTTTCAGTGAAACTTCTTGCTGAAGCCCTACACTGACTTTCTGTAGATAGAGGTCCTCCTGTTAAGTACAAGTGTCTTACCTGTACAGATGTAAAAGTCACTGAGGATGCAGAAATTAAATCGGGGTACTATTATAAGGACGTCTCATGTGTTTATTATAAAGTGGGATTCTAGCAACAAATATAGTACATTTAGCAACACTATTGTATTTTATTATATGTAATTTACTAATGCAAATAAATATTAACTTTTAGAAATTGTAACCAAGGCTGTAATCAGATTACAATCTTGTTTTAATTTCAATACAACACACTGGTGTTCATGTTTGCACAATGTATTGAGATGTGATGTATTTAGTCACAAAGGTAAGCTGTGACTTTGTGGATATGACTTGGGCTTCAAAGTTCCTTTTTTTTTTTGTTTATTTGGGTAGATTCCTTTGTGAAACAAACCAGTTAAACACCTGTATTTTTATATTTAATTAAAACTTTCCTTATGATTACTTCTCTATGCTTGAAAACAATACCTTATGGATGGGTGTCAGTCCCAGACTAGTGGTACCTGGCTGTAATTCTGCAATAGGTGTTTGAATTATTAGTGTATACAATGATAAAAAGTAGTTATTACTGTTTGTCTTACTAAATAGTTTCATATCATGATGAAAAGGAGCAACATTCCACATTGTGGAAATGGCTCAGAGATGTTGCCATTTTGACCTTTTTTTTTGGCCTTATAACCATTTTCACACTTTTCTTGATTTTAGGATGTTAACACATGGCCAAAATTTAGTTACTACCTCATTGAAACAACACAATGGTTACTACGCATCACGGGAACTTAGTTTTGATCAGAAGTATTTTTGACTGCTATTTTCCAATGGAGTGTGTAAATGCCAAGTTTTAAGCAAAATGCACACATTTGACTCCTTTTTTTTGTATATGTTCTTTATATTTTATTGTGATAATATACACTAAAACCAAACTAAATTAAAAGTGATTTATGGCCTGCGTTATTGTTGTGATGGGTAATGCTTTGAAATATGTTCCCTAATGTATATAATGTAAAATAAATTTTTTTAACATGTTGTTGTACAATTAGATTATCACCTGCACTGATTTTCCACATAAGACTATAATGGAACATACTGAGTTTTCAATTCTGCTATTAAATGGTTGTGCCAAACACAGAAGCTGGGCGTCTCTGAATGTATGAACAGAGGTTGCTGGAGCTCCATTCCAATTGATGCCAATTGGAATGATTGCCATTCATTCCAATTGGCATCAATTCAGTTTGATGCTCAATTGGCATCAAAATGAATTAATGCCAGTTGATATTGGCGTCAATACCCTTCTGGCCTGTGGGCAGTGGACATGTAGATTTCAGCTAAGTCTTTCCAAATGACACCTTGTGTGGTTTCTTCCCTCCATTTCCTGCTGTTCCACCTCTGTTGATTTATTCTTTTTTTCAGCAGGTTTATTTTTCTGCCTGTTGCCCTCAAGCTCACTGCCTCTGCCAGCCCCATCGTGGCTGTTCCTTGTCCTGAGCCTGTGGGGGAAGAGGTGGTGGCACAAGCCTCACTGCTGAGCAGCTGAATTCTCAGAAAAGCTGAGAAGTTGTGTGTGTGCTTCACAGCACCCTTGTGAAATCCCCAAGGGCGATTTCCATCCTCTCTCCTGTGGACTGTTCCTCACTTGGACATGCAGAAAGTCACTCAGATTTAGCAAAGTGCTATTTTACTCTGCTTGGGCATTTTTGGTATGAGCATGCATGCAGGGATGCAGCTGGAAGGGCTAAAGAGGACAGAGCAGCAGCATGTGGGAAGAAGGGAGCATTGTGCTAGGGCAGGCTTGTTTCCAGTCTGTTGGTAGAATCAGAACAGCTTTGCTCTTCCCATGCTGCTCTCCAACCTCAAAGGTAAGAAGTGAAGAGTTCCTGCTTTTTTGAGGAATTGTCCTTTTGCAGGATTTGGGGTTTGTGCCACAAAACTGCCTTTCCCACATCTCAGGCTGCTTGCCTGCTCTGCTGACAGCTGAGCCCAGGAGCCTGGGTGTCTGGTACATCAAAAGATCTCCTTTGCTAGACCTGAAGCTGCCTCAACTAAAGTTTTCCTGAGCCATGCCCGGTAGGCACTTATGACGGAATCCTGGTGTAGGATTGGGGTCAGTGTGTGGCTGACTGATGGGAGCCCAGTCAGAGCCAGGAAACCCCAACACAGGTACCATGAGGTTACAACAAGGCCTCTGCCATGGGTGATGGACACAGCTCCTCCAACAACCTCTGTGCTTCCCTTTTCCTCCTCCTAGTCCCTTCCATGCTGGCTCCTAGCAATTGGAAGGAGCTGCTGGCAGGCAGGAGGATTGATGTGACCACAGGATCAGGCACTCACCAGCTGGCAGCCAAATCTGATGAGTGCAGGGATTGAGTTTGGGCCTTGGCTCAAACTGAGCCTTCTTACAGGGAACAAAGAAAGCAGTGGCATTGTGTATGTTACAGAAGTGCTCCTGGAAGCTGGGATCACAGGGCAGTGAACTCTGCTTTTATCTTTTTCTTTCCCATCTCTCCATGCAGTGCTGCCTGCCTGTGTCAGAAACTGGATCTGGTGGCATAAAAAAGAGTGGTTCAGATTCAAATTCTGCATCCCACAGCCCCTGACTGAAAGCAGGGGCTGTGCAAGGTGAAGCACGCTGCTGGCTGCCTGCAGCTCTGCCACGGGGAGCTTGCAGTGGGGCTGGGGGAGCCCAGCAATGCTGTGAGCACTGGTGGGGGTGGAGGTGTCCCCCAGGCAGGGGACATTTCTTACACCCCACAGGGTTCAGTTTTGGCCATAGCCCTGCTGGGTTTTGAAGGATTGCAAGGGAAAATAGCTGGTAAAAATAGGGAGTGTGGCCAAACCTCTTGCTTCCCTCCAAGGAAACACACCTAAAATATAGGAAGGCCTGTGTCATCTATGAGTGGTGCAGAAGAAGCTGTAGAAATTTGTCTGGGGAGGGAGACACCAGTTCCTTTAGGAGGCGTGGATACATCTCACCAGGTCCCATGGATTTGTGCACCTTCAGGTGCTTTGGATAGCCTTGAATCCAATTTTCTCCAGCAGGTGATTCCTCAGTCCCCCAGGCCCTGCCTTTCCCTTCTGCAGCTCGGGCAGTGTGGCTGGAGCACATCCTGGCGGAGACGGGGACAAAAAAGTAATTGAGCACCTCAGCCTTTGCCACATCCCAGGTGATCACGTCTCCCCTTTCCTTCCAGAGCGGGTCCTCATTTTTCCTAGTGTTCCTTTTATCACCCACATACCTGCAGAAGCTTTTCTTCTTATCCTTGATGTCCCTGGCCATGTTTAATTCTCTCAGAGCTTTATCTCCTCTTTCCCTGGCTGCTCGGACAACTTCTCTGTATTCCTGCCCGGCTTCAGCTCCTGCTTCCACCCTCCACAGCCTCCTTTTAGTGTCTGAGCTTGTCCAAGAGCTCCTTGTCTATCCACACAAGGCCTCCTGGAATATTTGTCCAATTTCTTGTCTCAGTTGAATCCATTCCCATGTGTCCCAGCAGACTGATCCATCCCCACGTATCCCGAACCGATCCATTCACGCTTGTCCCACACCAATCCATCCCGAGTGTCCCAGCCGGATCCATGCCAAGTGTCCCACACCGATCCATCCCTCGTGTCCCAGCCCGATCCATCCCGTGTGTCCCACACCGATCTAATCCGAGTGTCCCAGCCCCATCCATCCCGAGTGTCCCAGCCCCATCCATTCCGAGTGTCCCAGCCCGATCCATCCCGAGTGTCTCGCACTGATCCATCCCTTGTGTCCCAGCCCGATCCATCCCGAGTGTCTCACACCCATCCATCCCGAGTGTCCCAGCCCGATCCATTCCCGTGTGTCCCACACCGATCTAATCCGAGTGTCCCAGCCCGATCCATCCCGAGTGTCCCAGCCCGATCCATCCCGAGTGTCCCGCACTGATCCATCCCGCGTGTCCCAGCCCGATCCATCCCGAGTGTCTCACACCCATCCATCCCGAGTGTCCCAGCCCGATCCATTCCCGTGTGTCCCACACCGATCTAATCCGCGTGTCCCAGCCCCATCCATCCCGAGTGTCCCAGCCCCATCCATTCCGAGTGTCCCAGCCCGATCCATCCCGAGTGTCCCGCACTGATCCATCCCTTGTGTCCCAGCCCGATCCATCCCGAGTGTCTCACACCCATCCATCCCGAGTGTCCCAGCCCGATCCATCCCGTGTGTCCCGCCCCTCGGGCCACCGCCGGTTCCAGCGAGCGGCCATTCGCCCTCCCGCCGGCAGGGGGCGCGCGCGGCCGGCCCGCCCCCGGCGTCACTTCCGCCAGGAAGGCCGCGGCCGCGCGTGGCGGGGCGCAGGCGCGGAGCGCCGCCGCTCGGGCCGCGGGGCCGCCCGGGGCTCCCCGCGCTCCGGAAGCGGCTCCGGGGCTGCCGGGGGTCGGTCGCGCCGTCCCACAGCGCAGGCGGCTGCCTCGCTGCCTGCCCCGGCGCGGAGGGGCTCGGCAGCCGCGCTGGGGCGATGCTCTGACAGACGGAGCCGTGTAGATAAAAACCGTGCGATGGACACGCGAGCCCTGCTCCCCCTCGGCCCGGAGGGACGCAAGTGGTGCTGCTGCGGGTTTCTGCTGGTCTCCCTTGGTGACACGACTGGGAATAGGGGGGGATTGTTATGAGGAACTCCTGAGAGAATTTTTGTTAATTAGTGTTCGTGTCTAATGGCTTTTAGTTAACCTTCTCGTAGTTTAAATACCTTTTTGCTGAGAAGGCTTAATCAGGACAAACTAGCAAGTCTTGCTCCCTCAGGACGGTGAGGCTTGTGCCTGTGGCACGGAAAGAATTTATTCGGAAGAGAGGAAAAAATTGTGAGGGCTCCTCTTCTATCCTGAACCCAGAAAGCAGAAGGCTTAAGAAACAAGTTTTCTGACACTGTTACCTGAACTGGCTTCAGATTGCAGAACTTCACATGATTTAGTCCTGCACGGCAACACTTTCTGAGTTACTGTCTAGTAACAGCGATTAACTGCAACTTTTGCCTGAAAAGCTCCTTCCTTTGGCTGGTTGAGAGGTCTCAGGCGCTGCAGTTGTACCCCTGCAGTATTTCTTCCTAATTTCCCCTTGCAGTGTACTGCCTCTCTTTTCTGGGCATGCTCTTTGAGGTCTCCAGCATTGTGTGGCTTTGTCCAGTTCTTGGAAGTCTTTTTGCTTGTCTCATCCGTAGCACGTGCTGTTAATGTCTTATCCCTGGATAGTTGCTTCCTTGAAACTTCAGTACTAACCACACGGCTCTCTTGTGGTGCTTGTGAGCACTTGGACACCCATCCAGCTGAAGCCTGCTTGGAAACTGGAGCTACCCAAGGTCCCAACCACAGAGAGCTTGTTCCTTTGGAGGATGGTTTATTCCATGTTGCAGCAAATGTTTGTGAGATTTGGAAGGAGTCTCAGTGCTGATAACTTGAGTACACAGAGTGAGGATTCAAAGCAAGCAAGCATTAAAACTTTGGGATAACTTGTGACATCCGAAGAGCCAGATTTCTTCCTAGTGGACAAGACATTCGTAAAGTCACCCTGCTTTAAAGATGCTTCCTGAAGGAGCTGGATGAATTCTGCAGTGGGAAAAGGACTTCTGGAATCTGAGGAGAAGGCCAACGAGGACAAGCTACCAAGGATGATGAGCTGGCCCTGCAGGTATCGTTGTCTTGGTTTTGTCTGCTCTGCTTCTCTTTGTGGGTAGAGGGGTGACAGGAGGCAGGTGGTTAGTTCTGAAGGCTTCACTCTGAAACTTGTAACTGTCTGGCAGGTGTTGGCTCTTTTGACCTCAGCTTTTCATGAGATCACCCCCTGTTTCTTACCTTCTCTCGGGTTGTTGCTGCCTACTACTGCTGTTTTTGTAAAGATGGAAATAAATAATCTGTCCAGATTGTCACCAGTTTTACTAAGGAGCCAAATACTTGAGTAACAGGAAAACTAAATGGAGATGAAAATTTTAAATCATTATCTCACTGCCTTTTTCATTAATGGACAAACCATACTGTGTATTTTCCTAGCATGACAGAGGTACAGATAGTTTTGAGTCGGGTGTTTTGCCCTGATAAAGGCCCCTAAAGTAGTGAACCTGTCACGAGTGGCAGGTAAACCCATGAACTTGCCTTGAGGGGGTCAGTTGTCTGTCATGGTTCACAAGGCAGGTGCAACACTGCAGCATTGCAGTCAGTGACCCCTTGGGTAGCTCACCAAAGACCTGAGCTGCACCTACAGGCCAGCACGTGGGACTGGTAAAGTGGAGAGGGTGGCAGCATTTCCCGATGGGGTCAAAGGGCAGGACTGTCCTGGAGGGAGACTGGTGCCTTGTGACTTTGCTGAATTGCCAGAGCATTGCTGTCTCAGTAGGAGTGAGATTTTTGGAAGGTCACGTATGCCCCATTGTTGCAAGAGGAGAACCTTTCCTTCACTTCTCCCTTAGCTGACCAGATGCTGACACTCATTCTAAGGTAGTGACAGCAGCTGAACCCCCCCTGAAACCAGGTGGTTGTAGAGGCAGAATTGTGATATTTCCTGCAGAGCTGGAAGTTAGACTTAACCATTTGTGGAGACCTGTGTTGAATTAATAGGTCCATTGAGGAGAGTGGCATTTAAGTAAGAGCACATATACCAGGATGGAGTGTTTGCAGCTCTCAGGGAAAGCTGCCACACGTGGACTGAATCATTAAAATGCCATTGCCCTTTTGTAACTGTGAGTTGGCTTCTAATGCAGTGCTCAAACTACAGCCTCGGGATTGCTTTCTTTAAAAAATGGGTGTTGTTGAATCATTGCAAATAGCTTTCTTTTTCCCAGTGGATTATTTTGATTCTATATTTTTATCAAGCAGCAAACCCAAGAATATAGAGTAAGAATAAATCTCTTCCTGCATCAGGCAATTCTTAGAGGAGACCATGCCTTGTGTTTCATGAGAGATGAACCTTAGCAGTAGAGCTGAATTTGCTTTGAACAGCTGCATTTGCAAAGAGCAGCTCTTGTACCACTGAGACCATAATGTAATCCCTTTTCTTCTGATTCTTCTTCAGATGCTGTCAAGATAGACTCCAGTGCACTCAATTAGGAAGAAAATTATGTCAACTGAGATTCTTCTCTGCCTGGTCACAGTTATTTTGAAGCTGCTTAGGAGGAGTGTTGCAGGGAGCTGTGTTTGATGGCAAAAGGCAGTAATCATGGTGGTGAGGTACAAGAAAAGGAAGGAAGAAAGAATAACAACAGGTGTCTGAAATTGTAGTTGCAAGAATGGACAGAAGGTGAGATGCTGTGAGATGCTGAAGATGAAGGATTCAAGACATTTGGAACACCAGAGGTCTTGGGTACCTGGAGACAGAGACACACAACTTTTAATGCACCTTGGAAAACAGACTCAGGAATTACACCTGCCATGTGATGCCTCTTCCAGCACTGGTGTTCTTCTGCTAGTGAATTTACACACTTTACTCTGGTCATAACCTTTTGGATAGTTTTTCTTGAACATCATTCCTTATGACTTCATCTTGTGAGTATAACTTTTTCATGGAGTCAGAATTTCTCTGCACGTGTGTGAAGCACTTGTTCCTGATCCCTTGGTTTTGCAGTAGGAAGCATGTCATCCTTACTGATGGATACCTTAAGCCATTTGATGATGGAGAAAAACAAAAGAACATTCTACTCTTTGCATACCCTCAAGTTGTTTTGAAGTTGAGCAATTAACCAGGGGTACTGCTGGAATTTGTTGTGGTCAGAATGATTGGACTGGTGTGGCTTGGCAACTGATGGGATTTGCTCCTTCAGTTAAGGAAACTGTTCCTGACAGCGTGCTTCCATGGACTCCATGTGTTGTCTGGACCTCTCGTGGAGCAGAAAGACATGGGAAAAGCTGCTTCAGTCACTACAGAGTTCTCAGGAAGCTGCTGTTGACAAAGATATTTCTACCTGATTTTTAATTACATGGCTCTTCAAATTGGTGACAAGCCAGTTGCCACTTGCTACTTAGAATAGCACTTTTAGCATTGCTTCACACAAAATGTTGAGCTTTCTTAATTTCTGCTCACTTTGTGTCATCTCTCCTTCTGATGGCTGTGGAGGATAAATCTAAGAACCTCCTACAGCTGAAGTCTTCACTGCATGACTTTTTTCACCTGCTCAGTGGAGCAGTGTAATACTGCTGCCCTTTTGAGACATCAGCAGAAATGTTCTCAGAAATCCGAGTCCTGCATCCTTGGTGAATTGTTGCTGAAGAGTGCATCCAAGACATTTGTATTTGATTTAATTTCCTGTATTTTTAATTGATCAAGGTAACAAAACATGGTCAGGGTTACCAAATATCAGCAGAGATGTACAAGAATAGAAGAAAAAGCTTTTTAAGGAGTGCTGACTCTATAAGAACACTCATCCATGCAAGGTGTACATAAAGTACTTTGTCCTGGAGTGTTTAGTGGTAAGCTTGTCAGTGGTTTTTTAGTCATTGAGGGAAAATAAAGAAAGGATGTGTTGAGTAAAAATGAGCTACAGCATTAGTGAAGACTTTCAAAGGTGCTGAATTGAAGAAAATTCTTGCCAGAATGATCTCATCTGTTGCCAGATTTGTTTCTACAATGGATTATTTCTACTAATAATCCATTTCCAAATGTTCAGAAAATTTTCAGTTTAGAAAACTACTTACAGTCAGTAAAGTGTTATCTTCTCTGATAAAGCTTTGGAGGGTGGCTTGGCATGTTGTCTCATTACAGAACTCCTTCCATGATTGGTGTGATGTGGTAAATGCTTTTTTCCCTTTCGACCCTTTTTTACAAGCCCTTCAGCTGCCAGCAGGGCAGACTAGCAGCACAGCCCACGCTCAGCAGTGAGGTACAGTTGTTCTTTAGCAGGAGTTGTTTTTTGGTTCATAATGTGACTTCTTGCAGTACAGGGGTAGTCTTGCCCAGTTATGAAAAAATTATCTGTAACCCGCAGTTGATGCTTCATTTTTATTTCAGTTTGATGCTTCATTTTTATTTCAGTTTGTTATGTAGCTTTAGAATTACTTCCTTTAGAATTCCTTCAGAATTGTTTCTTATGCCATTTTCTGAAGCTGCTGGAGCTTCTGCTGCTCCTGATGGGCTCAGGTCTGATGCTGTTTTTGGAAGCTGCAGGATTTGCCTGGTGTTTTCTGTACTTAACAGAACACCTGTGAACCTGATTGTGTTGATTGTTAATGATTATTTGGGAGCATAAAGCTGGTGTTTATGTAATGTGAAGTTGCCTTACCAGCAACCTGTTAGACTTTTTCTCATGGCCACTGAGGAAGAGGTAACTGAAAACTGTTCCTGAGGATGTATCACTCAGATTGTTAGATTCACTGGGTCTTCCTTCCTTATGTGTTATCAAACACCTCATTCTAGCGCAGAACAAGCTGTTAGACTTGGGTTTGGGTCATCTTGTGACCAGCCTAGGAGTCGTGTTGGACCTGTTGGGAGACCAAGCCTCTAACCCGAATCTGTTAGATCTGCAATACTTTAATGAAACATTTCTCAGGGTTTGGTTTAAAGTTCCTACTGCTCCCCATGAGGCTTGTGGGAATGTTTATATTCTAATTTGAAAAAAAGTTTGAAAAAAAATGCTTTGAGAAGATTTTATGTAAAATAAGCTGCTATAGGTTATTAAGTAAAGATCAGCTATATTTATATTATACATTAATCACTTCCTTCTTTGTTGTTGATTTCATTGACTTTTTCTGCCAGTTTAGATTTATGGCTGCCTAATTTTTAAGGTCTTGCTGCTCCTGATAGAAATTCTTTGCTTTTGTGGATTTTAAGGGAAGAGGACAAAATAGCAGGGGGAAAAAAAGCCAAGTGTTCGTACTGTAGAATTTTCTTTAAGTGTTATATTTTTTTTTTTTTAAGCAGGCTCTGTTTTTCTCTGCTGATATTCTTAAGCAGATCCTGAAAAGCTGTTCAAGAAATGCTGGCTCTGCTTATCTTTAAATAAAGAAAACTCTGGCCATTTCTCTTTTGAGAATTAGGAAATATTGAGAAGATTTGATATTTCAAAAAAGTGAATACATGAGTTGAATGAAAACAGCCATGGTGGCAGGGATTTGTAGCTGATGTAGGTTGTATTTGCCCTTTGGAATTTATGGGGTATTTGAAGATTTGAAGCTTCTTTTAAAAGTTTTTTAACTGCTTTTTTAATAATTTCCCTTATCATAGGATAGACATTTTATTGTGTGCGTAGGAGGGAAGGGAATGGTTCTGTCATTATTTAAGGGAGAGGTTAAATGTTTAGATAAGAATCTGATCTAAACATCACAACACTTCAGAAGTTGTTAGTCTGTTTTTATCACGTGTTTTCCTAAGTAGGATTGAAGGATCTGGTGGGATTGAAGCCATACTCCCCCTTTTCAAGGGTGATAAGGCAGGGTGGCCCAGGTTTTTTAATTTAAAATCTGAGATGACTTTATGAGAAAGATGGAAAGCCCCTGGTAATTGGATCTTCTCTTTTTTTTTTTTTTTTTTTAACTAATCATGTGATGGTTTATGCTAACAGATGTTCCCATTTCTTGTCTTTTACTAAATCTTGCATCTTACTCAGTTTTGCATCATGTCTTAGATAATGGACTTGGGACTTCCACTGAGTACCCTCAAATAACACTCTGTCATTCTCAGTCTGAGCCTTTGGGTACTACATTAGTGCAGATACTGAAATTACACATTTCTGTGATATCTGTGCACCAAACCATGCTGTACTTTTCCTTGTTAGTCTGGTTGTTTTCTTTTGTTCACTTGTATGACTTTGAACCCTAACTGATACTAAGTGTCACGTAGCAATGAAGGTTATTTACCATCTACTTAATACAGATAAGCTGTGCTGGCAAGCCAGTGGCAACTCATGATGTTTTCTTCTGCCAGGGTGGATGCTCTGTTAAAGTGGAGCTGGGCAGTGGCCTTTGAGAATGATGTCACTGTCCCCAGACCAAAATGCTTAGGGAAAATGAAACTTTTATCTCCTGAACTTGGAGTAGGTTATCATTGTTGACTCTGTTTTGGCTGACTATGGATAATGTTTCAGGTTATGGCCTGATGTGGTATTTTTGTTTGTTTGTTCTTATTCTTACAGGCTGTGTGTTACAGACCAAAGGAGTTGTAATGAGGTGATTAAAGTCTGGTCTGTTTTCTAAGTTAAGGAGAAAACAGAGCTGCTCTTCGTCACTCCAGTTCATCTGTACTTTTAGAGTATTTTTGTTGAATTGACTTGGTAATTTAACACATCTTGAAATACAGAGTGCTGGAGTATAATATAGGGCTACTGTAATACAAATCTGTTCAGTTCTGCTTTTAAAAAAGCACACATTAAAGGCAGCATCTTCCAGACAGCTCAGATCAGCTCTGCTCCTTAAGAGAACACTTTGGCAAGTCTGTAATTTCTGGTGTTAAGGTGTTCCAAGCTGGTACAGTATTTCAGATGTCAGTGTTTGAATTGTAAATAATGTTTGGGACTGCCTGGCATGCTGTTATTCGTGTAGCTCCACAAACACACTCTAGCTGTGCATAGTGAAGTTCTTAGGAAAAGTGAAACTGTTGGCATAATCAAAATAGTTGTGTTAGCTAGTCAAATGGAGAGTTCTTCTGTTCTATTTTTGCCAGACTGCTTTTAAGTTTAAAAAGCAGTGACTTCTGGAGGTGTTTTTTAAGACCTGCTGAATAAGGGTTTGCAGTCTGCAAGAAGCCAAACGCGTGATCCAGCGTATTTGAATCCCAACAGCAGTTAAGTGAGCACCAGGACTATGCCCAGACATGAAGCTTTCAGACTAATGAGTGCCTTAGCAGGCAGGTGGATTTCTGTTTGAGGCTGTTGTGTGTTTGAACTTCATAACATTTAGTTTTGCTATAACTGCAAACAGGAATTAAGACTCAGGTGTGAAATTAAATAATTATGGCAGCATTATTTGAATATAGACATGGGTTTAACATTTGGATGAGGCAGATTGTTGGGTTTTGCTTCAGAGTTGTTAGGCTCTCATGTTAGTGATTGAGAGAACTGAAGGCATTTTGAGTTGTGTGCAGGGGAACAGTAAAATGATGAAACTGGGGCTTGACGGATGCATTGCGAAAGTCAGCAGTCAGCTTGCTCTAGCATAATATTTGCCGTCGGTGTAGAACTGAGATTAAACTGCCTGTTTATGCTCTGAAGCACTGAGCTTTGTGTACCTGAAATTTTGGGTGATCAAAACTGTGCTAATTTGTGAACTACAGAAGTGCAAAGGAAAAGTATACCTCAGGTTTCGGAAGTTACGTGACTGTCTGGAAAAAAATTGAATGAGCAAGGGGGATTGTTCCTTTTTGAATTTGCACCAGTAAGAAATCAGACACACTTATGACATACACGTAAACATATTGGGACCAAATTTTCAAAACCTTTCAGCTGCCACTTGATGCCAGGACAACACTCTGGCCTTTTTTGAAGTGGTTTTTGGTTTGTTTTTTTTTACTGTAGAGGCTGACATATTTTAAAAAAACACTATGGAAACAAACTTCTAAGCGAATCTTATGAATGTTTCCTGAGAATGGATTCAATAATTTGAAATAATAAATGCTAGTGAAGTCATTGTTTCTGTAGTGTGCTCTGTGAAAAATGTTCTGTATTTTGTTGTTATGGATTGTGTCAAACG
The DNA here is from genome assembly GCF_017590135.1 of Pyrgilauda ruficollis. Lineage (NCBI taxonomy): Eukaryota > Metazoa > Chordata > Aves > Passeriformes > Passeridae > Pyrgilauda > Pyrgilauda ruficollis. The sequence continues at coordinate 23,358,603 of NW_024525489.1, read as the reverse complement.
GGAAAAACCCCCACTGCTGAAACATCTTGCAAAAACAGTGGTTAAAGAGCTAGTGGAGAGAGATAAGTATATGCAAGGGCTTTAAAAGTTTTTTTTAAAGCACAGTTATTAATTAACCATTTCCTTGACATTAAATACAATTTATAGTGATTTAGGTACATAAGGCATTTGAGATTTGTATTTCTGTCAGGTGCGAGCGTTTCACTCACGTTTGTCTGATGGACCTTAACAGAGCTATGTTATTGTGTTTGTCTGGGCTGTTTGGCTTGGGTTTTGTCATCTTTTTTTCTGGAAGTAAAGCATGTGGTTTGGGGAAGAACAAAACTCAAATCTTGAATTCTTCTTTCTTTCAGGTTCAGGTGCAAGTCCATCCTAAGCTTTCCTCTACTGAAGATGCATTGCAGTATGTGGAGGAGTTAATTCTTCAGTTGTTAAATATGTTGTGTCAAGCTCAACCAAGAAGTTTTCTGGATGTAGAGGTATAGAGAACACTTATTACAAACGTTTTTGCAAATAATTTGAACTATTACATGAAAGCTACTATATTTACCATTTCATAATGCAAAAAGGAAACCAGTAATTATGTGTCTTTATGTAGCACAGCCTTCTGCATAAAGCCTACTGAGTTCCCTAATAGCTCATTTTCCTATCAATTTAATTTATTGTTCAATGCACAGCAAAACTGTGTGCTGTATTACTTTTCAATAGATGGTGAGTGTGAGTTTTGTGTATAAAGCTGACTGGTTCCTTTCAAAAGACCTTTTTTTTTTCCCCCATGGATATTGTATGCAAACTACAGCTGCTTAGTCTGAGGCTCTGTGCTGCTTTCTCAGCATGGAATTTAGGCTGATATATCCACTGCTCTCCCAGAAATTAAAACAAAAATATCAGTTTTTCAGAAAGAGTTTAGGAACACTTCTTTCCTCTGTACAGAGACCTTGTCTCTTACCATTGCCTCTTCAAAGATCTACTACTCCTGCTGCTCAACAGAGCAGCTTAAGTTTAAGAAGAGAGGTTGAGTTTTTCCATCTGAGGAACAAATTAGTGAAGCTGTATCACTTAAATTTTTAGGACCCTGAATACCTTGGTAGCACTTGGTGCTTAACCATGATTTAAAGATTTGGTGCTGGGCTACAGAGTCTGTGTGCCTGTTGGTTTCCAGTGCTTGGCACCAGGGCCTGTGCCAAGTGACTTCCTCACGTTCTGAAGAAAGTGGAATAATGGCAAATAAAACCTCACTGACAAAAAACACTTAAAAATGTGGTTGTCCTAGAGCTCAAGATTGATGAATTTCATCCTTCCTCTTCCCTTTTGAATACTGACACCTCCAGTGGTGTTCCAGTGTTCCCTTTAATGGCTGACCTGTTTTGCAACATCATTTTGGTCCGGCAGCTCAAGAGACCAGAGCTTTGGGGAAGGTTATTTAATGCTGTTTTAAATACCACTGACAAAAACGTCACAAAGTCGTCACAAAGTGTTGTATTTTAAGTCCTATGGCTGTGAAAGCCGGAGAAATGGAAAAAGTAGAGATGATCAAACAACCACCATTTACCCCCATGCACAATGATGATGTTTTTAATTATGTGGTCGAACACATTCCTTTTTCCCCTGGGACACCTTCATTGTTCAGTCAACAGACTAGTAGTGTGAGTTGGTATTAGATAGTGAATCAGACTTTTTTGGTAGGACCTCTGCTTTCCTTTCGCGAAAGTATTATGAAGGAAAAAAAAGTCTGCACTTTGAAAAGTTGGGTATTACCTTTATAGAATAGTATTCTTTTACTTTCTTTTGTTAGAAAGTTTTTGTTTGTGTACTTTTTCCTGTGCCACCTCTCTGTAAGTGGTCATTAACTTTGTCTTCCTCATTTCATGATTACTCAAACAGGAGCCATATTTACGTAAGTGAGCAATCGCAACTGAAACAGTCAGTGGGAACTGTGGTCTGAAAAATAAATGTAAAGTTATGTGAGAAAATAAATTTCTGGCATCTGTGTATACTAGGGCTACAAAAAAGCATGGTGATGCTTTCAAACCTCCAGCGACCTGTGTGTGAGTTCCAGCAGGAGAGTTGTTCAATGCATGGGAGTGTGCAGGTGTCCTCAGGCACTGCTGAAAGGAGTAAATAAACTGGGCCATGTCTGGCCCACCTGTAGCCTGAAACTGGTTTAGAATATGTGGGTGCTGTTGGACATTTTCTTCTCCTGTTATGTTCATTGTCATCATCAGGGCAGTTTGCATGTATTCATATTGGACCATATGCTGATCAGTAAAGGCAAAACAAAAAGCCTGTTATCATTTCATTCAGTGACCATCCTGTGCAGGGAATAAAATGTCAGGTATGTAGTCATGTATTCAAATACAGAGTTAACCAGGCATGGGCACAAGGGGAGCAAACTGTGCCTTCAGTTTAATTCTTAAATATTTAGCAGTAGATAATTCTCTGATAATGGTACCCTGAAACAGCCTTATGCATGTAGTGAGCAGCATGTACCAAAATTATAACATTTACACATCCTGTATAAGCTTTTATTGTTGAAATACAAATATTAGCAACCATTTCTTTGTTAAGTAATAGAAAGCAGTTTGACAGCACAGTTACATTGCTGAGATCATTCAGATGGTGCATTTACTCCTTGGTCATGTTTTCTTGTCTAAAGGATCGTGTTCAAAAAAGTTTCCCCCATCCTATTGATAAGTGGGCAATAGCTGATGCCCAGTCTGCTATTGAGAAGAGGAAACGAAGGAATCCGTTATCTCTTCCGGTAGAAAAAATCCATCCCTTGTTAAAGGTAAGCAGTGATGGAATCTTGCTTTCAGAATGCAGTTAGAGGTCAACCCCTTTGTTTCATGTGATGTCTATGTGCTGCCTGACTGTGAACTAAAAGAATTAAGAATACCTATGTTTGTTGCATAGTTGTAAGTATTCCAGTAAGTGGAATATACTTATTTCTGAGTTAAAAATCACTGAATTGTCTCTTGGACAAACAAGGCCAAGAACCCACTGTCTAAGTTTGATTGTGTTTCATTTTCCATGACTAAGAAAACACTCCAGAAACTCGTGGAAATAGCCCTAAATGTTAAGTTAAGGTTTTTGGGACAGTTAGTTGGCTCTTGTCGCTTCCACATCATTGGAGCAGCATCTCCAATGTCACTGTTTCTTCTCTAGGCCTACACACTCCTGTGTTTCTATTCCTAAAATAGGCTGTAGATATGTAGTGAACCTTTATTGAGCAGAGTCTTAAGATTACTAACTGGTTTGAGTTGTACTCTGCAGTGTCTGTTTCATCAACTGAGTAACAGTGGAATGCTTTTTGTTTTTTCCTTTTCAGGAAGTTCTAGGCTACAAAATTGACCACCAAGTGTCTGTTTACATAGTAGCAGTATTAGAATACATTTCTGCAGACATCTTAAAACTGGTTGGGAATTATGTGCGGAATATAAGACATTATGAGATTACAAAACAAGATATTAAAGTAGCAATGTGTGCTGATAAGGTAAGCCCAACTCTGGTTTGTCAGGTTAACAAACAACTAAATCTATAGGTAATTTTGAGAGGACAATGCCTTTTTCTTAGTGAGGACATGGAATAATATATCTTCTAAGAAGAAATTAGCATCATAAAATATGGTTCCAGTAATGGAACAAAACTACCAGAAAGCTAATTGAGCTTATGAAGCTCTTGCTTGTGCTTGTTAAATCTCTCTTTCTCGTGATTGTACCTGCCTAATGTCAGCAACATGTGAATACTTTAAAAATTACTGTGAAGCAGCACTACCTTTAGACTGTATTGCATGTAAAAAGTAGTGTTTCAGTGGGTCAAACAAAACCTCCATCTCCTTAGCATCTCAGCCCAATTTTCCCTAGCAGTGGGACATGGGCCTGGTGGCTACGGCCTGGAATCTCCTAGCAGTGTGCTAGAACTGTATCTGTGAAGGAAAGTTAGAAATGGTGGGGTCTCCTTGAATACTTGGATTGTTCCATGTGATTTCCTACAGTAGTGATGTTGTAATGTCCCATTCCCCAGAATTAGGATTCTCATTTTAACCCAAGTTCTGTGTACAGTCACTGGCTCTGAAGCATGAATCACCTTCTGTTCTTAGAGCTTCAGAAGTCAGGCTTCATGCAAAATGTCCTGCATTTTTCTGCTTTTAGAGAGTCGTTGTAATGACTCCTGGGTCACACACCACATTTGGAGGAAGTGTTCAGTAATCCAATTTTCTTGAGAACTTTAAATTACTGATGGCTTATGTTTGGTAAATCTTGCTTGGGTGTGAATTGGGACCTCTGGTAGCCAGAGTGTTTAGAGTTCCTGTTGTCCGTGTCGTTCTGCAGCAGGACTGGTTTCTGAAGCTGCTGCCCTTCCTCAAGGGTTCATTTTAACAAGAGAGCTCAGCAGTTAAGGACAGAAACTGGGCCATGTGCAGCCTGTGGACAGGCCAGTGTTCATTGCAGGTAGATCACAGGCTTCTGAGAATGATCATGTGTGTGTTCCTGAAAGCTGAAAAGCCAAAATACACAACTTCTAACTTCAGACAGTATCTTCAGAAACTTAGGTTGTGTACTGCTGATTCAGAGCAATAGAACACAGCTAAATGCTCATTGGTTTTGTGTACTTCACTTTTTAAAATTGTAATTGATTTTAGGACCATGTTCTTGGAGAGATGCCTGGATTGGTCTAAGTGACTGGGAGTCTTCAGGAATTGCCACTGCAAATAATGACTTGCAAATTCATAGCAGTGGATGTTGGTTTTGTAATGCTTACCTGATTGCAGAGTGATAATAATTGATCTTATTGCTTATCAGTCTGATTTCATGGCAATAATAGGCTGTCTTTATTGGTAACTTCATAGTCAATCTCGAGAAGGTTCTCATTTTGTGGATTTCCCTCTCTTTGCTGCCTAGGTATTAATGGATATGTTCCATCAAGATGTAGAAGATTTAAGTGCACTAACTTTATCTGATGAAGAACCCTCCACCTCAGGGGAGCAAACCTATTATGACCTAGTGAAGTCATTTATGGCAGAAGTTCGACAATATATAAGGGAACTGAATCTCATTATCAGAGTTTTTAGAGAGCCATATGCCTCCAACTCCAAACTGTTTTCATCTCATGTAAGTATTGTACAAACCACAAACAAAAGGCACATACTGTCATACCTATAAATATAGGTGGATACTTCCCAAACTTAACTGTTGGGAGGTCACTGTTCTTTATGTTTCAATAATGTACATTTTATATATTTTTATGTATTCATTATTTTTAAAATACATTTTATGATCTTGCAAAAATCACAGAAAAAGTATATTATAAAATTACTGTAAAATCTTGTTCTATTTAAGGAAGTTCTTTTACATCAAAACAGAGTAGCTTTGCACATTTGACTTTTGTCTTGTTTTGTTGCAGGATGTGGAAAATATATTTAGTCGTATATCAGACATCCATGAACTTAGTGTGAAGTTACTGGGTCATATAGAGGACACTGTTGAAATGACAGATGAAGGTAGTCCTCACCCACTAGTAGGCAGCTGTTTTGAAGATATGGCAGAGGTAAGAGAATGGTGTTGTGGGGTTTGCTGGGTTTTTTTGCTATTCATATTTTAATAATTGCAATTAGATCTCTGTTCCAGCTGGCTCTCTTCAGTTTCAGATCTCTCCTTCCAACCCCACTGTGATGAAGGGACTGTCCATTTTTTAAAGTGCTCTTATCTTTTTAGTTTCTAAATCTGAGCTTTTAGAGTGGCTGTTTAAAGTTCAGAGAGTGGAGGTGAAAATAACTCAACACTGATGAGGAGGTTCCTTTAAAACTAGAAGCTGGTCAGCCTCTCCTCAGTACCTGAGAAGATCAGCAAATCTTCCTGCACTTCACATCCAGCCATGTGAAGGACTAGAAGGTGGTTGGCAAAAGCCAGCACAGATTTCCAAAGGACAAACTGGAGCTGTCCAGCTGACTGCTTTCTGAGTGATGGCTGTGTCCTTGGACGAAGGGAAGAGCAGTTATTATCTCTTATCTGAGCTAAGCAGGGCCTTCAGCACAGTCTGTCATAGCATGGGTAAGATGCAGCCTAGCTGGTTGAATTGTAGAACATGAGCAGTTGGCTGAGCTGTCAGCCTTTGAAGGATTGTTACCAGCAGCACAAAGGTCACCTGGAGGCCGGTGGTTGCCAGCATTCCTGAGGGTTTGATACTGTTTAATGTCTGTATTGGTGTTGTGGAAGGAGGTCTGCCTCATCTAGTTGGTAGGTGCTGCCAAATTGTGGGGGGACACACAGGACGACAGAGCTGCTGCTTTTGGTACCTGACAGGCTGGAGAAATGGACCTGTGGAAGCCTCCTAGAGTTGAGTAAAGGCAATCATGAAATTCTACACCTGGGAGCAAACAATCCCATGCAATATCTCAGCTGAGGAGCAGCACTGCTTGCCAGGGCTGGGAGATCCTTGGAGATGAGATGTGAAGGCTAACTGGCTCCTGGGTTTTATTAGGGAATGTGTAGCTGGCAGTTCTGTGTAGAACTTGAGACCACATCTGGTGTACTGTCTCTGGTTTTGGGCTTTCTGGTACAGGAGAGGCAAGATAGGCTTGTAGTTAAGGTTGCCATGATGATTAAGGAGTTGAGGCCCACAATGCAGAAAGAGGGCTGAGACTCTGGGTATGTTGATTCTTGAGAAGGCTGGGTATGTTGATTCTTGAGAAGGCTGAAGCAGGAGATCTTACTGCTGTCTTTAGTTATCTGAAGGAAAGGTGTGAGGATGGTCGAGGCAGATTCTTCTCAGTTGTGAACTGTGAGATGAGTGAGAGAACATAAAAATGGCAAAAAGATTAATCCTGATTAGATACTGGGGGGAGAGGGGGAAATTCGCAATGAGAACAATTGAACATTGGGATAGGCTGCCCAAAGAGGTTTTGGTGCCTCTGTTCTTAGAGTTAGAGCTCAGCAGGATGAGAGACCTGAGCATTCTCAGCCAGCTTAATGATGGATCTGTCTTTGGCCCTGAGGTGGGCACTGCTTTGAACAAAGAATTGGTGGACCAGTTGACTTCCAGAATCTCTTTTAGGCTGATTTATTCCATGTGTCTGTGCATGTAAAAGTATGGATTCTTCTCTATATGTGTTTTTGGGAAAAGTATGCAGAAGTCTCTCCTATGTAGGATATATATTTTCTCTAAGAAATGTGGAAGTTTAGCTGTTAAAACAGTTTTGTAAACTGATGGCATTCCTGCCCATGGCAGGGGGGTTGGAACTTGAAGATCTTTAAGGTCCCTTCCAACCCAAGCCATTCCAGGATTCTGTGATTGTAAAATTATTCTGTCTCTTTTTAGGAACTAGCATTTGATCCGTATGAATCATATGCACAAGATATTTTACGACCCGGGTTTCATGATCATTTTCTAAGTCAATTATCAAAGCCAGGAGCAGCATTTTATTTACAGGTAACTTGCCTTTAAATAAGACATATTGTTGATATTACTGTGTTAATTACATTGTCTTATTCCTCCAGTACATGTATTGTTTTAAGACTGAAACTTATTTTGTTTCTAGTCAATAGGTGAAGGCTTTAAAGAAGCTGTTCAATATGTTCTACCCCGGCTCCTCCTCGCCCCTGTTTACCACTGTCTTCATTATTTTGAACTGCTAAAAGTAAGAACATTGTGTAAATCAGATGTGTTTGGGGATTTTGGGTTTTTTTCTATGGTTCTCAGTGTTAGGTAAGAGCTTTGGATGCTCAGTTAGGTGTAAAATCTTTTACTAGAATGTGAATAATAAAACTGCTGTGTTAAGAGAAAAGCAGGCTGTGTGCTCTGCAGGTGAATGCTATAATTAACTGAATATCAGCTGATAATTATTTCTGTTGAATTATCTATCAATCTAGAAAGCAGTAGAGATCTACACACTCATATTCTTGGAATGGTTGTTTCAACAGTGCTAGGAGGTGGTGGCACATGGCTGTATTACAGAAAATGCCAAGCTGTTACTTTGTAAATTTTAAATCACAGCAAGATTCCCCTTCAGACTTCATTTTATTTTAATAAAAGCTTCAGTGTTCTTGCAGTGCGCATCGCACAGGATTGTAAAGGTGATATCTTTCCTTCAAAGGGAAGGCTTGGTTAATATTTATACTTGGGCTATTTGTAATTAGACCTTGCATTGATAGGGTAACAATAACATATACATATAATAGCTGCAGAATGTTTCTCTGGGTCACTTATCAGTATTGCATAATGATCCTTAAGGACTGTAAAGCATTTTGAGGAAAATGTTCCAGTAGGACCTTCTTTTGGGCTTAATGGAAATTAATAAGGTATACAGTGTTCCAAATAACTGTTTATAAAAATTTGGATCAGAAGTAAAACAAAAAACCAAACAAACGAAAAACCAAAACAATTTTAAAGAAATCTGTTGTGTTTCCTTGAATGTTTGGTTGGTTGTCTTTGGATAAGCCAGTAGTTCATCTTTGAGCATAAGTGTCTACATCTGTAACTCCATTTTTAGTGATTTAGATCTACATGTACACTTTTGGCACATAGCACATCTTGTATAACATGCTTTTTTGAAAAAATTTGGAATGTATGCCTGATCTGTTTGTCTCATTCATGGGTTTGGTCTGACTTCAGGCATCTTTAAAATATGAAGCATTTCCTTTCATGACAGTCCATTGGAAGGGAGGTTTGATACAGCTTGTTTGCATTTTGTATGATAAAGACCTGCACAGACATAAGGTATCTCTGGTCACACTGTTATCACACAGTCTCAACATGCAGTACTGAAGGCTTTGCATACTTCTGTGTGAACATGGCACTGTATTACCTAATGGACAAAGCACGAAGGATTAGTGCTGTCTGACACCCAGCCATCCTGCCTTGCTTCTTTCCCCCGGCAATTTGAGGGGGGAAAGGAGAGCATGTGTACCTACAGAACAGGGAGCAGCCCGTGTTTGCCTTTTCTAGGGCAGGCTGGAGTCTAAGCTGACCCCTCTCCTCCCAAGTCTGTCAGTCTTTTTGCAACTCATGACCTCTGCTTTGTGAAAAATTCTTCTTTTCATATTCATGCTCTACACACACAAACACACAGAACTCCTCTACCCTGTGTCAGTCTGATATTGTTGTGCTGGATTTTATTCTGTATCTGATAATAAGCTCCCAGGTTTTCTTCCCACCATGTTGCTCATGTCACATTTTAGTTGGACACCTGTCACTGTGGTCTGTCAGCACACACATGTCATGTACACAGAATAGGCAGTGAGGGATAATAGGTGCACATGAAGAGAGAGGCAACATCCCTGGTGGCAGCATCTTCAGCTGTCAGTGAGTACAGCAATGTGCAATTCAGTATGAATCCCTGCCTGCCTCAAATAGTCTTTGCTAGCAGTAATATTTTCTTCCTTATATCTGGAATCTTTGAACAGATTCCAACTTGATTTTTATCTGCCACAGAAGGATATTTGTGCAATTATATCGTTCTGACAGTTCCACTGATAGAAGGTTTTGAATTCTCTTGTCTGGTAAGAGGCCTGAGTTAGTGATTGCAAGCATGTCTATGAATAATCAAGTTAAAAATGCTATGAAAATGGACCTCTGGTTATGAAAAGACAAAATATTGGCAAAGTAGCAGGTGGAAAAAATATTTTATTTCTCTTGAACATAGATATACTTAAGGATAGAGGGGTTAGCATTTATCTTTGAGATGTGTTGTATAATGTTGCATATTTTGAAGTAATCTATTTAAAATGCATTTCAGTTACCTTCTAACTATCCAGACTACAAAAAAAAGTAAATTTCTATTCACTGAAGGTTATCCTATTTAGAACCTAAAGCCTTCCTGAAGCAGGACAGGGTATCAGGAATGCACAAATGCATATTATATTTTTAGCTGAATCTTCCTTCAGCTGTGTTTTCCTTCAACCAACCTGAAAGTCCTCAAACTTTTATATAGGAGCTATGTAAAAAAGCAGCTTTGTGTGAAACTGCACTTTTCTACAGATATTCAGATAAAAAATGAGCTTTTCTAAATTATAGAATCATTGTTATGATATTTAGTAATTGAAGAAAGAGGTTTTCAAGACCTTTGAATTGAATTGGGCACTGTTTCAAATGCTGCACATTTGTATGCATGTATGATAGTCTTTAATTGGGTGAATAGATTACTTTAAAGTTTTTTTTTTCAGGTAGAAATGCTGCAAAGCATGTATAAACTTTGATTAGATGAAACAGTATATTCTGGGCGCAACAGGAGAACATGGTAGGGATTTTTTGTGGTTTGGATTTTTTTAAGCCAACTGCAGACTTGAATCCCATGACTTAGGAATGGTAACTATCATCTCTTTGCTAATATATTTTAATGTTTTTAATTAATGCTAATATTTTAATATTTATATTTTAATTGGAATTCTATCTATAATATACTTAAAATCTCAGGATGCTTTCATTTCACAGCAGCATCTATAATGTTTATTTATTTTTTTCAAACTTCGTTCTGAGATGATAAGTAATTTTTCAGGTTTTACTGACTGCCAATTCAGCTCAAGTAGAAATACTCCTCAGTTGAACCTTTTTGTCTTCCTCTTCCACCATCCTAATGGTAAAAATAATAATTCTGGTTTTGCAAGGTCTTTCAAGATGATAACCTCTCCTTTTCCCAACCTGTTAGTATTAAATTTGTTACATGTTGTTACCTGAAGAAGGCACAAGGTAGTACAATGTTAGTTTAGGACTAGAGTATCTTGAGCTTGATCCCCTAAGTTTCTTGCTGTGTGTTTTATTGGGCAGCACCTCCCAAAGTATTTGACTTCACTTTGATTCTCAGCCTTGTTTCACCCAGTGTTGTGTTCCAGAGTATAACAAATTGAGTGAATTTGATTTCTAATCCCTTCTGTAAGTGGTGCAACCCAGCCCAGGGTGGAGAATCAAAGTCTTAATTAGTTGAACTTTGTCAGTCTGCAAAGGTTTTACAATATCTGCAATTATAGATCATTGTCTCACAACACTGTCTGGACTGCTTGTCTTCAGTACGAACCCTGTGACTAACAGGTTCTGTTGCTTTAGTCAATTTGCAAAGTATCCTTTAATTACTGTTAAAACCAGTAAATCATGGATTTGAACTAGCTGTGAATTATTTGTAGAACGTATTCACTTAATATCAGCACAAGATTTTACTTTCTGAAATCACTTTTTCTTCAGTGCTTCTTTCCAAGGGCAGTATCTTGTATGCACAATACCATTTGAAATAAATAAATAAAAAGCAGAAGTATTAATGTTTTACATATCTTTGTGTATGTAGCTGCAGATATGGATGACTTATTACATCCACTGGAGATCATGTGCAGTTCTAGGTCTCTGTGACAGATGGAGTTCTGTGTGTTAAAGAAAGTGTAGCTTGACCAAACTGTTGCTAGTGTGTGATAAGGTCTACCCAGTGTATTTGGTGTTTCTTAGGAGAAAAAGCTGGGGTGATGTAAAATTTGGACTGAAGTCTAAGAAGAGTTTTCCTAGAATGTGGCAGTAGGTAAAAAACTTAAGAAACTTCCTATTGTTACGCTAAGAAGACTTGTATTACAACTGGAATGTTGTAAAGGTACAGGAGTTGTCATGTGGTGGAAGCCTGAGTTGATACAGCCAGGTGAAATGAGGAAATGAGATTCTGTATTTATTTCTTCCTTGTGGGGTTTCATTGACAGTATTTCTATTTCTTTTCTCCTTTAAGTGCTAGTGGGTTTATCCCTTAAGTCAGTTGTGTGTTCATCAGCCAAAAGGGAAATAGGTTCAAAAGGTTGATAGGGAAAAATAAAACTTTGTCACAGCTTTGTGGATGTGTGTGCACTTTTCCCAGAAATTTGGTTATTGTTAATCAAACTGATTGGTCCTTAATTTTCTTTCTAGCTGTGGCACCCGTTGATATATTTCCTGTGTTTGTATCAGATGAATCTATGCACATGGCTGTCACTTCATTTGTCAGTGCTGTTGTGGAGCTGTAATGGAGCTGCATGTTTTGCTTCATAGGGTTTTTTCCTTATATACAGGATGTATCTGGGATTTTGAGAAGCAGATGTCTCTTTCCAGGAAATTTTCTAATAAGTATCTTTCCTTTCTAAATAGGTACCTCTGAGAATATTTTTTCTATTATCCCTTTAAAATTGCTTTTCTGCAAAAACTGGATAAAATATAACAAAAGTGAGCATAAAATATTCCTTGTGACCCTTTGCCTTCCAGTCCTCAGTGGCACTTGAGCTGTGTCAGTCAATCCTGCTGGACCTGTAACAGCAAGTGCTGTACTTTGATCCCTTGAGGCAGGAGTAGGATGTCGCAGGGTCAGACTTCTTTGGGAAGTCAAATGGAGAACGTCCTGAACTCCAGAGTTACGACTTCACTTACGTGTTTAACCGTAGGGTTCCAAAGTCCTGTTTTCCAATCAGTTTTCCAGAACCACCTGCATGGCAAACACTCTGTAGTCCTGTGGGAGTTAGAAGAGCTGTATTAACTGATTTGTTCCCACTTTTCAGTGGCTGCTGTTAGTGACAGTAGAGAGCACTTCAACTTCCATGGCAGCAGCTTGTGCTGAACACCTAAGGCCAAGCTCCCATGACAATGGATCGGTGTTACAGGAATTTGCACAAATTTTGATCCTTTTTTTGCCTGCTAAATAAAAGTTTTGACAAAATCCATCGAGGACTGCATGTTAAGAAGCTTATTTTAGCTGGGATTTTCAACTCCTAGTTTTTGTTACTGTGACAGTCATGGTACAGTCTCTGATACATTTGTATTGTTGCATAATCTTTTAAAACTGTAGTGTATTTCCCTGTCCTCTTCTCTTGCCACCTTGTGTACAAAAGGCACATCTTTGGAGAGAGGTAGTGCAGTGGTTGAGACTTCCATATGCTTCCATCTCTTCACTGGAAATATTTCTGGATATGGAGCTATGGATTTAGTCCCACTGCCAGCTTTCTTTGTTTCTCTTACAACAGTGGAGGTTTCTGTTTTCTGTCAATACTTTGAGAATTCAATGGAAACTGATGGAAATACAAAGGAAATAACAAACACAAGTGAAACAACAAAGGAATTCGTGGTTTGTTTTTGTCACTTGCTGTTTCATTTCATTTCACCTGCTGTTTTTTTTACTTAACCACCAGTGCTCCTCTTAAAATCAACAGGGTTCTACCCTTGCTTCTCAGAATGATCTCTGAAATTGTGTATTCACCTTATGCAGCATCGAAATATTCATACATTTCTGTTCAAAAATCATACATTTTTGTCCAAACATAGAGGTGTCATCCAGTTTTGCTTACAGCCTTGCAAAATTTTCTGGCAAAGATCACACTTGAATTGTTTCGAAGCAGAAGAAGTGGATTTTAATCCACTTTGGAATTACAAAAGAGAAAGGGAAGATGTTTTCAAATTGCATTGTTTTTACTTTGATGGAAAATTTGGGGGAAGAAAATGGAAGACCTCAATTACAAGTGTGGAAACACGTAGGTAAATATTCTGTGATATTTCAAATACTGGTCTAACTAAATGTTATGAACTAAATTATGAGTTTTAAATTTCTAATGTATTCTGCAGGTCTGCTAATAGTGATGAGACAAACCAAAGTGACAGTAAGAGAGAAGAGAGTTTCAGAGCATGAAGGCTCTGGAAGGATCTGTGTGAACTTGTACATTTGTTGCAGAAAGGTAATGATGCTGCTGTGGAGGAAACATCAGCACATGCAAAAAAAAAAAAAACCAAACCCCATATTTCTGAAAAATGCAGAGCAAATGGGTTTTCTGTACTTGGAGAAGTCAAGGCCTCCTATAGGCAAAGTAGCCATTCCCAGTAATGGAATGTAAAATGCATAAATGGCTGCTAGTAGCCTACAAAGTCTGAATGTTTAGGAAATAGTTTTGTGAGAACCTCAGAGAAGACATCTGGGAGAAAGGCTTTGCTTTTCTATCCCTTCCTTGGTGAAGGAGATGCTGAGTGTGTAACCTAACATTGATTGCATACTTGAATCCCTTCCCAGCTGCAGAAACTGAGAGCAAAATTGCACCTCTTCCTGCTGAGCAGACACCAGGTGAAACACTTAGCAGGGTGCTGTTGCCCTGGAGCAAATATGGTCTTCTGACCTGTATTCTGGGAATGCTAATGGCAAATTGGCCACATATGAAACCTGTTCTAGAAAACTTTGAACTGTTGAATTAGTGAAACATCAGCTAACAGGCTTGTGTAGTATACAGTTCTCAATGGGTCTTCCTGACTTTTCCTCAGTGTCCATCCTGATTTTCAAAATGGCATTTCAGAGTAATGTAATTGAATTCTGAAACATAATTATTTTAATTTCACACAAACACACACACCTTCCCAAATAAGAATGTTCACATTGGGCAATCAAAGTAACAATTCCTTAAATTCATGTTTCTTTAGCCCAAATGTTTTTACGATTTTTGGGCTCGGATGACATTTGATGTACTTGAATTTTCAACATATATTTAGGATCTATTTTAAGTCACGTAGTAAAGAGGTGAAGTAAAAAGGAATCTTGCACTAAAAGTTGAAATGCTTTTTGCTTTCCTCTGTTTTGATGCTTTACTTGTTCAGTATGCTTCCCGATGGGTTGATCATATTTTATATTGTGAGTTAAACATAACATGAAATAAAAGATGTGGGCATTTTAGCTTCTGTGTCTTTTAAAATGTACTTCCAAGAGAATGCTGAAGGCTTTTTGTAACTAATTCTCTGATATCTGGGGTTTGATATTTGACATGTGCTATTTCTTGTAACTTTTAAAAATTAAACTGAGAAAACATAATTAAATTTTGAGTGGAGAAAAGATTTTTATCATTGTAAACAGTAAGACACCAAGTTCTGTTCCACTGTCAATGGAACTGACACTCCTGCTATAATGTAGCTCTGAATAAACAGATAACTGTATGAATATTTTTACTGCACTGTGCTCCAGATTGTCTGAGTTTATATGAGTACAAAATGATTTTTCAAATTTCAGTGCATTGAAGCTGTGTATGTATGTTCAGGAATATGGCATGTGGAGTTTTCCTTCCAGGTTCAAGTGTGAAGTGCTTTTTAGTCTGCTAGCATTTTCCAGAAGTGCATAGTGTTCCCTGCAGTTGTCCCCATTTACCGTCCCAGATGATTTCCTGATGCTTTCTGAAAATTAAAAGTTTCTAGATATGACAACACTTTCTTTTATCCCCAGTACACTGCTGTTTTGGGCTGAGTTTTTTGGTTTTTTTAGGAAGTACAGAAAGTCAGAGAGTGCTCTCAAGTATCTGTGCTGTTGAGCCACCTTCCAGGATTGGTTTGTGGCAAAGTGCCAGCAGACCTGCCTGCCTTACTCAGAGTAGAAACCCTATTGGTTTTTATTGTTGGTTACAAAATAGTTCAGTCTTCTGTGTATTGAAGCTGTGGTCTTGACTCCCAGAGGAACTGGGGAACTTGCAGTTCACAAATTTCAGTGGTTAGACTTAATCTTCTGGGAAGACAGAATTCTAGGTTGTGATGCAAACCCTAAAGTACAAGACTTCATATTTGTCATGACACCTGCTGGTATGCTTCTCCTCTGTATTTTCTATCACTGTATTTCCAGAGAGATGCTCCTCTGACAGTGTAAGAGGTCGACTGCCACTGTCTAATTATGCACTGCATGAGAAGGATTTATTTTCTGTCTCTTTGGAATTTATAAATATGTAATCCTTGTGGTATGCAACAGGTAGAAAAAAATACCTTGTCTTCCACTTCTTGGTGTCTCTTCAGAAATTGTGGTCTAGAATGTAGAGTACTTTCTTTTTGCTAGAGACTTCCCTAGCAGTCTATTTTTTCAAGTTTTTTTTTTTTTCCTTGAATGAACAGTGTCTTGTGCCTGGAGTATTGTGAATCACATGAATGATAAGCCAATATTTTCTCATAAGATTGTTAAAACCCACAATCTCTATAATACTACTGATAATCAGAAGTCTGCACTTCATATAATGTTATAATATTTTTTGTAGCATATAGTGCACTTTCTGTAAAAAAAACAAAAAAGAACAAACAAAGCCCCCTCACCACTTAACTTAGCATCTCCCTGGTTTCTTCATTAGGGGGCACTGCACAGCTATAGAGGAATATGTGGGATTTGCAGAGAAACTTTCTGGATGCTTTCCAGTTATGCCATTTCACTTTCCACCTTTTCTAAACTGTCCAGGGGCAGTGTGAGATGAAACCATTGCTGTAAGTTACACTGAGTTCTGGTTAAGTCTGGTTTTGGTAACTGCACAATACCAAGCTGGAATATAAACTTCCAAATTCCTGTGTCCAGAGAAGTGTCTTTATAGTAGTTCAGAGTATTGCTTGACTTGCCATTTGTGTTGGTGTTACACAGAAGATAAGACACATTTCTGCACAGCACTTCCTAAATGTTAAACCTGGAGCATAATTACACTCACTGGATTTTGATTTCATTTCTATTTGCCATTGGAAATAGGATTACTCCCAATGGATCCTGTTGGGAAAGTATTAACTGCTTTCTCTATATGCAGATATGTGTTTTGCTTTGGGACGTGGATAAATACGAACATTTTTACAACTGGAGAGAGTATGTCGCAACATAAGGGCAGAAAAAAGCTGTAAAAAGCAACATAAGAGCAGAGTGCTTTGCAGTAATTAATGTTAATCTTTATTAGTTTGTTTCTGAACAGAATGTACAGAATATTCTAGGACCTAGTAAAGGTTATTTTCAAGGAGACCAGGCTTAAACAATCACTTCCACTGCTGAGGAGTAGTAACCCAGAAGCTGTAGGAAATCCAGACTGTTTTGATGGAAGTTTGTAAAAAGACAGCACACAAGGCAAAGAACCTTCTCTGAATGCTTGTGCAGGAAAGATGCAAAATCTTAGAGGTAGTTACAGCTTTTTCAAAACTTTCTTTCAAGACTTCAGCTCAAGGTAGACTTGCCTCCTTGGTCTGAAATCCTCTCTGAACCCAGATCTGCAAAACTGAAGCAAAGGGGAGATGATACCCCACTAAATCTGGAGAGTAGAGGAATATGAAGAAGATATCCATCCTTCTTGGAAGATGTCATCTCCCTAAGATCTTTTGGGGAGTAATGCTTGTTGTGGTGCATTCTCAGACCTATTTCAGTGGTTGTTACTCAAGTAGGCTCTCCCACCTAATGCTTTTTAGGTTGAGAGTACAGCAGATGACACTACATGAACCAAAGCTGCCTAGAATAAACTTTGTGGTCATCCTTATGGCTGAAAACAAATAAAGTGGTCTCTGGTATTGACAGCTGTTGCATTGAATGATTAACTCTAGTTAGGGAAAAATTAGTACTGTTCTCTGACCCATTAAAATATCAAACATGACTGTTGTACTCTGTTGGAATTTGAAGGACAATACTTATATTTTACACTGGAATTGAGCAGCACAATTTTACTTTTTCCAAGGGTGTCTCATTCTGGTTCATGCTGGCCTTCGTTTCACTTCTACCACCAAAACAAATCCTTCAGTTGTGTGGAGCTAATTCTTGGTGTGTGATAGTCTAAAATGCTTGTCTGTTAATAATTCTGCAAATGTTATTTCAGTTTGACATCTAAGCCACAACTGTAGTCACCTATTTTTTCACTCACATAAAACATTTTAGTGCTTAAATGAAGATTTGAGATGCAAATCTTCAATTTAAGCAATCTTAAACATGGCAGATCTTGCTTTAAAAATTTACCTGTCATAACAATAGTTAGACACAAAATATTAAGTGTTAACCCTTCTTATCCAGTTTTAGTTTAGTTTTTAGATTCGAAACCCATTGTGGCTCTGGGCCATTTGCTTTGTGTTGGCTCTGCAGTTATGCTGGAGGTTGGCTTGAGATAATTTCCAAGGTCCCCTTCCACCTGATTTAGTAATTAGACTGTTATTCATGAGGTGAGAGTCTTTGTAATCTTCTATTTTTAAATATCATGAAGGAATTCTGCTTAGCTTTGGGTCCAGCTTGCCTGTTCCAGAATGTTTATGTGTTATGGACTGGTTTGATCTTGTCCTGTAGTATGGTGTATATGGGGATCTCCTTCCTTGCTTGTTCTTCTTAAGACTTAACACCTGACATGGGTTCCATTAAGGAGCTGTAAGGGAAATCAAACCAGTTTGAGATAAATACTGCACGTCTGAGTGTGTTTGTATCTGGGGGACCTTAGTGACTGTGCTGTATTTTAGTGAGATTAAGCTCATAGCAGAGAGTTGTCTCTCACCTGTGTCAGTAACACACCTGGTTATTACCATTAACTTCTATAACAAGCAGGAGCATGGAAAATCAGCAGAAGGTTAGGTTTCTTCTTCCTGGGTCAAACTTCTGGATTTGCACGTACTGAAATGCTTGTAACACTTCCTGTCTTTAACTTTCAATGTTCACAGCAATTGGAAGAAAAAAGTGAGGATGAAGAGGATAAGGAGTGCTTGAAGCAAGCAATAACTGCCCTGCTAAATCTTCAAAGCAGTATGGAACGGATATGCTCCAAAAGCCTTGCAAAACGAAGGCTTAGGTAAACGTTTCCGGTTTTTCTGCTCTCTGCTCTTAATGCTTTGCTATAAATCCAGGGCTCCCGGTTTCCTCTTTTAGTAAACAATGAACAAAATAGATTGTGACAAGCCTGCTTTTTCAGAGGAAGTGACATCAAAGCCAAGATAATTTGTTATTGTTTTAAAACAGTTCTAATTTTTATGTGTCCTTGCAAACTGGTAGTTGAGACGTTCTGAGAATTCACTGGTAAGTCGAAAGTTACGGCATTGGTCGGTTAATTGTGCTCAGATAATAAATATCCACCTAAAAGTATTCTAAAAGTACCTTTCTGTGTGGTTAGAAGGGAATGTTCTTGAATTTGAAATTATTCTTAAAATTGTTTCAATATTTTTCTTGCCAGACAATTTTTGAGCTGCCAAGGGTAACCTTTAGGCTTGAAAATGAATGCATTTAACAGCTTACAGTTTTTCTGAATGTACTTGTTTCAAATTAATGCCATCTAGAATTGTTCTGTTGGTTATGAAAGTGAGTGGCTTGTTGGGCTAAGAAGCACTCACAGCTTGCCTGCCTCTGGTTGTTTGTGTTTAGGTAAAACATCTATTGCTGAAGATAAGTAGAAAATTTATCAGATGAGATACTTTAGTCAAGACTTTGCAATGGTGCTGATACTGAATGATGAAATTTCATTGTCAGTGGAATCCTCACTTCTCAGAAGGATGATCTGGTGTTTTTGTGTTAGTGGTGGTTGTATTTTTTTAAAAACATGTGTACTAATAGGCTGCCTTTTTCCCATCCTCCACTGAAGTGAATCCGCATGCCGGTTCTATACTCAGCAGATGAAGGGGAAGCAGCTAGCAATTAAGAAAATGAATGAAATCCAGAAAAATATTGATGGTTGGGAGGGTAAAGACATTGGACAGTGCTGTAACGAGTTCATCATGGAAGGAACACTCACACGTGTAGGAGCAAAGCACGAGAGACACATATTCCTCTTTGATGGCTTGATGATTTGCTGTAAGTCAAATCATGGCCAGCCAAGACTTCCTGGTGCTAGCAATGCAGAATATCGACTCAAGGAGAAGTTCTTCATGCGAAAGGTACAAATCAATGATAAAGATGACACTAATGAGTATAGACATGCTTTTGAAATCATCTTAAAAGATGAGAACAGTGTTATTTTTGCTGCTAAATCAGCTGAAGAGAAAAACAACTGGATGGCAGCATTGATATCTTTGCAATATAGAAGCACGCTGGAAAGGATGTTGGATGTAACAATGTTACAAGAAGAAAAAGAGGAGCAGATGAGATTTCCAAATCCTGAGCTTTATAGATTTGCAGAACCTGATTCTGAAGAGAATATTGTGTTTGAAGAGAACATGCAGCCCAAATCTGGAATCCCCATCATCAAGGCAGGAACTGTTGTGAAGCTCATTGAGAGGCTGACGTACCACATGTATGCAGGTGAGGCACTTGGTTTGTGCAGCTAAAACACAAGGTAGTAACTCGTTCATGTTTCTATCTCTGTTAAATATGTGCAGCAAAATACATAAAGTGAGTAAAAAGGGATTATGTTTGGCAGTTCACATGGGATAGTACATGTTCTCATGCAAGGGAGGGGGTGGGGGCCTGAAGCAATTGAGCTCTAGACAATACTTTTTCCTTTGTGCCCCAAGCTACAAGAACTGCCTTCCCTCCAGACTTCTAAGGCTGGGTGACACAGGAAGGGCCAGCATTGTGGCAGAGAATTATGGGCCCAGTGTTTTCAGTTCAGGGTTGTACTCTATCAGCTGTGTCCATGCTGGTGTGCCACGGAAAGACCAATATCACCTTGATAGATGAAGTCACTTGCATACTTTGTCCTCAGAACTTTGCCTTAATCAGAACTTCAGTGAGGATTTGATTTAAGGACTTCTGACTTAGAGTTTCTGTTTGTGTTGAAGTCATGTTAAAGACATTTATGTGATTATTCCGACTGACCTCAGTGTGTGGGGTTTGTCTTGATAGCAGCCTAGGATTTTCATAAGCTGTGCTGCAAAGCATGGGCTTGTGTTTGGGGTTTGGATTTTTTTTCTGATTCTATCTGTGTGTCAGTTTTTCTGAAACTTCATGCATCTTGGTGTTAGTGCTTTTCATATTCAACAATTTTTTTTCTTCCCTTTTACACTCTTAATTGTTGTGGATTGTTCTTCTGCAGCTCAGTCCTAGGTACCCTGCATAGATCAGGAATATTTGTTTGAAAGAAGTGAGCAGTAAAAAGAATATAATTTCTGTAGTTTAGTACTCTGATTACTTTTTAAAATACTTATATTTAATCTCTTCACTCCATTACTATTCTTGCTCTTCTTTTAGTTTTCCTAATGTTTACTAGAAAGCCAAATACAATATTGTGCTGGCAGTTTTTACCTGAGCAGTTTTGTAGCTGTCTTCATTTTCTTGTAACTTTTTAAACTTCTAGCTCTTGGCTTTTTATTTTATAGGCATGGTTTATGACATTATTTATGTCATAAGTCTTCAAAGTTAAAATCAAACAACTTAACCTTAGAGAAAGGAAGACACTTTTCTATTATTTTTAAATCTAGCATTGTCTTTGCAAAAGAATTAGCAAAAAGTATTGTATGAGAAAACTGAGAATATGGGTACTGAGAGGTGGCCTGAAAGACTTTGACCAAAAGAATAAAAATAGTTGTCTTATAATGTATGTAGCTTGTCTTTGTAGCCTTTAACATCTTAGTGGATGTGATGCTGCATTGCTACATTGTGCATAATTTTTCAACACTCTTATCTTCTATACCTTCTGTTTTATAATTGGTTATCTGTGAGGGAAAACATCATTGTCCTCACCATTCTGTGCAGTCTTTTCCAGGGCAGCAAAGAAATAAAAGACAGAGTGACTCAACCAAAAATGCTCTGTTGTACAGGAAACGTGATCCATTTGTGAGTTAATCGTTCAGGGGTTTGTTGCATCTTGTGGGGTGCAGTGAGTAGGGCAGCAGTTCTCCAGAGTACCAGGTTAGCTCTTTCACACATGTATCAGCTGAGTTCAAGGCTTCTCCTCTGCTTGGAGACCTGGGAAGATGAGTGCCTTGGTGATATGTAACCAAACAGCTACTGACTGTAGAAATGCTTTTCTTGCCCCACACAGGATTGTGTATTTGTGATGGTGATCTTCAGACGCCAGAACAGCAAGCGTTTACCTTTCTGAGGCAGCTTTTCTGAAATTCACTGTGGCTGGTTATGACAGCCCTTAATCTGCCAGTCTAAAGACAGTATTTACTATAGCTGTGGCTTTTCTCTAGGTTTTTATCTTTGTAGGTCAAGTGGTGTAAGAAATAATTACAGATACGCTTTGCAAAGGTCATACAAATTTGTTGCAGTTTAGTTAGTTGTTGTAGTCAAATCAGGTCTCAATTTCTTGTAATATATGAAGATCCACACAGTCCACCTTACTTGTAGATACGGGTGTTGGACCTTTTATTTGTCATCCCTCAACCCCTTGACAAATGAGAAACCATTTTATCAGGCAAAATTTCTTTGCTGTGCAACAGGGACAGCTCTAAGGAAACAATTCTGCCA
The DNA here is from genome assembly GCF_017590135.1 of Pyrgilauda ruficollis. Lineage (NCBI taxonomy): Eukaryota > Metazoa > Chordata > Aves > Passeriformes > Passeridae > Pyrgilauda > Pyrgilauda ruficollis. The sequence continues at coordinate 23,336,558 of NW_024525489.1, read as the reverse complement.
GGGGTAGGAGGCATCCATCTTCTACAACAGCTCAGACAGGGAGACATCCCTGATGGCCACCTGGTCACAAGGTGTGGCAGACTGTCCAAACTATCCTGTGGTGGAGCAGCAAAACAGAGAGAAATCTGCTCTGCAAAAGCAGATTTCCATGTATTTTTACATGAGAGAAATTGCACTGCAATTAGAAGTTCAGGTTCTGACCCTATTTTCATATTCCGGTGGGTTTTCCTTGTTTTAATATGTTTCTGCATTCATTATCTCCTCTTGCCCAATTCTTGTTTCAGAGCAGCTGGATTAGGTGGTACCAACATTTTAAAGTCATGGCATTTTTTTTATCTATAGGCCAGCACTCTTCTATTTTTAAAGCTTAGATATGTTGAGTGCTTGTGCGTCATCATAGTGTCCGTTTCCTTTCTTAAGGAATTCAAGGGTGATTATTTATAAATCCTCGTAGAACAGTTATTGTTCTTTTTTAGCTTTCAAATTGGCTGCATTGAAGAGAGAATTATCACATGAGCAGACATCCTGGCTAACTGGTGTTGTCTGTATTTTTTTAACACTCATATATTGTAACTATTTTGAGTCATAGTCGTTACTAGTAAGATAACAAAGTTAGATTTGATTTTCTGATCTACTTCATTTGAAATTCAGTATCTCTTGTGGATTTATATGCTGACTCTACCTGTAAATAACAATAGCTACGACTCAGAGCTTGCTGTGATCTGAAAATGTTAATTGCTATGGAAGCTCTTTTTTCATGTAGACAAACACTCTTATTTAGAGTAGATGCTGTGTACAGATTGCAAGCTGTGAAAGCATGAGTTACTGTGCTGCTTTAGCAACCCAGAATTTGTGTATTTTTATGATGAAGATTATGTGAACAGGGATGACCTCTTTGTGCAAAAAGTAATGGAGTTCTCCATTTGAAAATAATTCTGGACTGTACAGTTTCAAGGACTGGTGGGAGAAGGGTTATGATGAGAAAAATGGAGTAATGAAGGATATGTGAGAAGCAGAATAGCCAATTGTTTAAGGAATGAGAATTATCATGCAGCAAAATTGCAAGGAAATGCTGTGTTACATGGCACAGTTAGGGTGTGCAGCACATCACAGTAAACTGTTGAATGAACAAAATGAACAACTCAGTGGGATATAAGGAAGTTGGAATGTTCATTCAGATGGACAAGATGCTGGTAAAGAGGTAAGGAGGATTTTAAAGCAGCTCTTAAAAATCCATATTGCAGGAAACAAATCCAGTAGAGCATTAGGTCAAATAATGCAGCCTTTTTATCCTGCATGTTACAGCCTACAGGAATTCTTGCTTCAAGTCCTGTGAGTTCCTCTTCAGCCACTCTGTGTTAGGACAATTACCAGCTGGGGTTTGGTTTTCAAATCTGGATATGGATTTAATATGCAAACCTGTTGCAATCTGCTCATTAATTCTGTTCAGTGATAAGTGTTAGCCTTGTTTCTAGTCAGCTCTGTGCAGTGCCAGTGAGCTGTCACTGCATTTCCTCATATTTGAAAACAAATGGATTTGCTTTTGTAATTATGAGAAACACTTTGGTTTTCTGATTGTTTTGGTTGTTTTTAGGACACATTTTCATATTTTACATAAATTTACGTGTAATTAGTCAATTTAAATTAAATCAGTTGATTTTCTAGAAGTGAAATAAATACAACCTCTAACGTAGCTGTCAGGTGAAAAATTATCTAGGCTGCCTTAACCATGAGTGGTTATCAGTTGTGCCAGTTTAGGGGAAGTATTCTCCCCTGGAAGAGACAATTTCTATCCAGTGCAAAGTGACTTGATGTGTTTTTTCAGTTCTCATGTCCCAATCACTGTCAAAACCAAAGTTGCTTAACTCATAAATAAAATCATCTATTCGTTAATTTCAAAGTCATTGGAAAAGAATCCTGACTTCTAACAACTGAAGGGGGGGTAAAAAAAGTCATTGTTGTGAACCTTCAACAGAATGAAAATTAGTTTTAAGTTCTGCTTTGCATTGCTAATTTAGGAGGTTTTGAACTGTTACCAAAGCCGTTTTGGTTTACGTCATCTTCTCTGTAAGTTGATAGGGTGACATCCTTAATTTTAACAGATAATTGAAGTTATTGTAAAAGAAAAAAAAACAGGTAATTGCTGACATAAGTGTAAAATTATTCTTTGTCTTAGATCCCAACTTTGTTCGGACTTTTCTCACAACATATAGATCCTTCTGTAGACCTCAAGAGTTGCTGAGTTTGCTAATAGAAAGGTATGCCACTGTTCAAAATACTGTTCTTATGAAGTGCATTTTTTTTTCATTGTACTTGGAGTGTTTAAGATTCTGGCTTTCCAGTTGGTTTTGAGTCGCTTCAAACACCTTTGTAAAAAGTTGTCCAATTCAAGGATTGCCAGTAAAATGTAAAAGTTTATATCCAGAAGCTTGTGCCCAAGACTGGTGTGACAGAGGCCTAGTGCTTACACCCATCTTCTGTGCTAGATTTGAAATTCCAGAGCCTGAGCCAACGGAAGCCGACCGTATTGCCATGGAGAATGGAGACCAACCCCTTAGTGCAGAGCTGAAAAGATTTAGGAAAGAGTACATTCAACCTGTGCAGCTACGGTGAGTGCTGCATCCCTTGAGCCACCCTGAATTCCTTCTGAAGTGCCACCTGTTGGCTGCACTGGCCCTTGGTGCTGCCAGTGGCCTTTCTTGCAGCTGCTTTGATTGGGAAGATAGACTGGGCTGTAGAGTGTTTCTTTTTTCTTTGCTTTTGCAGAGTATTAAATGTGTGTCGACACTGGGTAGAGCACCATTTCTATGACTTTGAAAGAGATGCTGACCTTCTGAAACGTTTGGAGGAGTTCATTGGAACAGTAAGAGGTATTTAGAGTTCCTTAAGTGCTGACATTTATCCTAAAGCATCCTGTTTCAAAGATACAGAGTGTGGTCAATTTTGCTTTCAGGAAAAACAGGGCAGACTGCTTATTAAATACTTCATAAATAGAAAATGAAATAGACTTTCATTAAGCCCACACACTATTATTCAAAATCTGGCTCTTGTTCAGTGTAATGATTGTTATTTACATAAATTGAGTTTTGTTGTAGAGGGACTGAAATTATGGAAAATAATAAGAACCAAGTCATGATCAGGACAGAATAATTGCTTTGATTGTCATTTTAAACTTTACACAGGGGTAATTTTTGTAAAGTTGGATGGTGGAAACCATTATTTCTTTGAAACAAGACTTTCTAGCTACTTCACAGTGCATATTAGAACTGTAGAACACTTTGCTGTTGTGATTGTACAGACTTTTCCTGTTTCCTTTTAAATAAAGCCAAGAAAGGCACAAGAGCAATTTGTAGGAAAAGACTGTGTCAGAGAAGTACTTAGTGGTTATTTAGCCACTAAAAAGAGGGGAGAATGAGGCAGCTAATTCAGTGGGTGTTACTGGTAAATTTTCAATGGACTGGTGCATGAAAGTCTTATGGTGCAGAGCTAAAAAGGCATTTGGCCTTTCAATTTTATTCTCAGCTTTGATGGTAAATGCAGTACAGGAAGAAGCTTTTCTGTGTTTCTTATTTTGACTTTCTAGGTTATCTGAGGTAATCACATGCTCTTGCCCAAACTAGAAAGTTCAAGGTGTTTGCAGAAGTGCATTTTGGGCAAAACAAGGTTTGTTCCCAAAAACTCACTGTAAACTCATAAGAGAAAGAAAAGCACCTAAGTCAGAGCAGGAGTCTAATTTGGGTGTTCTGATTTGTGCTTGGGCAAAGTCATGCTCAGCATTGGTTGTTGAGAAATTCTTTCTGTCTTTGAATACTTCTACACTTGTGTAGAGAATGCCAATCCTAAAGAATATATAATTGCTTTAATTTAGTAGGTTTTGGGGTTACATCCAAAGATTCCTGCATTATACTGATATCTTAGAAAAAACAGTATTAACTAATTAGTAATTTTCTCTGTGCCAGGCAAAGCCATGAAGAAGTGGGTTGAATCCATCACAAAGATAATCAACAGGAAGAAGCAGGCGCAAGCCATTGGGCCGAGCCACAACATCACTTTTGAGAGCCCCCCTCCAGCAATTGAGTGGCACATCAGCAAACCAGGCCACACAGAGACGTTTGACTTGCTCACTCTGCATCCCATAGAAATCGCTCGGCAGCTCACTTTACTGGAGTCAGATTTTTACAGGTAACTTTCCTCCACTGAGAAACATGTGGCACAAATCAAAATATTCTCCATGCCTGAAATTGTTTCTGTAGGACTCTGATGTGAAGCCCCACAGAAATGAAGGGACTTTACCAGTGGTGTGTATTAATTTCCTTTTTTACAGGAAGCTCTCTTAAATACAATATTTGTTTTATCCTTCCCAAGTTAATGTGCAGTATGTGTGACTGTTGCGTACTGTTAATTGTCTTGTGCTCCAGCTTTACTCTTCTGAGTAGATCAACCTTTGAGAAGTATGAACAATTATTAAATCAGTTTTCTTCACATCCTGGTTTGTGTAGCAAATTAAGGACCGTGTCAGATCTCATCAGCTGTCTGTAAGAAATTATTCAGGCATTGGAAGCTCACGTTTTGTTACAGTGAATGAGATGGAGATTTCATTCTTCATTTGGATGAGCAGAGGTGGTTAAGAGTGACATACATTAAGAAACATCTGCAGTCTAAAAAAGAAGTGTAGAAATATCATTTAGTCATGAGGGCAGCCTAACGTTGTAGAAGGGATACCTTAAGAATTTATTTGTAAATATGTATTCCAAATTCAGTGAAAATCAAGAGGGTTTGGAAAAATAATACCTTCCTGCTTTTAGTTACATTTTTTGATAAAACATGTACTCTTCCAGAGCTGTGCAGCCATCAGAACTAGTTGGAAGTGTGTGGACAAAGGAAGATAAAGAAATTAATTCTCCCAACCTTCTCAAAATGATAAGGCATACAACTAACCTAACCCTGTGGTTTGAAAAGTAAGTGACCGCTGAATCTACGCCTACTCTATATCTGGACATTTACAGACCATTCACCAGTATACTGTGAAAAATTCTGTTCTAAGAGAATTCCTGTTTTGGTGTTTAGATACTAAAACTGGTCCCTGTGAGAAATTTCACATAGTGGTCTCAAGCTTTTTATTCTTAGAATATTTTCAAATCTCTAAGACATTTTCAGAACTACCTCAAGTAATTTGATAAAATCGTATTTGTTTGTGTTACAAGTTAATATTTGACTTTGGAAACCTCATCAGTGCTTTAATACAAACCTCAATGTTCTTGTGTATTTAGATGCATTGTAGAAACAGAAAACCTAGAGGAAAGAGTAATTGTAGTGAGCCGAATAATTGAGATCCTGCAAGTTTTTCAAGAGCTGAACAACTTCAATGGTGTCCTTGAGATTGTCAGTGCTATGAACTCCGCAGCAGTTTATAGGTTGGATCACACGTTTGAGGTACAGTGAAATATTTTCCACTTTTGCTATGGCGGTGTTGTGCAGGGTACCTTGGCTGCACTGAAAGCCTGTCTTGTCAGTAAGCATTTGCTTTCAAGGAGCAAGGAAAGTAAATCCTCCAAGAAATTAACCAACCAGGGTGTAAGAGAGAGGGTTTTTCCTTGCTTTCAGAAGCAAGAAATCCATCCCCACTTAAGAAAGTTATCTCAGGATGGTGGGTAGTGTCCTCGTGGTCCCTGATTCAAGTGCCAGTGGGAAACCATTACTCTCATGCTGTTGCTGGGCCATGCCTTTATCTTCTCTTTCCAAACCACCTGTTTGATCTCTCTTTTAAGCAAATTCCCAGTCGCCAAAAGAAGATCTTAGAAGAAGCTTATGAGCTGAGTGAGGACCATTATAAGAAATACTTGGCAAAACTCAGGTCCATAAATCCTCCTTGTGTGCCTTTTTTTGGTGAGTATGAGTGGTTTGGATGAGCCGTGTCCCACATTAACATTTGGAAAGTATTGAGCTAAACAGAGTATGAACAACAGAGAGAAAAGTCAATTTTAACAGGACAGGTGGGTTGAAATTTCAGGTGCCCAGACATGAATATGTGAAAAAAACCCTGAAGTGACTATTCATGGAAGGTATAATCTACCTTCCATGAAACAAGTAAAAACAAGTATATCTGCAATATCCTATTTTATACAGTATCCATATTTGCTGATTTTTACTTTGAGCTTGCTTTGAGCTGTTACAACCAGATATACTCTCAATAGATGGTGGTCACATTAGAAAAATTATTGCCATTGACTGGGAGAAAAAGAAAGATCCTCTTCCTCATCAAGTGTTCCAAGAAATACAGCTAGAGTCTCATTTCTATTAAAAAGTTATTTCTGTAGAAACAGAGTTTGGAAAGCAAGCATCCTCTTTATCATCAGATTTAACAGTTCTTCTTTGAAGTAGATTACTGACATTGAGTAGATTGTCATGTTAAGCACATGTCACTCCTGTTTTTAAGCTCGCCACTTAAATATTTGCTACAGATCAATTCCAAGTCTGGACAGTGCACTTGTCCAACATAGGCTTCAAGCCAAAACTGAAAGAAAATAGTGTTGATGGCTTTTTTGGCCTTTTACAGATTGGGGAAAGATATACTCCAGAGCTCTGCACAGAAAGATAAGATCAACTAAGAAACCTTCTGTCCTGCTTCAGAGATGAGTAGAGGTTAGCAGGATCACGTGAATAGCTTCAGTTATTTCTGTCAAGTCATAATGACAATTCCAGACAATGATCTGTGGAAGTGGAGAGCACTTTTTGATTCCTAATCTTCAAATTATTTGATGCAATTTTGAAGCCAGGATAAAACTTGAAAATAATTTCTGGAGTTTAGCTGGGGTGTCTAATGGAGAAAAGGAGTTAAGAGAAAGCACTCCTGTTCAGTGTCCCCTTTTAGTGTTCAGTTGTATGAGCTTCCTAAACATAGAAAGATGCACAGGCTTTGGGACTTCGATGCAAAAAGGCATCTTTCTGGAAAAGGCATGTTAAAATATTTAAATTGTTGACCTTATTGGAAGGTGAGGTGCAATTCTCTTGTTGACCCTAACAGAGGCGTTTTCTAAATAAATGCAGTGCACAAATTAAATTCTTTAAGAATTCCTTGTATTCCAGTTGTGACTTCCTCTTCGTTTTGTACTCTGTGTTGAAAACCTCTTCTGTGTGCTGTTTAGGGATTTACTTAACCAACATTTTGAAAACAGAAGAAGGCAATCCTGAATTCCTCAAGCGCCATGGGAAAGACCTTATAAACTTCAGCAAGAGAAGGAAGGTAGCTGAGATAACAGGAGAGATCCAGCAGTACCAGAACCAGCCATATTGTTTAAGAGTGGAATTTGACATCAGGGTAAGTGACAGTTTCCTTCTGTGGTGATTCTGTCAGCTGACAGACCATAGGGACAGACTGAATTCACATAGATCCAGTCTGACTGGGTCAGAGATGAGCAGAGGACCTGTCATAAAACCTCTCTTGGGTCTCAGTGTAAGAAAGGTCAGAAAGCTCAATGCTTGCAATTTCTTGGGTTTGTTTCATTTTTTTCTCAGCTATTGGGGCTTTGGTAGATCTTCTTATTGATCAATGTTAGACAGGAACTGAAACTGGCAGATGCTCATTGTCCTTCACTCAGTTGCAATTGTTTGTCTAGTGAGCGTAGTTGTCTTTTCCTCCTCTGTTACACTTTTATGTTCCCTGTTTACTTGATAGCGCTGTGTTTACATCATGTGTTGATGGAGATGATACATCTTTCTTTCTCCTGGTGCTTGTTTTCCTTGGTCTGAGGTGTTGTCTAAGGAGTGTCCTCTCTGGTTGCTTTCCTTTCTTCCTTTTTTCTTTTTTCCGTACCATCTTTTGAGCTGTGTGCTTTCAGAGAGTCACAGGACAGGTTATCTTAAGAGATTCTGCAAGGGTTCTTTTGATTTGTTCTCCTCAGGCTTTGACAGAATGCAGTGTGAGAGCAGTCTTCCCTGCATCAGTGTAAAGATGGATTGTTTGCTGCCTCTTCCGGATGTGTTTCAGCAAACCTGGTCTGATTTTGCTCTGCAGAAAGCATTTAGGGTACTTGCACAGCTGGTTTTCAAGCCAAGCACAGCAGTAGCAGTGTCCAGAAAAGGCCTGGTGATGAGCAGATTTAATGGCTTAAGTCTGTCATTACCTTTCACTCCAGCATTTTCTCTCTTCTCTTGAACAGCTGGGATCATTTGTGCTGTAGAAACAAGCAGTATTAAGAAGCATCTTAGCTGACAAGTTGTCTGCCTTCTTGTATTGCAGAGATTTTTTGAAAACCTGAATCCAATGGGAAACAGCGTGGAGACAGAATTTACAGATTATCTGTTCAACAAGTCACTGGAGATAGAGCCACGAAATGTCAAACCTCCTCCAAGATTTGTTAGTATTCAATTTTTGTATGTATTTTTCAGAAAGCACTTACATTTGTCTTTCATAGATGGCAGAAGTCATTTCAGATCTGACTTAACTACATGGCTACATTTAAGTGCTCCCACAGCCTTTTCACTTTGGTTGATATTTTCTGTCGTTTCAGCCCAAGAAGTACAGCTACCCTCTCAAGTCCCCAGGTGTTCGTCCCTCTAACCCAAGGCCAGGTACCATGAGGCATCCCACACCCCTGCAGCAGGAGCCAAGGAAAATCAGCTACAGCCGCATCCCAGAGAGCGAGACGGAAGCCACGGCGTCCGCCCCCAACTCGCCCCGGACCCCGCTGACCCCACCCCCGGCTTCTGCCACCTCCAGCACCACAGACGCCTGCAGCGTGTTCGACTCGGACCCCTCCAGTCCTTTTCATACACGTAGGTGCTCACAGACAGCACGTGCCACTCACATTTTGTGGTGTTAGGCAGGGGAAATCAGGTTTAGCCTTCTCAAGTGACTGTAAAAATCATCGCTTTTGTCTCCTTGCAGCATTAAAAACTTTCGATATTTCTTATTTTTTTCTTTAAAAAGTTTTTATTCTAAAGGAGAAACTGAACAGAATTAGATGTGTTACATAGGGACTGTTACAAGTCTTTGGAGGACCTGTCAAAACTGAAGGTAGAGATAATCTCTATGGCCCATATATATCCTAAACAAACTTGTGGGATGTGCTGCCATATGATTTGTGTGAATGTATTTGATGAGTATCTGATGGTGAACATTGAGAATAAAAAATAAATTGTTTGTAGGTGCCTTATGCTGCTGCCTGCAATTCAGAACTGATTTCAGTGTACATGGGTGGTTTTCCTGCAGAACTTAAAATCGGTGTTTGCTTGCTTTAAATCCATCAGGACCTATGCACACCTCTTTTTCTTCTGTCTTTCCCAGCATACAAGGAAGCTCATATTTTGTGGTGTGTCCTCAGTATTTAATAATGGATATAGGCTCCTTTCACATACAAGGGTTTTCAGAGGTTATTCCTGTGTTCAGCTGGTTGCCACAAGGAGGTAAAATGACTTCCTAAAGGCAGAAGTTCCTTAGCAGAGCTGTGCCATTGTTGAGTGTCCAAGCCAGGTCTTCAGACAGCCTCTAGAGAAAGGATTTCTTTGTTGTTGGGTCCATTGACTGCAGGTTCATAATATTATTTCAGTGCTGTTGTGACACAAGAGCAAGTTTGTGGTGTGGTTTTGGTCTCAAGGATTACTTAAGAAAGTTCAGGAGCTGATGGTCACAGACATCTTTGCAGCTCAGAAAAGCAGTTTCTCTGGCAGCTGCAAGTTAGAGGCTTGTTTCATTGTCTTTATTTGTCACTTCCTTGATTGATGATGCTTTTTATGAGCAATTGCTTCATTATTTATGGCACCTCTATTAGCAGCAATATTGAGCCAAAAGTTCATCATTATCAACGGGTTTTTTTATGTCCCTTAGGATCTGCTTCTGTGTCATCCATAAACTTTACCAAAACTTCAGATGATGCTCCTGTCCCTCCTCCTGTTCCTCCACGAAGAAGACCAGAATCTGCCCCAGCTGAATCCTCCCCATCAAAAGTAAGTAAACAGAAAAAAGGTCATTTGTTTTACTGGGAGAAGAGGGGCAGGGTGTGATAGAAAAGTAACTCTCAAAGGCAGTACATTTATTTTTTGAAGAACTGTATGTGAAAGAGTAAGCAGCCATGTTTTTCAGGCCTTCACAGCTCTACCTCACTATGTCTTGATGTCAAACAAATTAAAATAGATGGGACCTAAATTTAGGGTTAGAAATGTCTCATCTACTGATGTGCTATGCCCAGGCCCTCGCATTGCCTGTGAGAACTTGAGGCTTCAGGCAGGTGTTTCCATCTGGGATTAATTGTTCCAGAGTATTGTTTCATATTGTAGGAAGTATGAATAAGAGTAAGAACTGATGAACAGTAATGATGGAAAGTGCTATACACAACTCAGTCCTCTGGAAAGTTTCATCAGAATATTTGATCCTGATGCTGTGGTGCTCAAGTGCTTGCTTTCCCCTCTTGCTTACCCATCCTGTCTGCCTGCCTGCTTAAGCCATTGCTACATTTTCCTTTTGCATTTTTCTGGCAACTGGGATCTGATCCAACCTTTGTTGCAGACACTGTCAAATTTCACCTGATTTCAGTGGAAGATTGTTTATGACTTCAGATTTGAAAATCCCACTCAAAGTCACTTCAAAGCAGATATGTTTTTGAAGAGAGCTTGTAAGTGGCTCTTCAGCAGTTATTTTCAGGCTACAGGCAACTGTTTTGCCAGTCAGCAGAACTTGATGCATCACCAAAATGTATCTGAAATCCTACCAAAATGTATTTGAAAACATTGTGTACGTGATAGGGTGTTGGAGATCAGTTATCCTATCACTATGGTCTGCAACTTGGGAACTGTTCACTTCCATAATTCTGACTACTTAACTCCATCTTCTGAGCATAGTTTATTTTTTTCCCTGTTCAGCATCCTCAGCGTCTCCCTTTTTCTAGTTTTCTTGAAGAAATTCCTGACATATTAAACCATTCCAAGTGCTTTTTACTGGGGAGGTAGTGGAAGATATCCAAACCTCCCCAGCAAGCAGACCTGGAGCTAGCATGGAAATTGCTCCTTTGACCATTCTTTGCCTTGCCTTTGTCCCTCTCTGTGCATCTTCATGCCTTCCATCCTTGGCTGTTCACTCATGAGTTGCTGCAGCCCTGCTAAGAGCAATCTGCAGTGCAGGAGGGGGCTTCTGTTTCACAGCAGGGTCCTGTGCTTTGCTGCCACTCTGGAATTTTACTGACTGAAGTGTTTGTGTACCTCAGATTACTTCTGCACACCTGGACAACCCACCAGCAATCCCTCCTAGGCAACCAACCTCTAAAGTGTATTCTCCAAGGTACTCGGTGCCTGATCGGACCTGCATCTCTGACTCCTGTGTTACCACTGCAAACCCCCCCGAGCTACCGCCACGGGAACCTGTGCGAACTCCAGATGTTTTCTCTAGCTCACCACTACACCTCCAGCCTCCACCCCTGGGGAGAAAAAGCGAACTTGGTAACACCTTCTTCCCAAACAGCCCCTCTCCGTTCACGCCCCCTCCCCCCCAGACACCGTCTCCACATGTAGCACGGAGGCATCTGCCATCGCCGCCTTTGATACCGCAGGATGTGGACCTCCCTTCTGTTGCTGGGCCACCCGTTCCTCCACGACAAAGCACTTCTCAACATATCCCAAAGCTTCCTCCAAAAACTTACAAAAGGGAGCACACGCACCCATCGATGCATCGGGATGGGCCACCCTTGCTGGAGAATGCCCCCTCCTCCTGAACTGTCCCTCGCGCTGGGAGTCACATTTTCCTGGTGCTATGTCTGTTGCTGGCAATGGATGCACTGAACCTGGTGGTGTCAAGGAGTTGGGATGTGTATGCCAAACACTAAGAACTCTCCAATGCGTTGGAAATATAGTGTACAGAAATGGAATTGCAAAAACAGACTTTCTAGTGGAAAACCCGGTTAACTTGCTATTCTTGTTTTAGTATGCAGGACTTTGTTCTAAAATAATTGGACAGCTGATTGTACCAGAAAACAGTCTGGAGAGACTTCTTTGGCCAATGAGCAGAGACTGTGTTTGTGTAATGATCAATAATGTCCAGTACAGGAAGGAAAAACAGTCTTGTATCCATCAGTTCCATACAGTGGCACAGTTTTCGGAATGAAAACATTATGCACTTTTTTTAAATCTCAAACAGGGAACTTTATATCCTTCTTAATTTTCCTTTGCTTTACTTACTCCCTGCTTTAAAATACCTTCCTAAAATTATGAGAAGGACTGTGAGGAAGATCTGTGGTACCTAACCGAGCTAGAATTAAGGCAAAGCACTGTATTGCGGTCCTGTTTACAAGTCGTTACAATGAGTAGTAGGGGGTACCTAGGCTTCACCAAAGAGGTACTTTATTATTATTTTCTGAAATACTGTGGTGCCAGTTCAAAAATAAATTTTTGCCAGGAAGCATAATGTCTAATTATTGCTTTCTTTAGATAGAGCTGATGAAAGTCTTACATCATTAAGGTGACAGCGAATTTTTTTTTAAAAGCAGCACTATCATCTGAAGCAAATATACTACATTTAGAAGACTGTTAATCTCTGCTAGGTTATGTCATGTTCTTTTTAAGGTTTACTGATAATCCATTTCATGGCTAGTAGCTATTCTTTTTCAGTCATGCCATGAAAACAGTCACTTGTCAACTTCCATAGCTATTGTCATGTTTTACTAACAATAGAATAATCAGCATACATAGGATTGCCTTGCAGTTGCATAAATCGTGTGTATATAGTGAATGTTGCATAAATATACTTGCAGATTGTTTTTAATTTAATTGAAATAAAGATAAAGATATGTTTGGCTGACATACGTTAAATTATTAATGGACAAATGTTCAACTTAGTTTTTCAGTTAAGCACTGAGGGGGATAAAAGCCCACCTTGTAGTACATATTTTTCCTAGTTCAGTGTATGTATTTTAGTAATAAGAGACTAAAGAGGTGTTTCTGGCATGTTACAAATAATAATTCAGTAATATTTGAGAGGCTGGGTTACTCCCAAAGTGAATTATTTTACCTTATGAAATGTTTCCCACATCCTGTATGACACATGTTAGAAAAAAATCAAACTTATATTAATCTTTACAATGGCTTTTTCTGTCCAAAATACACATGACAAAACAGGTATGTTGTAAGTATTCTGACATGGTTTATCCATAAACCTGCATGCTTCTCTTCAACTCCAGACGAGACTGGGACAGTAATGGATGACAGCTGTTGAAGAAAAGGAGCTCTGTTACGACCTCTACAGTAGGTATGTGAAGCATAAAGTGTCTCACCTTCAGTTCACATGGCTCATGAGGCAAGTAAAATTCCCTCACGTATCCTGTTTGGAAGAAGGACACATCTCAGGATCTTGGAAAGCTGAATCTCTTACAGATAGTGTCAGTTGAATGATGGCAGAAATCACCTTTTTTAAAGCTTTCAGTAATGCCATTGATCAGGGCCCTTTGATTCTTTGGTGTGGTCGTTACGCTGGGAAAGCATTTCATCAACAGGAATGGCAGTTTTCACCCAAGTCAGATCTTGAAATTGTCAGTTGTATTCCTTCTTAGATGTCTTTGACAATGTTGTTTTGAAACAGGTTTTTTCTGGCAAAAGAAGATGATCTCAAAACCATGGCTTCAGAGGACAGCGTTATATGGGAGCTTTATAAAAACTGTCAAGCCACAGGAGGTGTAGTTTAGGTTATGGATTCTTTGGATAAAAGCAGTATGATGAGCATACTGTTGGCAATGTTACCTAAATTATTAGCTCCTCAGTGGGTTAGCAGGAAACCTCCATAAATTGAGACTTTCTGATCTGTATTTCTTCTTCAGCACATTTTTGTCTGTGCTGTTGTGCAGCCAAGGCAGAGCAGGCCACCCAGTGGTCAGGGTGCTCAGTCAGGAGGGACCTCGCATGGCTCCTGCTAATCAGCAGATTTCTTAAATGTCAGTAGGTTTCTGCTTTCCTTTGTGGAGTGGGGAATGCTGTTCCCTCTTTGTGGTGGAGGATAAAAATATTTTCCTGGTGAGATACTTGTGGAACAGGTGACAGTGACCACCATGGAAGAACCTAAAGTCAACATTCTTTGGAGCTCAGGGGTCAGTCTCAGTGCACAAATCATGGTGTTGACTGAGCTGTAAACGGGAAGGACAGGGTCAGAATCAAACCTGTAGCATTTAGGAGTTGAATATGACTGCTAAGCCACTGGTTTGTGTCATGGCAGCTGTGTGTTAATAATTTCTGATCTGGAATGGCTTCTTACTTGGATCGTGTTTGCATTAGTGACAATACTTTAAACATAGAAAATTAAATTGTTTTAATAATGCTCTCTGCCACCTTGGTAAATGGCCCTGATTTGCTCAGGTGTGGCCTGGACAAGGAAATGTGCTCGTGTGGAGGCCTGGAGAGTTGCTGTACTGCTGTAGAGAGCTGATACATGGCTAAAAGGCAGCCAAAACCACTACAAACTGTAGGCAGGGTTATGTAGCAGAACTTCATAGGTTTATAAGAAAGTTGGGGACAACCTTTTTTTGGCAGGACCTCTTGCAGTAGGACAGAGTAATGGCTTTAAACAAAGGAGGGTAGATTTAGACAAAGTATAAGGAAGAAGCTTTTTGTAATGGGTGTGGTGAACCACTGGAACAGGTAGCCCAGAGGTGGAAGATGCCCCATCCCTGGCAACATTCAGGGTCAGGCTGGAAGAGCTCTCAGCAGCCAGCTCTAGGTGAAGATGTCCCTGCTCATGACAGGGGGTTGGGTTAGATGGTCTTTTAAAGGTTCTTTTCCAACCCAGACTGTTCCATGATTCTGTGGTGATTTTGCAGGTGCTGAGCGTTTGCTTCTGTCCTGCTGCTGTGTGGGAAGTCGCTGTTGTGCTGCCTGGTGACCCCATGGTGACACGTTACTGTCATGGCATTCAGCAGCCCCTGCAGCAAACTTGGCTGCTAATGGGGAATTGTCCTCTTTCAGGGTTGATACCATGGAAGCACTGGAGTGCTCCATCCTCAAGAAGCCATTTCCAGTGTGGGCTAACCTGCTGCTCTAATATGCCTCTCTTAAATCAGGGAGGGAGAGGCCTGTCTCAGAGCATGCTAATACACTGGATTATAGATCCTTCAAGTTTCAGAGTGACATTGTGGGATTATTTAATAATTTTCTTTCGTGTGTGTTTTAAATTAGATTTTCCCAGTGATATCACTGGAGGTACCACTGTTGCACATAGTAGATTATTGTGCTTCTTTGAAAAGATTGTTGAATTACCATTTCTAAATCCATACAGTGCATAGGTGAAGTCTTTCTTTGGGAGACAAACCTGTGGCCTAATACAGGTGTAAAGACAAAAATGCTCTTAACTTATTTTGTAAATCCCATTCTTATTTTCCATTAAAAAAAAAAAACACCTTTAAATGTATTTTCCTGCCCACTGAGAGCAAATTTACCTTTTGTGTTCAGTGGAAAATAGTGCATTATGAGGGAAATGAAGTAAAGAGTAAGGGTTTTTTCTTACTTTCTAGCCAGAAAGTGTGAAATCCTGTACTGGGTGGCTGAAAAGTTGAAAGAGAAAAATAAAATAAAAACCCTTTTGCCAGATGCATGACAATTTAGCTGCCAAATTTGCAGAACATCTGTAATATTTTTAAAAAGAAGGTAACCAAAGGTAGGTGATCAAGGGCACATGTTATTGGAATTGCTTTGGACAAGTTTGTTGCATCTGTTTCGGAGTAAGCCTTTTTTTGTTTTGAGTCTAGGATGGCTGACTTAAACAGGGAGTTTAGCTGTGGAGAGGTGTGGTCTGGAAGAGTCTTAAGGAGATGAAGATCTGTCACAGTGAGCTACACCAACATCAGGATCTTGACCAGAAGCCTTGAGAGTGAATCAGCTGGGCTCTGAATAAGAGCCTTAGAACTTTGTGTAGGGAACAGTCTGCTTGCATGGCTGGACTTGTAGGGTTACAGGATTGTGTAAGTAATGTTGCCTCAGAAAGGGATCAGAGAAACACCTGTTTCTTCTTTTAATGGATGCAACCTGCTGGCTGATTCAGTGCAAGAGGCAACAGCATTATTTAAAGGCAACATTTATTTGGCAAAGGAAGAAAAATAATCCAGAGCACACATGTACACTAAAGATGGATTTGAACTGGACCCTGTGACAGGTTGTGTGTGTGTGGTGCTGAGCATCATTCATTCATTCTATTTACATTTGCAGATTCTGAGCAGGTACAAGGACATCTCAAGTGGTAAGTATAGGCCTGGAAGTAAGAACTCAGAGAATCAAAAAGAAATAACCATCAGTTCTGACTGTGCCTTAAATCACTAAAATAGAAGCTGAAATCCACATGCATTTTACAAGCAAGAGTCTGCCACTTTGGAAGGATTTCCTCACCCAGATGTTAGCAGGTAGGGTTTTTTCCTTTGTCCTGTTTCTGTCCTGTTTTTTTGCTTGGCAAATATGAAAAGCAGATTTGTTTTGTGACGGATTAAAGTGTCATTACATACATGAGACCAAAACCACAAGAATCAGAGCCCTTGACAGGATCAGTGCATTACAATGGACACTTGTCCGTAATGATACAGCTCTGGTTCCATGGACAAACAAACTGTTCTGTCTGTGGCTGATTCCTGTGCAGAACAAACAGGCTTTGCTGATGCTTCAGTTACAAGTATCTGGCTCTTCCTACATAATTTCTATCCTGGCCCTGCACAATCTGACTAAAAGCTGCCAAGTCCTAGGAACAGTCTTTGTGATTCAGTGGCTAGTCAGCATGAAGGAGTCCTGACTGGAAAGGGACACGGAATTTGTAATTTTATGAGGGTGTGAGGGAAAGGGAGGGAAGGAGATGGAAGGGGATTTTTTTTTCCATTAAAAGCCTTACATTAAAAAAAAAAATCTTCACAGAATAGTTTTCAAAAGCTAGGGGAGGAAAGTATGGTACTTCTTTGCTTTTTACTTTCTTTTGTAAGGAGGAGAAGTGGGTACTTGTTTCATTAAAATCTATGGGACAGGGACCAGCTAAAACATTTTAATCTTTGGGATTTTGCTTGGTCACGTTCTTGAAATGTTGGGAAAACCTTGATTGCAGTAAAGGATGGGTTTTGTCTGTCTGGATAGCCCTTTTCACACACACCCCTCTGCCTCTAGCAGAGGAGGAAAAGCAGGTGGTAGGTGCAGGTCAATCAACACTGGAGAGCTCTGGGCCCTGCATCTGCAGCAGATATTGGCCACAGACACCTGCTCTGGGCTCCCCTGTCCTGCTGCCATGGCCAGGAGAGCTGTGCAGCATGGTGGGTGCTCTTCTCTTGGCCCCAAAACCAACCACCCCTGCACTGATGCAGGGACTCCCAAGCCCCCAGTCTCACAGTATTTCCCCCAAGGCATTGCCGTTGGCCCCATGGAGACAGTTCACAACTTCTTATGGTGAAGCTGTCCTTTAGACGGACAAGGTGATAAAATCACAGTTGCTCTTGAAACTGCCCTCAGAAGGTCCCAGCTTCAGGTGACACCAGAGCTCACCAGTACTGCACTGGTAACCCACTGAGCCAGTGTGCTCTCGCTGCCGGGTGTGACACGGGTATCACAGCAGAGCTTCTCACTCTTCTGCAGAGATCAGTTACTGAGGGTTTGTCACATCCAGGTGCTGTGAGGAGGGTGGCCTCTGCGTGGCCTCGTTGATCTGTCCTTGCACAAGAAGGAGGGCTATGGCTCTGAACATGGTGCACCATCAACTTTCCTGCCCTAGTGCCTTGATTTTGAGCTGGAAGAACCTTTCCAAAGCTGCACGTGATGGGGCTCGTGAGGGTGTCAGGCCAAAGAGTTAGCAAAGTGTATTCCAGGTGTGTTACAGACCAGGAGCCAGAACAGTTTGGCACTACCAGTGTCTACACTGATCCACACTGGGGATAAGGTGGAGAAGAGTCTCTTGTGGCAGGCCCTGGGCCCAGCCTGCATCACCTGCCTGGAGACACGGGCGATTCTGAGAGCAGAAGCAGTGATTCCTATAGCAGGACACAATTCAGGAAAACAGCATTCACATAAAAGGTGAAATAGGATTTTGGTGAGTGATGGAAGTCCAAAAGAAAGGATGTAGCTGATTAGGCAGTGCAACACTCAGGTGCTTCAGCTGACGCTTCTTAGACCTTCTCAAACCACCTGTAATGCGAGCTGGCCTCCTGGAATGCATCTTTGATGGTGGGTTTTTGGAAAGTACAGGAAAGAAGAGAATTTTAGACTTCTGGCCAGGGCTGCAAAGGTAACCTTTCTGTTGTGGCTGAGGCCAAACAAGACCTGCCTTGAGTTTGGAAGAGCAAAGATGTATGGCAAATCAAGCAGTTTTGAGGGATGGAGGGGAGGAGAAGATATTAGGGTTTGGCCAAAGCTTTCCAAAACTGAGGGAAGTTCAGTCAGGTAGAGATGAAAGCTAGCAAGTTCCTGTGCTTATTGGACCTGCTGGTTGAGCTCCACTGCAACCCAAAGCCTGGCCCTGCCCTGTGCTAGAAAGAGCAGGATGCATTTGTAAGGCAGTTGTGAGAGTCTCCTCTCCCCCACCCTCCACCCTCTGTGTTAGTCAGGGGGATCCTGGGGCCTTGCTGTCTGTCTCCACCCTCGGGGACCTGGGGAAGCACTGCTGTGCTTTGGCTGTGGCCTGCCTTTCCTGGGGCTGCTTATTTCTTTTTGAAGAGCTTGCGGAAGGAGCTCCGGAACCCCCCCTTGGGCTCGTGCCGCGGGTTGTGGTCGCTGAAGGATGTTTGCTCATTGTCATCCTTCTGGCAGAACCTGGTGTTGTCTTCTGCATGGAGCTCCTAAAAGGGAAAAGACAATTTAACCAGCATTTGCAACCTCACATTCTTGTTCCCTGCTCTCTCTTTCTATTTCTCTCTCTCTGTGCTAGGAGGGACCTGGTGGGTGAGGAGGTGCTGACAAGGCTGGGAAGCAACACTGGTACCTCTGCAGAGAGCTTGTTGCTGGCTCTAGGGCTGAGGCAGTGACAGAGGAATAGAAGGATAAGCATTGTTAGAGGGAACTGGAGCCTTTCTTGCTAAGCCTTTTGTTTAGGGGGAGCTCATTAGCTTATTTTGCCACTGAGGGAGCAAGCCAGCTTGGGCAGTTCGAAGAACTTCCCACCCTCTCCTTTCTCCCCTAGGGCAGGGAGGCATCAGGCTTTGGAGCTGTCATAAGGTGTGAAAGATTCTTCTACTGTCTCTGCTGCTGCACAGTTTTATGTCTATGGGGCTTCATTAGCACACACACATGGTGGTAAATGTGCCACTGAAAGATCTGTCCCTCTTTCAGAGAGTGCCAAGCTCCTCTCAGCAAGACTCTGGACAAGACCCTTCACTTCAGTTCTTGTGGTAAATGTGCCACTGAAAGATCTATCCCTCTTTCAGGAGAGGGCCAAGCTCCTCTCAGCAAGACTCTGGACAAGACCCTTCACTTCAGTTCTGCCCACCACTGCCATGGTGATTTCCTTTGCACTGTGGGGGAGAACATCTCCTGCAGTTCTGGACAAGCTCCACATCTGCACCCAGCTTTGGGCCCTAGTTCTGTGCAGGTGAGTGCCAAAGAGCTCATCGGCCCCTTTCTCTGGGGTGCCTGTGTCTCTGTGGCTCTTCCTCCTCTGCTTCATCTCCCCTGATCAACCATCTACCACCTTCTTCACTCGCTAGGCTTTTTTTTTCTTTTCTTTTGAAGTTTCCTTGCTGCCTTTTCAGTCAGGCTGTTGGAATCTATCTCCCATCATCATTTGCATCTACAGTCTCCTGTCTAAGCACCTCAGAGCACTCTTGGCCTCTGCTTCCTTGGCCTCTACTTCCTTGGCTGTGACAGCCCAAAGCTGACTCTGAACAGTCACTGCAAACTACAGAAACATTGCTCCTGCAGGACCTGGTGTCCCTGAAGGGTTACAGTGCCGTTTGCCATGTCCTCTCTGAGGGACACAGTTGCTGGGCTCTGACTGTTCTCACACAGAGTTTGGCATAGGTCTGTACAATCCAGGCAACAAATACAGGTGAAACAAAACCTACGGACCAGATCCCTGCTGGTGTAAATGGGCTGAGCTTGGCCAAGTCATGCTGGTTTACACTGGCATGACTTATCCAGCACTTACCCAGCACTCCTCACAGCAGGTGGAAAGGCACCTCTTTACCTGGGTGCCAAGCACAGCACTAATTTTGAGCAGCTATGTGTAAACTTTGTGACCTGCTCAGAACATTCACCTGGGGGGGAAGCTCAGTGACAGTGGAGACACACAAGAGGCTACCTTGTCTCAAAGGTGTTCTAGCTCAGCCAGCTGTGCACCTCAACCTGGGGAAGATGTGTGTGAAAACGAGCTGTCTTGTCCCTCCCTTGGGCATGTGCATGCAGTTGAGGTCTTGGAATGAGTGGGCTTGAAAGCTGTTTTGGCGTGTTCTACTCTAACTGTATCTCAGATCTTTCTCCTGCTGCTGCTGCTGCACCACCGTGTGCCTTTTTTTTTTTTTCCTCCTCCTATTTAAGCCTCCTTACTTCCAAAAAGCTCGGTTTTTCACCCGCTCCTCTCTGTGGGGGGAAGTAGCTCCTTTGGGAGCTTCGAGATGAGGCTGAGATCATGTGAGGCTGAACATTCCTGTCCTGCTTCTGCTGCAGACGGCTCCCACTGCTGCTCCGTGTGCTGTAGAGTCTGGTGCTCACGCCCTCTGCGCTGCGCGGCAGCTCCTTCAGGGACCTGCTCAGCTGCTTCCCTTTGCTGTGGAACATCTCACGCTTGTAGGTGCTGCTGCTCACGGGAGTGCAGCTCTTAGGCAGTGGCTGCAAGGCATGGTCTGTCCTCTCCGGTTCTGAGGTGAAGTTCACAGGCCTAAGGAAGCAAATATCCAAGCTGGACTCGGAAGAGGCAGGGGAGCAGTTCTCAAAGAGAGCAAGGTTTTGGAAGGTGTCATCTTCGTAGGGGCCTGGCATGGTGAAAACCTCCCCAGGGTAGTCAAACTCTTCGTAGCTTGGTGCAAAGTTCCTGGCATCCTGCAGCAGTTCCACAGAGGTTCTGATGGCTCTCTCGGTGTTCCCCACCGCGTCAGCCGGTGGCGCTTCGTACTCCATTTCTGGGATGGATTGCAAGGGCGCTGTCAAGGCCTTGAGTTCCTGCTCTGTCAGCTGAGAGGAGGCAAGGATGTTCTCTGGCCTCTCGTGTTTTCTGCTTTCCATCTCCCAGTCAGGGGGCTTTACAGCCTGGATGTTCTCCATCACTGTCGGCTGGGGTTTCTTCATCTGCGGCATCAAATGCCTTAGAAATAAAAACCAAAACAAAACAGACAGAAGTGGAATACTAAAGGATGACAGAGACAGCATGACAAATTCCCCCCAACCCCTTCATTCCCCCAGCCCTATTGTGTTGATTTTATGGCCAAAAGGTACTCTCCTGTCTTGGAGAACAGTAAGAGGTGTCTCTTACAGAAATGGCCTGGCTGGTTAGGAGGACCAAACTTGGAGAGGCAGGCAGAGCTGCTTATCCAGTAGCTTTGTCTGACTTTTGTATTCTACAGCATGAAATGAATAGCAACTGAGATGAAAAGCCAACTGCTCCATCTCTCTCCTGCTCATCTGCATTTTAGATTCTAACTTTCCTTCTTTCTCTGCAGTGTAGGAGCTGTGCCTCACTTTCCTGTGGTCTGGTTGTCTTTTCAGGTGGACTGGGTTTCACTTTTGGGTAAAGTGACTCTGTCCCCACAATGTGTCAGGAGTACTTGGAGGGCTCCTACCCTCCATGTGTTCCAGCTGAGTCTTCAGCTCAGGATGAATGTGGGGGTGGTGCTAGCTGAGGCTACCAAGGTGGAGGCCTGGAGCAATCTGTCTGTGAGAGGAGGGAGATTGGCTTGGGCAGTGTGGGGAGAAGGAGGCTTAGGACTGATCTGCAACACTGCTAACAGAGGGGACTGGGAATGACAAAGTCAAATTCTTGTTAGTATCAAACAAGATAAGAAAGCACAATAGCCACAAATTGCTGGCATAAGAATAAAGGTAAGTCTAGAGTGATTCTCTGATCATCATCTCATTTGGCACCTGTCAGGCTGGAAATTGTCAAAGGGGATCTATATGAGGCATGGCTGAGGGCACTTGGTCTGTTCAGCCTGGAGGAGACTGAGGGGAGACCTCATTGCAGTTTGCAGCTTTGTCATGAGGGACAGCAGAGGGGCAGGCACTGATCTCTTCTCTCTGGTGACAGGACCTGAGGGAATGGCTTGGAGATGTGTCAGGGGAGGTTTAGGTTGAATATTAGGAAAAGTTTCTTCACCCAGGGGGTAGTTGGGCACTGAAAAGGCTCCCCAGGACAGTGGTCACAGCACCAGCCTGACAGAGTTCAAGACGTGTTTGCACAAAGCTCTCAGGCACACTATGTGACTCCTGAGGATGGTTCTGTGCAGGGCCAGGAGTTGGACTCAATGATTCTTGTGCTTTCCAACTCAGAATATTTTGTGATTCTGTGAAGATTTCCAGGTGTTACCGGTAGCCCTGTCTGTCTTAGTCTTGCGTCTTTTTGAACCCATTTTGTACTTGTATCTTGTGATAGTGAATCACATCATTCAGTTATGTGCTGTCTGGAAAAGTATTTTTTTTCCCTGCTCTGAGACCTTTGTCCTGTTTCCCAGCTCTTGTAATGTTGACAGTGAATAATGCAGTGTTATTGTGCACACCACTGTCAGGCCTAAACAAATTCATGTCCTCCCTGATGTACTGCCTTAGCAGGCAGCCCTGGCTAGAGCTCTGAAACATCCCCTGCTTGTAAACCACACAGTAGGGGACAGCAGGATGGAGCCAGCCCTTCATCTCTCTATCCATACCCAGGGAGTGGTTTTGGAAATTACAGCCTGTAGCTGCCTGCTGTCATGGGCATGGTGTGGGTGAGGAGAGAATTTTCAGCCTACTTTGAAAGCTGCCCACAAGGACAACAGGCTTACGGGGTGGTTGTGCCAGAGGAAGGTGCTGCTGGGAATGACTGTATGGCCTCCTCAGTGTGGATCCCACTGTCCCGCATTGATGCTGCACTGGGTGTTGGAGAAACCTCCTGGCTTGTACACTGGGAGGTGAGACCTTTGTACAGCTTCACCAGGGATGACCTGAGGGAGGAGAAATCCATCGTCGGGCTAAGAAATAAGGCAGGGAATGAGCACGAGCATGTAGAATCACAGAAAACAGGACTGGAAGGGACCTTAATATTCCTGTTTACCTCTGCCCACCCCAAGGAAGAGCCTGTTCCACCTAGTCTGCTCCAGCCAGCAGGGCATCCTGCTTTCTATGGTGCTCTTAACACCTCTCCTGATTGCAGTCCCTCCCCAGCAATTTGCTCCAGCCCTTTACCACCCTCCATACTTGGAAGCTTCCCTTGAAATTTGATCTTGTCCTATCCTCGGGTAAATCATCACAAAGAGCAAAGGCAACCAGATTCTGATTTTAGTAAAAAACCTTGATTTCAAGGAATTGTTCTGAACTGCACCTTGATAATCTACATTCAGGGTAATTTCTGTCATAGATCAACTCACACAGGTTATGGGAGGCTTTCGTTTCTCCTACCTCCTCCCCCAGTAAAATAAGATAACACCATTCTTTTGGAGTCTCAGTCCATAAGGGAAACAGTCCTCACCCTCACCAGGGCCTGGAGCTGCCAGAGCTAAATCCCCGTGTGTTTTCCCACTGGGGAGTGGCTTTGCCACCAGCTTAAGGAATCAAATGATTCCACGAAACATGTGACTGCTTTATATAAAAGGATTTAGAAGTGATTTTTCTTTTGCTCTCAGAGTTAGGCAGAAGGGCCCACCCCAAATCTGACCTCAGTTTGGAGGGCAAATGCCAACAGTTGTTCTTCTCCAGCATTCAGATGCAAAGAGTTTTGTTTTATTTCAACAGAGCAATGTGCCTGTTGATCATGCCTGGACCTAAACCCCCTGTTTGCCAGGCTTCCCCCACCCCTCCCTTCCATGGTGACAGAGAGAATGAGCTGATGTTGTGCTTACTTCTTCAGCTTTTTCCTCTTCTGTATCAGCAGGTCTTCATTGCACTGGAAGAGGAGGCTGTAGTGTGAGATGAAAACCCGGAGGCGCTGCACGCACACCAACAGCAGGTAATAGTCAGGGTGCTCTTGCTCCGTGAACTTCAGGACATTCTGAGGCACAGAGGAGAGCAGGCTGTTTGGAGGCTGTCCTGACCCTTTCTGGGGAGAAGGCACTACTGGAACCATGGATTAGGGCTCTGGAGTGCTCATGGCACTGCCCTGGGGGAGCTTTGCTCGGCACCATGAGTTTCAGAGGGACTTGGATGGGGCCTGCCTCCCACTAGTCCAGTGCAAATGCACAAGGAACCATGTAAATGTAATCATGGGATGTGTGGGTGATGCACTGGTTGAGTTTAGCTTAGGATGAATAAACCAATGTTTTGATTTTCTAGGGCTTGCTTTCTGTGTATTTGCCTTGTCTGAAATGTTTCAGTACAATTCAGGTAAGCCTTCTGAGAACCAGAGCTCTTTTTATCAGCCATCTCACTGTAGGACAGGTTGTCAGGCCCTAGGAGCCCTCTCAGATGTGCCCCATCTCTGGCCTCCTGTTTTCCCAAAGCAGCAGACAGCAGAGCCTTTGGCTTCCCAGGGGACAAAAGCTGCTTCTGTCAGGCCAATTGGACAAACTGGCAAATATAAGCAAGCCTTATGTGAAAAAGATGAAACTTTACCTATTGTTAGCTGGCTTTCCCTTTAAAAGTTGGGTTTTTTCTTCAAAGAATCCACTGGGTTTGTCAGGACCCTGTACCTGTACAGCCCCAAATACCAGCTCTGAGTTAAAAGTCACCTGATGTGATTAGAGTTCAACAACACAGTTTCCATCCTGGGGCCCTACCTGTAGATGAATAAGGTATTCAGGGATTCGCTGGACTATATGAAAGAACAGAATGTAGAGATCAGACTTGATTTCTTCTTCTACCTGAAATAGAGAAAGTGACTTAAGAGTCTTTTCCACCCACAAAACACATCTCCTTCCAGGTGGTTCTGTGATTTAATGAGTAGTTATGCTGTAAGGAGTTACAACAGTTCACAGGGGCACACCAGGCATTTAGGTTGGGGATTATGTACTAGGGACACTCAGCCTAATACAGTAAGGGGGCATGTTGAAAGTGCACTAGTTAAAAGTTTCAGTGAAACCCCAAGAAGACACTGTTGCCCAGAATGAAGTTCTTAGTTTAGGCTCAAATTAATTGAACAAAATGAGATTGACTTCTAAATTAAAATATCTTGGAAGCAAGCAAATGGGGTTAGGTTATTTCACTTTAAACTATCTTTATATTTAACTTTACAAGTTTAAACCAAGAATCCAGAACCAAATAGCTGAAGCTGAAAGTGAAGACTCTTTTCTCTATAAAGTTCAATCTCTCTGTTTGGATGAGTCCTCCATTTCCAGGAAACAGTTCCTGGAAAAGTCTGGATAGCACGTGCATAGGCTAGCTTTTGGGAGGTTTAATCTGAGACATTGTTTCATGGCAGAGCACAAAAGCTGCTTTGGTTTTCAGACAGTGAGGAAGGTGTTAATGCTGCCTTTTGTAGGTGCCAGTCAGCCACAGCAACCTCCAGGAAACAGAACAAGTGGATTGGCAGGAGAGTCCTGTCATGGGCAGGCATAACAGGAAGAGATCTTTGCATGTTGCCATTACGTGCTGGGAAGCAGGCAGGAAGTTTACCTCCTTCAGGATCACCACGTGGATCAGAGAGATGCATTCTGGCAGGTCCCTCAGGTAAGCAACGTAGTAATCCAGAAAATTATTCTTACAACAGAGAAAGAGAAAAGAACACACAAACTTAACAGAGATTTTTGGTCACAGAGCCAGCCAAACTGTTAATTCCCCACCATCACTGCTGCAAGGTCACCAATGCAGTGGAGCTGCTGTTTCACTCCTTCAGAGCTTGGAACTTCTCAGGAAAGCCTGTTTTATAAAATGTGTTCAGCTGTTGAGCACAGTGTGTGAAGCTTTACTGCTGGTGGGGAGGGGTAGAGAGGCTGGGCAGTAAGAAGCTCTTCTTATCTAAGATTCTTAAAATTTATAAAGTATCAGATGAGTTTTTACACATCCTTGCTGCTCACGGGCAATAGAAATGGGTGCAACAAACCATGTGGGCCTCTGCCTGCCCACCTGCTTGTCAGAACTCTGAGCAAGGTGTATTGGGGCAGGGGAGCATCAGAACCCCTCTCTTTTGACACCCTCACTGCAAATACAGCCATTCAAGCTGTCAAGGCTCACGTGTGGCTCCTGCCAGCAGGTCTGGGTCTCATGTAATTTATGGAGCTGTGCTATGAGGCTGCTTGCCCACAGGTGGGTCTGGCATGTGGGAGCCCTGCACACCAAAGGGGCTGCCATGCCCCAGGACTGTGCTCCAAGGGGGTTACTGAAAGGTCTTGCCCTTCAGGCCACAGCTGCACGGCACAGCCCCTCTGTTCAGAGTGTCTCAGTCCACCTGCACCTCAATAAAACGTAATGAAACATGACAGAAGATTCTGGAGAGGTCTTTAACATACCTCATCATTTGTCAGCTTCAGGAAGATGTCTCCTAGGATGCCTTGTCGTGGCCAGCTCAGGACTCTCTCCTGGAGAGCGTGCAGTAAATCCACATGCTGCTGCACCAGGAACCGCAAAGAGTTGGGGAAAAAGCTGATGGGAGACCAAATCAGACTGGTCACACAGAGCAAAACCTCATCCCTAGTAAGTGAAATCTGCTGAAGTGGGCATTCCTGAGTAGTCAGCACAGCCTTGCACGTGTAATGTTGACTGCACCTATCGTTGCTACAATAGTGCAGGCGTTCCTAACTCCTGTGGCTGGAGCCCTGGCTGCATCAGGGGGTCCTGTTTTGGCTGCTGTGTACATGCAAGTACCCTCTCCAGCTGCTATTGATCAAGTGTTTTGAAAGCTCCTTAGGCTTTCCTTGCAATGCATTGAGTAGCTGACCAGAATTAGCCGCACTAAAAAAGCCCCAGGCAATGCTGCTGTGGCTGATGATGCAGAACCATGGCCCTGAGCCATCCCACTGAGAGCTTGGAGGAGAGCTCCCCAGCTTTCTGTGTTGTCCTATTTGTCAGGCCCTTTCACAAGACAACCCATTGATGCAGAGCTGGTCAAAATGTGCTACTGCCTTTCTGCCAATTCACATTGATCTCACCCAGAATCAGAATGAAGATGGTGGACAACATGCAAGGGACAGGCAGGAATGTCTTTAATGACTGCAAAAATCTCCCAGTGCCTCCAGTTTTCAACTAGAAATAAACTAAGTGTTCAAAAATCTCTGTGTGGATGTAAGAAAAATTTGTGAGGCAATAATGCAGGAGTAATACTGACTGAAGAAAACTCTCCAAAAGACAGAGAGCACATTACATCAAATACCTTCTCTCTTTGGTGCTTCTTTTCACATCTGGCCCTTGAAGTGTGGCCTTGATCTTCAGGATTAGGGAAAGGTTGATGACGTACTTTCTTTCTGACTCCAGTAGCTCCAAGGCGATGTTCTGCCTTTTGGCTTCCAGAAGATAATGGTTAAGTTTAAAAATAAGAAAATACTGACCTCAAGGACAGCTACATGTTGGACTGATGAAGTGATCATGAAAGGAGAAACTTGTTTAAAAATTGTATCAGTGTCTCATCTTTTTGTGTCTTCTCTACCCAAAATGTAAAACTCCACCCTGATGCTACACCATGCCCCAACCATGACCAGTGCCTCAGTTTGCTAAGAAAGCTCCAAAGCAGATGAAATTCCCCCAATGAACACAAATTTTTCCTAAGAATAACAAAACAAGCAATCAAAGGCAAAACAACTCATATCAGGGTTTCAAATCCTGAAGAAACCTTGCAGAATGAGCAGTTGTATTTTTCACCCACTTAAGCAACTACTCTGCTGCAATCCCATCAGTACTCTGAACCTGAGAGGTCTTGGAAAGGAGAAGGGCTGTCCTGGGTACAGAGTGATTCTGTCAGTCACACAGCCCAACAAATACAAAGGCCAGAGGTCTTGGAGCGTGAGGCCCTGAGAGATTCCCCCCAGTATCAGAAACTGGCCTGTGTGTCTCCCTCCATGGATGCTGATCACCAGCCAGCTCACACCAGCTTTAAGCCTCTCTCTTTTAGCCAGAGTTTTCTACTGCTTACCAGCCAAAGAGGGTTCACATATTATGTTGTCTGCTGAGCTGTATCTGCTTTGGCCCATGTCTTTCCCTCTCTCTGGTTGCTCTTTGGAAATGTATTCATCTCCCCAGTCCTTGGTGTCCTTGGGCTGCTTCCATACTGTTGATGGCAGATGCATTTTTGACTGTCCCTCTGTTGCCAGGGAAGGCTTGAGGCTGTCATCTGTCTCTATGGCTGCTCCTGCAATGACAGACAGGTCTATGGACTCTGACATCTCAGCATCTCTCTGACAGGTTATGCTGCAGCAAGCAGCTAAGCTGTGTTCCCATCCATTTCAAGCACTGGAAGGTGAATTTGGAGCATTCTTTGTGCTTCACAAGGGTTGTAGCCTTGTAGAGTTAATTTACAAAGGAAGTGCAGGTTGGTGAGCTCTTCAGGAGAACAAGGTTTGCTCTCTTCCAGTGTTTATTTTCAAGCCAAATAAGATCCAAAATTAGACCTATGTTAGAGAAGCAGAAACACCTTCTCTTCCCAAGTGGGAAAAGTAGTGCTCTCACTGTTCTTTGTCACACCAGGGAGCTTCAATTCTTCCTTTCTGCAAAAGCACTTAGAATCTGAGAAAGCAACAGCAGAAAGGCTTTCTCTGCCAAATCCTTGGCACTGACCACCAGAGACACTTCAGGGACACAGGTTTGCTCTCATATCTCAGCTGCAAGTAGGAAAGTGGAGGTACAGGGCAGAGTGAAAGACATCCCTGTGAAATGCCTTCCCTGAAAGCATTTCTTCAGACCAGTAAAGCAAACACTCTAATTGAATCATTGTTCTGCTGTCTTTTGGTGCTTGATGTTTTATTACCTGGGCCTGCTATGACTTTCACACCTCCTTCTCCCATGGGCATGATCCTGGTGTCAGACACTGTTGAAGAACAAAGGGAACTTTAGCAACAGAAGACAACTGTAGAGTTTGCTTCTTCCTGCCAAGCCCTGTCAGTAGGGTAAAATCCTCCAGTCTTTTACAGTTTTGCTATGAAAACACTCCTGTTGGACTCCTCTGTAAGGAGGATCTTTTCTGCTGGGTTCTTGTCACAAGTCTGTGTTTCAGTAGCCCTTGCAGACAGATAATGTGGGGTCCCTGCTGTGCTCAGTGCTGTGTGACTGCAGAGGAATGTGAGCAGCCTTGGCTTCTCCTGGCATGCAGGTGCATGTTGGGTAGAAGGTACTCCACACAGAACAAAGAGGATGGAGACCTGACACAGAGACAGGGCTGATATTTTGAGTGGAAAGGAGCTTATTGAAGAGCAGAGGGATGAGACTGGAAAGAAAGGAGCAGTGGGAGAAGTGGGTGAGAAAGGTGGTTGTGCAAGAGGGATGTGAGGGAGAGGGCTGATGTGCCACCTCAGAGTGTAGGGCAGAGGAGGGCCACAACTGACAGGTTCTGAGCAAAACAGAGGAGAAAACAGCACATGGTTTTCATCTAATCTCTGTCTTTGTTGACATTTTTAATGGATATGTTTTAATTATCTTCCTGTCTGAACAGCAAGAGAGTGATAGACCAGCTTAGACCCCCAGACTTAATTATAGAACAAAAAGCTCTGGTCCATCTCCTTTTCTTTGATTCCAACTTCCAAGTGTTTGGCAGTTAACAGTGTTTTCTTCATCAAGGTGTGATCCTCCATTTAGTTCTGTATCTGTGCCACTGGCACTACAGGAATGAAGATCCTGTATCCCTCTTCTTGGAGGAGGCAAGAAATGGCTGTTGAGACAGTGTTTGCAAAGCAAATACTTCCTGAATCCAGGTTACCCCAGTGATCTTTTTCTGATTTTTTTTTTTCCTGAGGAAGGCACTGCATTTGCCTATTCTGTTTCTTACCTTTTTCATAAGTCACGTTGTGTAAAAGACTTGTAAAATCTTCATTAATCAGCACAGGTTCTGGGAGGTTGATGGATCGAAACGGGCTGCCCTGGAGAGGTGTTGGCACTGTCTGTGACCCGTGGTCATCCTTCTGTGCTCTCCTGTACAAACACAAAGAACAAGGTGGTTGGAAAGTCTGAATGCTACAGCTGAAGCTCCTACACTACATTTGTGGTCAAGACTGTCAGAAATAGGACGACTCTAGACCAGGAAAGGAGCTGTCTTTGATGGAATTGGCAGTTCATGAACAGTGTTCTGGAAATAACTTCCACTGGCTACAGGAGAAGGTTATTTCAGATCTATTATTTTGCAGAGCATATTTCATCTAATTAAATAGCTTAATTAGCTGAGGGGCTAGCCTAGATTTGCAGTGTTTGCACCAAGGCAGCTGTATAGACTCATGATCAAAACTCTGTTTGCAGAAGGAGGCTAATTAGGACCAAGTTGGACAACTGTCTGCTTCATCACAGCATCAGTGTGGCCCAGCAGTGTGAAAACATTCTTTGACTCTGCTCAGAGGAGAAAAGGCTGGTGAAAGGAAAGCAGAGCATGCCTGCCCATTGAGTCCTGCAAGCTTGGAAGCTTGTTGTCTGAATGGTGGAGGCTTCTGACTTTCAACAGCCCCAGCATGGCTTTAGTGGGTCTCTGTTCCGCCAGACCCTGGTTCTCCAGGGAGCTGCTGGGGGCTGCTTTGTTCTTGGAATCACAGTGAGGTGTTAGCATTTTTCTTCTGTCTTTGGTCTGTGGGGTGTGTGTCTAAGAGCCTGGGGTGAACTGAAGCATCTCTGGTCATAAACAGAGTTGACACACATGTTCAGCCAGGAAAAAAATTAAGAAATTATGCTATACAGAAAGGAACAAAATGGACGCCACTGCTAATTAACATTTTCACGACCCTGGAGTTTGGGCCCTTACTTAGCTTTCATTTTCCGTGATTCCCGCCGCTTCTCTTGCTGCAGCTGCTCAATTTTCTGTTGCATTTCCTCCTGCTTGGCACTGATTTCTTCAATCATTGACTTTGCATCGCTGAGCTCCTCCTGAGAAACAGGCAAAAGCACAGCATTCCCAGGGTGCCCATCAGCCTTACGTGGCACAGCTCTGAATGCTGGCTGGTGTGCACAAAAGGTGCTTCAGGGTGCTGTGGGGAGTGGCTCTGTAGTCAGACACACTTCCTGTGCAAGGCCAGGACGTGTGACATGTGCCATGCACAATGTGGCACAACATGGTGATCCTTAGTTCTACTGGCAACTCACCCAAGCCAGTGTGGTGCCACATGATCAAGGCACTGGTGGGAGATGAGACTCAGGGCTTCATCCACCACCAGCTGAAAGCACTGGGAGGACTCCTGCCCTTAATGGCATTTGGAGGTGGGCCTTAGGGAGCACATTTCCCTCTGCAGTTTTCCAGCATGTGTATTCACATGTTGCATGTGGTTCAGATCCCAGTGCGAGCACTCACACATAAAAGCTTTTGCCAATCAGGCCATGGATCTGCCCTTTTAGCCTGGTTTCCTAAGAAAATTAGGCCCTCTGTATCCTCCCTGTCCATTCTCCCTCAAGCAGTTTCAGCCAAGTCTTACTCAGATGTAGAGCTCTGATGCATCAAGTCCCTGCAGGTTCCATGAATGTGAGCAGCAGGATTGAGGAGAAATACTCAAGAGTTTCATGTAAACCAAAGGATTTCCCCCAAGCAAGGACGTGACTTCAGTGGGAGCTCAGTGTTTGAATAGCCAACATGGGCATGAGGCAGAGGGAGAGCAGCCTTTGCCCCTTCTGTTGCTTGCATAATTGTATCTGCATTTTAAATCCCCCTTTCCCCTATGACAATGTTGTGGGTAACCCTGTGTCTGGCTGCTCTGAGATCTCTCCGATATGCCCTTGCCCTTTTTGTTCTCTTCCTTGCTCATCTGGCACCGAGGGCTCCTTTTGCCTGGTTCCATGTGTCTCCCTGTCACAGGGTTAGTATGGGCTTTTTCAGTAAGCAGCCCCCTTTATCTTCACAAGGTACTATTGACTCAGCAAAACCCCCTGGGGAAAATTTGCAATAAAAACTGTAAAAGAGTTCCTCTGCCTGCCTCGTCATCCAGTTTCTGCATGGAGACACTGGCTGGTCTAAAGTGTACATCAAGCCTTCTTGCTAGGCTGTCTCTCCAGCCCTGTGTCTTTATCCTCTTGAGCCAGATCAAACCAGACAGCACTTCCTCCCAGCCATGTGGAAATGCGACTTCAAAAGGCTTTAGGGTTTTGTGTTAATTTGCTGCTCCCCAGTGGCTTTGCTTCCTGCAGGAAATGCAGGGGACCTGACCCAGGGAGAGGTGTGGGACAGTGGCCCAGCAGTAGCCTATGAACAGGCCATAAACCCATGGCATGTGCAGCCCAGAGCAAGGGCTGCTTTGTGCCCAGGAAAGTCTCAGCACTGCCTCATGGCCAGTCAAGAAGGCTAAATAGGCCAGAGTGTGGGTTACTTGTGAGTTGGAGCAGTGAGGGGAGACCCAAGGCCAAAGGAAGTACTCCAGGTGTATCCAAAACAATTGCTCACTCATTTTCTTTGCAAACAGGGAGCATTGATGGAGGCAGGGGAATGCTTCCCTCTGCCAGGCAAGCTCAGGTGGAATGCATGCAGCCTCCCCACAGGTCACACTCCTACCTTGAACGTGTTGAGGGAATTCTTCATCTCAGCCACCTTCTCTTCCATGGCACAGCGGCAGCTCTTGACCTTCTCTTCCAGGGCATACTCTCCATGCTGGATGCGTGACAGCTCCTGCATTGCTTCTGTGAAACCCGCCTTCAGCTCAGAGGCTAATGCCTGCAACTACAGCAGCACAAACAGGTGGGTTCAGTCCCTCCTGCCAGGCTCAGGTGCTTGTGTCCCCCAAGGTCACAAAGGCTGGGTGTAACCCATCCTGTAAGGTGCTGTTCTCTTTCTCCTCCTCCTTTCATGACTGGGAAACATGGGGAGAGGTTTGGCCCCTGCTGCAGCCTCAGTACAGAGTAGGAGGTGTTTGTCTTGGGCAATCAATGTGCCCCTTTTTCAGACTTTTTTTAAAAACTTTTTTGAGTTTTTCCAGGCTCCCTGGCAGTTTGCAGCCTGTCAGCCTATAGTAGGAGAGGACAGCCTGAAACATGCCAAGAAGGTTTGCAATAACAGCAGCCAGATTATTAATCTCCAAAGCAGCTGAGCAATCAAGAACGTGTCTGGTTTTGAGCAAGTCCTCCTCCCACATGTGCTCATGGGGCTGGTACTCTCCCCACACAGGTCTAACCCCTCACTCTCCAAGGGCTGTGGAGAAGCTCTGTCCTTTGCCACGGGCCCTTTCCATGGAAGGAGGCAGCTGTAACTTGTGCTGGGGAGGGAACAGGAGGTTTTCCCCTGGCATACAGTGACGCTGTGCCCACTCTCTCTATTTTCTGTCCCTAGAGGCCCTGGTGCTGCTGGAAGAGCTCACTACCTAAGCTGGAGGCAGCCAGTGATAGCTGGGTGAAGCAGGAGATGGACTGGGGCAAGCCAAGCTGGCAGAGCAAGCAGACAAGGCAGGTGTGGAGGTGGGCAGTGAGGGGGGATCAGCAGCTGGCAGAGAGCTAAGCAGGGAATGCCCTCTTGGGAGCAGCTCGGGCTGGTGACCCTGGACTCTGCCCCCACTGCTGTGAGCGAGGCTCATCCTGCCTGCACAAAGCCCACAGCGAGGTCGCGGCCCAAGGCGCTTCGGCACAGAGGTTTTTACCTTTACAACAGAAATTCGGCCTAACATCTGGTTATAAACTGAGTCCAAAACGGGAGCACTGGTGGTAAGCGGAGAGCCACCCCGGGAACTCAGGCGCTTGAGTCCTGCAAATGGAGCAGAGATGGCTTCCGATACCTCGGGGCAATGGCATGCACCAGCCTCCTCTGGTCAAGACTGGCAGTGTCTTTACAGAGGATGTCTGCCTGCCATCCCCGCTCCTACCCCAGCGCTCACCCCACAGCCCCCACTCTGATCTGGCTGGACACGCATTTCCAGAGTGCCTGGGTAGGAGGAGCAGGACTGACAGGAACCACAGGCACTGGGACAGTGCAGAGGGGAGCAGGAGGCTGAGGACATCTTCCTTCAGCAGGATGACAACCCTGAGTCCTCAAGCCAGCTGGAGCTCTGGACTCCTTGGCTGAACACTTTCCCCGACCCCTCCTGGCCACAGTGTCACCCTGTGACCTGTGAATGTAGCCTGAAGGGTTAGAGGGGCTGCTTAGGGCAGACAATGACCATGCTGCTTCTGATATCTCAGCCTAGATGGTTGTGGCATCATCAGACATCCTAACATATGTGCCTGGAGAAGGGGGAGGAAGGGTTATAAAGTACTGTGACTGTGCAAAATGTTAATATTCCCATCCCTGCTCGCCGGTGCTTGACACACTTTCCCCCTGAGCTGACATGGCCAAGGTACAGTCTGTCTGCCAGCCTGCACCAGGGCTGGGCATCACACACTGCCCTCCAAGTGAAAAGGGTCGATTTGCTGGATTTGTCCCTTCCAACTGGAATATGCTATTCCATTCTAACCTATGCTATCCATTTTAAAGATCTGCTTCGGGATGGAGATATCACAGCCCCAAGTCTTGCTAGCAGTGGAGCAGTCCTGGAGCTGGCCCTGGAGATAGGAGAGGACATAATCTGGGGAGAGTAAGCTGAAAATGAAGTGTTTCTGCCCACAAACCAGGCCATCTCCTTCTCAGATGCTTCCAGAAAGGGGCTAAACTACATAGATCCTTTGAAGGGTATAGGGATGGGAATCGTTGCTGATCTTGAGGTTTCAGAGTAAGAAACTGCAAAGCATCAGCAAAAGTGGACCACTGCAGAGAGTTTGGTGTCCATGTGCACTGAAACACTCTATGAAAGCAGAGTTCAGCCAACATAAGGAAAGACTTGGATTAGAGCCTGGACAAAATATCCTCTGCATCTAAGAGCAGACAGTGACCTGTTATTTTGGTATTTGCTTTTGGCCAATCTTGCTTTTGTGGTGACGGTGCTAGCTTAGTTTCTTTGTGTATCCATCTCAGTGCTCCAGAGCCCAGCCTGAGTCTATCCTGCCCCATATATATCCTTCCTCAGCCCCATGCAGCCTAGTGCTCCAGAGCCCAGCCTGAGTCTATCCTGCCCCATATATCCTTCCTCAGCAGTGGCTGTTTCAGACACTGAAATGCATCCTTGTGTTGCTGCTTGAGGGATGGATGCAGCCAGAAACACCAACCAGCCACAGAGCTTGAATGATGGAACAAGAAGTGCTGAAACCCTGAGCAGGTCAGGGTTAGCATAGAGGGGAAATACATTCTTGTTGCATTGGATGCAGAGTTGATCCAAAATCAAGTGACGTGGTACAGGAACAGCATGTTATCTTTAAACTCTTGCCAAGCATGGTGTAGCTATGGATTTTAGTTTGAGCTCATTTCTAAAAGCAAGCTGTAGAAAACCATCCTTTAAATCCCATAAGCTGTTGAAACAGATGGAAGCCATCGAGGTATCAGGCCCTGCCCATGTCTTGGCAAAGTGACAAGGCTCTGTCTCCACAGGGATGGCCTATGCCTACAGGACCAGAGAGGTACTTCACAGGTTTGTGACCCTCTGGAAAGTCAAGCCAACTCTGTGTTTCTAAAGTTTCTAAGTGCAACACATACCAAAAAAGACAGATTGTGTAATACAGCAACAGTTAAACTGTAATGTGTTGCCCTGGCTCACTTATTCATGGGAGTAAAGATGTAATTTAAGTTGTAGAATTTAAGAAACAATAACTTAAATGGAACTAATGCCTAGAGGATAAATGAATCTGCACAGTCATAGGGAGTCCTTTGAACATGTCCAACAACTGTTCAAAAAAAGCATTTAGGCATCTAAATAATTTAGTACCAAGTACAGATTTCAGCACCCATCTGCCTTTGGACTGTGGCCCTCAAACCTGACAAAGCAAAGCAGTGAGGCATCCAGTGCCATGTGTCTGTAGTTATGTCTTTCTTGGGCCCCATGACTCCTATTTCACCTGCTGCCCTGATGTTTTTCAGCTCTGTGTGGAAAAACCATGCTGTTCACAAAGGGTGCACAGGACTGATGCTGCTTCCTGGAGCTGAGGCAGCAAAACTGCAGAGTCCCCCCCTCTCTCTCTTGGTGGGTGCCAGCAATTTGAGACATTTGTAAAAGATAACAGCGGTCCTTGCAGCCTAAAGATTTGTTCAGGCTTTGAGGCAGTCCAGGGAAGATGGTTGTGGACAGCAGATGGGGATGGTTTATGGAAGGAAGGAGTGGGATGGAAAGAGGGCAGAGCCTTGGTGAGCTGGGTCACTGTCCTGGCTGCCACTGAAAGGATGAGAGGGAGCCCTTGCTTCTCTGAGTAGCTGTGTCCCCACAGGTTTCCCCCAGCACTGGCCATGCTGTCCAGGTCTCTGTCTCCACAGGGATGGCCATTTGCATCTGCACCCGTGGCAGCTGCCTAAGTCCTTACACTAGAACAGGACCTGCTGTCTGGGACCTTGAGCTGAAGCCTGTCAAAACCAGTAGAAAACAGGCTCATGATAAAGAAATACTGCACAGAACAATTCTGCTATTATAAATATGTCCTTGAAAAGAGCAAAACCTTCTGTGGCCACTCCAACCAGGAGTACTGTCTGTGGCGCTTCCCCAGCTTATCTACTGTCCATCACTGCACACCTTTTGGGGCTGGTCTGAAGAATTAAATAGACATTGTGTATCTCAAAGGAGGGCTGCCTGAGGACACTGCTTGAAACCAATCTGGCACAAAGTCCAGTGTTTGACACAAGCCCTGGATCTGATTCTTCTGAGTTGCATGATGCATGCTTTTACAAGGAAACAACAAATCTTTAGAACAGCTACTAACTCCTGTGCTTAAGGGCAGTCCATTCCTACAGCCAAGCATTAGGAAGGCTTGCAGTGCCTCATAGCAGGAAAGCAGCAGAGCTGCAGTGATTTACAGTGGCAAAGAAGCTGGTTCTAGGAGTATATCCAGCATATATATTCCTAGGCAAGGATGGTAGGAATACAGTCAGAGCAGCAAAGTAAGTAGAGAAGAGAACGATGACTTAAAGGGAGCTGCAAGTACTCATCAGCCCTTGTTCCACATCTGTGCAGTCCCTTTGGCAACTGCATTGTCCTCAGGGCCTTTGCTGAAGCAGAAGGAAAGAGCCAGCTGGTGACTGACATGTAAGGATTCATTAAGGTACCCACGTGTCAGCTGGAAAGCAACATGTGTGCATGGTGTTTCCAGCACAGTCCTACGTGCATGTTGGATGCACTGTGCTGGACCCTTGGAGCTGTCTGGATGGGAAAAGAGGATGAGATGACAGAAGTGCTGGGTAGTTCATGGAAAGCAGTGCCTTCTCCACTTGCCATGGTGCACTTGCAAGCAATTACGGACATTAGTGTTGCAATGGTGACAAGGGAGGTCTCAAATAGTCTGGATTTCCACTTCAGGGGTGTGTTTCCTCGCTCAGATTATGGTTCCATATTGAACCAAACCAGGGACTAAAGCGCTTAAAACTCTGTCACATTTCCTGCAGACTGGAAATGAGTGGGAAACATCACTGTGGAAAGGCTGAAACTGTGTCTTACAGGATGGATACTCCTTGGGCTGTGGTAACAGACAAATTTACAGCATCTGTGGTGTCCAACTGCAGCAAAAATGTTAGCCCAAAGACAAGGCACAGAGCTCAGGAGGAACTGATCACCAGGGCTTCTAGCTGGCAGGCCAGACAAAGACATGCAGAAAGACTCAACACTCTGGCTGCTCTGGATTATCAGGCAAGAGTACCCCATGGTCTGAGGAGCTGGGAGGCTGCCAGGATAACTTGGGCCCCAGCTGCATAAGGCACCCCTGCCCCATGTCAGTCAACAGATCATTGCTCCTGGGACAGTTCATCAGGTTTGCTGAAAGCTCATCAAAGCTCAGTCATGAAATCTCCCCCCAACTCAGTAATTGACATTCTCTACTTGGCGCTAATAATGTCAGTTGCTTAATTAGCTGAGCTCACAAATCACCTATCTAAATACAACTGGTTGTGAGCACAGAAATTTTACTGAAAGGTCTTTTTAAGATGAGGCCCAAGATGTGTGATATTTATTCATGCAGTGTGCACGTTTTGGTTGCCATGTTCCTTGTAAATGCCTACATTTTTCCTTCAACTTAATTTAGCTTTTAACTACTGTTTATATATTAGTAACTCTTTAAACTCTTGGAGATATTTAGGGCATTTTGCTCATCTTTACCTGGGAAATCTGTGTTGCAGGGGTACTCACAGGCACACTTTCAGTCCCTCCTGTGGGAATAAAGAACTTCAGTCAATTAAAATGACTTATAATGGCTGCTATAAATAACTGGAACAGAGGGTTTGAAGTCCCTCTTGAGGAGCAAATCAGTTTTAAAGGACTCAAGTCTCACTTTAGGAGGTCTGGACACCATATCGTTTATAAAATAAACTGCAATTATAAAATAGGAATGACTCACCTAAATTCAGATGTTAAATTCACCTTATTTGCTGTCCTTTGTCTGGCCAGAGATGATCCATGCAAGGAAGTGAGAAAGCTTGTATGTGCAATTAGGACTAAATTGCTCCCTGTGAAGTATAGTTCTGTGAACCAGCCTTAGGTAACAGGGTTTTTTTGTCCTAAAGCATTACTGGTCTGTTTCTCTACTGAAACAGTCAATTTTATCCTCTGCTATATCTGTACATATTTCTGTTACCTCCACAAAAGGCAAAATACCTTATCTGTATATTTGAAGTTTTGTCACAATGCCATCCAAGCAGTAATCATGTCTTTTCTAACCTCCCAAAATAACACCTATTCATTGGTTTTGTCATTCCTGGGGGGTTGTGGTATGGTGATCCCAGCTGATCTTGTACAACCTAACATTGCTGAAACAGACTTAGCTGATGGAGGAGATTATATCTATTTTGCAGAAGTATTTTGGACACTGCAGAGACATTATCTCTAGGCATTAATCCTAGAATCATGGAATCATTTGAGTTGCAAGGGACCTTTTTAAGGCCATGTAGTCCAACTGTCTTGTGCAGAAACCTTCAGTTGTCCAACAGAAATCTCTGCTGGCTCTGCTGCCGTTGCCGTTTGAGGCAATTGCAGTCCAATGGCCACGATGTTATTCCCTCCATCACGCTCCCTGGCTGGATCTCACTCCCAGAAAACACCATGCTGCTCTGTTCCTCATCTGGATTGCCTCCCCTTGGGAATGCCACTTCACAAGATGGGTTTTCTCTTGCCTCCAAGGATTTACCTCACTTATCTCTGCTGTTAAGTCACAGACATGACCATTAACCCCATGCCCAACTCCAGGGGAAGCCAAGCTCCTTCTTTCCATGCTGGCTACAGATACTTGATGCTTTTCCAAGCTGGGCCTTTAAGACCACACAAATGCAGTCCTGCAGAAGCTGGAAAAGCATGCAGGGAGGACTCTGCACAGTCAGCCAGTGGAAAGTTGAAGCCTGGAAGTCAGAGCCATACAAGGCATAGCTCCATTCTGATTTTCTTTACCCCTGAGGGGGAATGTGGGTTACCAGCAAGGACACCTATGAAATGGCCCTGTTCTGGTCTCTAGGATTTGTCCTGATTCAGAGGAACTTGAGCAAATTCCCCAATGAATTGCAGAAGGGAGAGGCAGAGAGGCTGTGTGCTCCTCTCTGCCCATGTGCCACTTCCTGCCTGTGCTAGTGGCTCTCTCAGCTGTGGGGTTGAGTAGCTGGGTCAGACACTGAGCCTCTGGGGAATATCCTCTCATGCTTCCTCCTAGGGAAAACAAGAAGCAGCAGGCTGATTGGGAGAAGTAGTGACTATGACTCCAAACTGCCAGCTGTTTGGGGTCAGAACTCATCAGCCAGCCTGCACCAAGTCCCACTTTTAAATTACAGGTTGTTTTCATCTTCAGCTTTGGCCTTTCTGATTCTTTTTTTTCCAGATTTTCTCTGCAACCACATGAATTAGGAACTGACCTTTGGCTGGAAGTTTCTCATGATGCCTGGAGCTGGGGCTGTGTGTACAGTGACTCTTCTGAATCATGGAAACTGAGGCCCATGCCAGTTCTGTTGGGCTCTTGCTGTGGGATAGTAAGGACTGACTCAAAGAGAGCAAGAGGACATGTTTCTGAATTAACAGTACAACACAAACCAGGTGCTGGGAGGACAAGGAGATGCTTTTTTTACAACATGGGTGGGCGTATTGAGTGCAGAGCTTTGTGAAGGACTGGAGGTGTCAGGTAGAAGCATAGCACCGCAAAGGAGAGCCTCCTCAAATTTTCTTTGGGTGTCTTTCAATCTGATACAAAACACAGAGGGCCTGAGCCATGTCCTGCAGAGATCTGTAGGGATCTTTCATGTGGATTTGATTGTGCATCACTCTGTAATGTCCTTGGATATACTAAAAGTGAGGAACTGCTCTTGATGGGGAGAGGATCACTGCTACTGTGACTTTACTTCCACCTTTGCCATGAGCACTCTCTGAATATACCCAGACAAAACACAGATCATTTCTATAAAGTCACTGCAAAGAGCTGAAGCAGAGGAGGCTCCTCACAGTCTCACTGTGGGAAACAAGGGACTTTGTGGATCTCCCAGTTTCTGCAGTGAACATCTGCAGCCCATGAGGGCATAACAATTAATTGGAAAAAATCCCTGAGTTAATTTCCTTTTCACCCTGATGTAGTGTAAGGGCCTAGGTACACAGACCTAATTTCATCAAATTAGAATAATCATAATAATAATAGAGAAATTAACTTTTCTGATAACTATGCCATGAATAGTGGCACCACCAAGCACCTTTTAAGAGGGAAAGAGGTGGTCCAGTCTCTCTCCTGAGCTGACAGCTGTGGACACTCCTTAGAGATGCTCCCCCTGCTCATAGTTCCAAGAGTTCCTCACCATATGGACACAGTGCCTCTGAGGTGGCAAGGCAAAACACTATGCAAAACACTATGGGTTTGGGGTGGAAAGCAAGTACCACATTCCTCTGAAAGAAGTCAGTAACCACTAAAGCCCTGGATTTGAGCTTTGCAGACTTTCTAGAATGCAGCAAATGTTAGCAAGGACTGATTGCTATGTCGCCTGATGGCCTGGATTTCTTGGTGCTTGCAAGATTGGGATTGGTGCAGATATCTGTGTTGTGGCACCAATACAAACAGGAACCCCTCTCTACAAAGCACATGGGGGAGAGAAGCAGATCCTCATCACAGCACCCTCACGTAAAACACCGCTTTGGACAGTCAGAAGTCTCTCTACATCCTAAGGCAGAAATGGGGCACGAGGCAAGAAAAGGAATGACTTCCCACATTGGACATTACATATGTCTCCGGAGTATTTTCCAGAGAGGAGAGGGAGATGGTTCTAAAATAAGAAATAAAAATGTCAACCCCCAGATATTTCTAAGAACTGAAAGTACTGAACATTTGCCCACAGCTGCCATGGTTGAGAGGTGCTCTCAGGGGCCTGGCTGGTGGCCAGCAGACAGCTCTTATGAGAGCATGTTTCTCTCTTGCTGTCTTTCATACTAGCAAGAAGTGAAATAAGAGGATGCTTTACCTTCGTGTTTGTTTGTGTCCATGGCTGCTATGGGGTGTGCGTCCTCGCAGGGACTCCTGTCCTCACTCTGGAGGGCTCTGGCTGGTCACTGGGAACATCCCATGGCTTAGAGCTGCCCACATATGAGCCCTGGGGTGGGTCAGCTGATCTGAACCCTGAGTGCAGAAAGATGCAGAAAGGGTTTATTGAGCAGAGCTGCTCCAAGTTCAGACAACAGAGAAAGGAGGAGGGATTTGAGAGATAATGAAGCATCCTAAAGACCTGTTTGTGTTCACAGTGCCTCCACAGAGTGGATGCTGCTACAAACACTTCCCTCCCAGCCCAAGGCCATTTGTGCTTCCATGGACAGGTGACTAAAAGGTTCTATGTAGTCCCACAGAGACTGTTTTCTCAGCAAGATAATTTCTTTATGAACACTGAATCAAAATATGTTGTAGTTTGAACAGCACATGAACACCTTGCATGAGTGTTCTGTGTCCAAGAGTCAGTTTTTTGCTATGAAACCAGTCACCCAAAATCTGCTTCACACCTGTGTTTGGGCCACAAAAATACTGCCTTCAGAATGCTTCTGCACAATTCTGCTAGCACTTTAGGAGGCACTTGTCCTGCTTTCTCTTGTCCACTTGTCCACTGCCTCCCTGACTGGGAGACACAGGAGTGCTGCAAGGCACCTCGATGTGCAGAGGTGTGGCCTCTGTGGGAACCAGGGATAACTGGGCATGAGGCTGTGCCCAAGCCAATCCCGTGGTAATGCACCTCATCATTCATCTGCTATTGGGATTAGGACCCTGATGCCTGATTAATGACATGGGCAGAGACAGGGAAAATAGATTGTACCAGCTCACACTTTTATCAACACGGGCCCTGCCACACATCCACACTTCCCAGAGTTTGAGTCAAGTCTGCTTTTGTCCAGCCTCACTAGGAAACCAGATGTGATTTAGGACTCTAGAACAACCTCCTGCCTCCATTCCTGTTGGACACAGCTGTGCAGAAGGCTGATGTGAGTCATCCTTGGCTTTGCTAACAGGACTGGAGCGGCCAGCATAATTATGGCACAGAGCTCTGCTGGCACAGCTCTGCCAAGGTGGTTCAGAGAGGTCTGGGGTGATGTGTTCAGGGAAGTATGCACAGAGAAAGGCACAGAGCATTAAATAGGTGGGAGAACTGCAAAATATGCAAGAGTCCTGTGTGGCTAGTGGAAATCAAAGCAGAAGCAGGTGCTTCTGGTGCAGTCAGCAGTGTAGCTTTGGGCCCCACACATTAAACCTGAGAGCTTTTGAGTGTGGAATTTCCAGGAGAGGAGAGTGGTGACACTACCAGTGCCACAGAATACCCAGCTGGCCTCTTGCTGGAGGGTCTGATGTGGACTGAAAGGCTTCCAGCACAGCACTGGAGGGACTTGAAGTTAAGCATCATCTTAAGATTGAGGGTTAATG
The DNA here is from genome assembly GCF_017590135.1 of Pyrgilauda ruficollis. Classification (NCBI taxonomy): domain Eukaryota; kingdom Metazoa; phylum Chordata; class Aves; order Passeriformes; family Passeridae; genus Pyrgilauda; species Pyrgilauda ruficollis. The sequence goes on along the minus strand of NW_024525489.1, from coordinate 23,293,577 downwards.
AAAAGATAAACTTACTTGTAAGAGAGCTGTTTGCTGGAGGGACTTGAAGTTAAGCATCATCTTAAGATTGAGGGTTAATGAAATAAACTTATTTGTAAGAGAGCTGTTTCTAAGATCACTTGCTAAGAAGATACACTGACTTCTCAGGACAGAGAGAACATGCTTGGTGAAGCGTGTGGAAAACCTGAGCAAGGGTGGAGGGACCTTTGAAGTGGGATTTGTACAAATAGGCTGGGGAAGTTCCCACAGTGAGATAAATCTTAGAGTTTTTTACATCTGTTTTCAATCAGCTGATAGTATAGCAGTTATTTTTTTGTTCTGAAGACTCCTAGAATCACTAGAGTTTAGATGGGCAGGGACCTCTGGACTTACCCGACTCAAAGCAGGGCTAACCCCAAAGCTAGACCAGGTCAGGGTCACACCTAGTCAAGGTCTAAGTATATGCCAGGTTAGAGAATTCTCAACCTTTCTGCTCCTGCAGACCAGGGCTACACTGCTTCTATGAGGAAGAATTTTTTCCTTATGGTCAATCAAGGTCTCTTTGGTTGGAGTTTGTGCCCATGGCCACTTGTCATTTCATTGTGTCTGTGAGAAAAGCCTGGCTGTCTGGACTACAACCCCTATTAGGTAGTTGCAGGTGGCTATAGAATTCTCCCAGCCTTCCTTTCCCCAAGCTGGACAAACCCAGCCACTCAGCCTCTCACCCTATGCTCTGTGCTCTAGCCCTCTCCAGAAAAAAAAAAAAAAAAAATTCTCTTTTGCTATTAGGTATTCCAGAGAATGACAAGAATGTGAGTTGTTTTCAAAGTAGCTAAATCTCTAGAAGTTTTGAGGCCAAGATATTTAAGTGTGTGTCTCTGAGCAAAACAGACTTATAAATTCAACTTCAGTAGCAGAGCTGTTAAAACTTTGCTCTCAGTTTAAATTAGTCAGCACCATAGAAAATTCCTGAGACTGGGCTGTTGAACTAGGACTAGTGTGCTTAACAGAGAACTGGTTTTAAAATTCAGAATTGTTTTTGCAATGTTGGGGGAAGAGGAACAAGTAGGAAAGACAAAACAGATATGTAAGAAATATGAACCTCCTCTGTTTTCATTGAAAACAAAGAAAACAGCATTTTGCTGAAATTTATTTATTTCATTTTTGCATATTTTTTGACTATTCTATTAAGGACATGTTTAAGCACAGTCTGTGTCCTCTGCAGAGCTCAGAGTGAGTCTTTGAAACTGGGGCACCGGGGATGCCGCCATCCCCTCCTGCTCCAGGCAAACCAGGAATTTTGCTATCTGACTGCACTGCAAAGTAGGTTGACCTTGGTTAAGTGGGTCCAGAAAATCTTACCTGTTTTACCAAAGTAACTGTCTTTGTGTGTCCTCTATCTGCAGCCTGCAATTTCCTGAGTTACCCCTTGGTTCTTTGTTATGTTAAATAATTGCATTAACATTGGCTACTTTCCAGAATTTAGGGCTCACTGCTGTACTTGGTGAATATGTAACATTGCCTCTCTCTCCCTAGTTCTCCTGAATTGCTGAATATAAGAAGCAAAATTAATCAGTCCTTCCTCATCACTGGAACAGAACATGAGCCTTGCCCTGGTTTGCAGGTTTGTCCTCTATTCCCCCCAGCTGTGGGTGGGGAAGCTGTTAAGATCGTCCTCACCAGGGACCAGGATTTCAGGGACCCTGAGCTGGCTGAACAGTCTGGCTTGTGCCTAAAGGGTGCAAAAATGGGGTGGAAAATAGGATTGGTATTTGGCCCTAAGACTCTGGATGGGGGCTGCTTGGTCAAACCGTGCCTCTGCTGGCAGTGGACAAGTCCTAAACTCACAACAGAATCAAAGTGAGCAGGAGCTCTTGTATGGCTCTAGTTCAACTTCCTGCTCAAATCAAGAGTAATGTCAAACTTCCTCAGGACTCAGTCCAGCTCTGGTCTGGATAGTTCCCACACTGGAGTCTTCACAGTCCCTCTGGGCCCTCCAGTCCTGAAGAATATTTTTCCTTACATCCAGTCAGGGTTTCCCTTAGCTGCAGCTTGTACCCAGTGCACCTCTGGGAAGATTCTGGACTCCATCTTTTCCAGCCTCCTTGAGGCAGTTAAAAGCTGGAGAGAATCCCCCCCCCCTTTCCTGTTTTTGTCTCAGTCCTGAGCGAGTCCCTCCCTGTATACATATGCATGATGCCATGTGCACATCAGCAGCAAGTGCAAGCCCTCCATGAAGCTCTTTTCCGAAACCACTACCAGGCCTCCACCTGTGGCAATTCCAAGGTTCCAAGGTCTGACATGCCAGCCACCACAGGGTAGTTCCCTCATCAACAAGGAGATGTTATTGCTCCTCTGCAAGCTCCCCACTGGCCAGGCTCAGTACCCAGTCACATGGAGCCATTCCCAGGCTGTCTTGGCCTGCCATTCAAGCCCAGGTCCCCTGCTTTAGGGACAAGAAATGGCAAAGATGTGCTTGTTTCTTCAGAGCTGAGCACTAAAACTCATTTACACTCCTGCAGTTCTCATCTAGTCAGAATAATATGTCCAAAGCAAAGCCCAGAGAACAATTTGAAGGTGTTAAAGCCACCAGATTCCTCCATCGTGGCAAAAAGATGTATTTCCCCCTTTTGTTTCTATCTCCCCTCCAGCAGCCAAATCTGCTGGAACCAAAGCACTTCTGCTGTTGTTTGTGACTGCCATGCTGCTGGCCACTGGTGGCCAGCAAAGAACCCTGCCCTGGTGCCTTGCACGAGCAGCTGGCACTGCAGCCCCCCTGCCCAGCACAGCAGCCAACCTGTTAACAGAGCCTGGGCCCAGCACCCACTTCCCATGAGATCCCCTGAGGGAGAAGGGAGGGAGGGAGGGATGGATGGATGGATGGATGGATGGATGGATGGATGGATGGATGGATGGATGGATGAGGTCCCAGTGAGTTGTGCCCTTGAGGCAGCACAGGAGTGGGGTTCCTGCACAAAGCCATGCATGGTGCAGAGAGGGGAGGCAGGTCCTGCAGTCTGAACTGCAACTGTGCAGCCGTGCTCCCCCTCCCAGTGCTCCCCTCATGTGGAATGGCACAACTGGGGGAGAGAATCAGCTGTGCAGAGGATCACAGATCAAGAACACTGAGGCACTACACCAAGCTTCAGCATGCAAGCAGGCAGGGTTCAGTAGAGCGTTCACAGCCTAGCCTTGGAGCAGAACTGTTACTGTTTGTCTGGCTTCCTGCCTCATTCTGCTTCTGAATTCATGACATGGGTAACAGTGCAGGATTCCATGTGCACTTTTGCTGCTTCAGTTATTAAGCATCCACAGTTTTCCTAAATAAATGCTTGGGATCTTCCTGGTGACTGTCTCAATGCTGCTGGCTGAGATTGCTGGCTGTTTTAAATATCCCACTTGGAGAACAAACCCCAGTCCTCTAAAGAGAACAAAAAATCAGTTATTTACTCTCGTCACTCTTGCACTTTGTGTGCAACTAACTCTAATGCAGCTGTCATCCAAATAAGTCAATTCAGCATGATACTTCAGTTTCAATTTAGCTTGTAAATGGTGAGAGGGAAAAAAAAAAAAAAAGGCTTTTTAAACTATTTTAGAAACCTCATTATAAATGCAACCTAACAAGATTGTCCAGCACACTAAGAAGCTAGATCTCCATTCAGAATCTTAGAAGAAATCAGCTGAAAATAACTGTGGGCACTGAAGACGCTAAACACTTTAAATATCATTTTATGTGCTGCACGCACAATATAATTAGTTATGGCTCTAGCTTTATCCATAAGATGAAAAATAGCATCATTAACCCCACTCTTCATCCCAAGCCGAGTACATTTCAAACTTACCCCAGGCTATCTGAAGATCCTTCAGCACTGGTGGTTGCTAGAGTTGGGAATTAGCACTGTGCAAGAAAGGAGAGAGAGAGAGAGAGAGGAGAGCAATGGTGGCTTGACGTTTCCCAAGATGGGACTGTCACATGCTAATCACTGATTTGAAATGCAAGCGTTAACAAAAGTCTTCTAATTATATAATCTTCGGGTCACATCCTCGTGTGCCCATGAAAAACCAGGACTGTGCACTTGGAAGAAGGCGTTGCAGAATTTCTGACTTTTTAATTAGCATTGCACAGGGCTGGGGAGGGAGGGCGAGGAGCCCTGGGAAGTGACGGCAGCGGGGCCACGTGGGGCCAGGCGCTGGCTGGTGTGGCCGTGCTGCTCTGCCAGGCTCAGAGGATCCAAAGTACCTCCTGTGGCATCCAAAAAAGACAACCTCCAGTTGGGGACAGGGAAACGGAACCAGCTCCTCCCTACCTGCTGACACCCTGGCTTTCCTAGGGATGCCAGGGCCAAGAAGGCGCAGGGACCAAGGGCAAGGGTGCCAAAGTAGCCATGGCAGGGGAGCAGCAACGCGAACCAGCACCTGAGTATTTTCTGTTTCTTACTAGATGATGAAAAATTTTATTTTGAGTAAAAATAAATAAGGGCTTGGAGGGTGGGGAGCAGCAGCCCTCCACACCTGCTCAGTTTCTTCCCTAAGGAGGATCAGCCCTTCACTGGAGGGCTCTTTGCTCCAAAGGGAGCATGTGGAGAATGCAAGAGCAGGGCTGTCAGGGCAGTGCTTGGGCCAGTCCACCGCTACTCTGAAGCATAAGAACAGGGAGACATAAAGGAGGAGGCACAGTAACAAAAGGCAGACTCATTTCTCCCTGAAAGACAAAGATCTGCTTCAAAGATACCCTGCAGGCAGAAAATGTGAAATGTGAAACTGCACAGCCTAAATCAATATAATTGCTGGGCAGCAGAGATAAATGTGGAGCCCCAGCAAAGGAGCTGAAAGGACAGGCTCCTAAATTAAGAGAAGTTCTCTGGAAGATGGTGCTACCTATGAAGTCAAGGTCTAGGGACAGAGGACAGAGCAATTTTTTTTTTTTTTTTTTTTTTTTTTTTTTTTTTTTTTTTTGGTGGTTGTGTGTGTGTGTTTGTTTTGGTTTGGTTTTGTTGTTGACTACGTTTAGGGTTTTTTTATTTTGGGTTTTTTTTTAAGCTGGCTATTTCAGAAGCAAAGAAAATTGAACAAAATCAACTGTTCCCCTCAAGCAAACACTCAGATGTCCTTTTGCAGTTCCCCTCTAGAAAATGAGAATGGTATATATATGTATAAGAATAGAAGTCTTTTCACTTCGAGACAAGAAGGCATCTGAGAGGCAAAACCCCATGAGATCATGCAATGCATTTGTAGAGAGCCACTTCTCCCAGAGCTGACTCTCCATCTCCTGTGGACAGGCTGTTCCCAGAGGTGGGTCCATGGAGCACATAAGCCCTGCTGGAGCAGGCACCTTTGGTGGCACAGAATGTGAGTCATTGCTATGAACCATTCTTCCCCTTGTGGAGGTGGTGGGGAGCCTTTATGGGACAGAGCAGACCCAAATGGACCATCAGAGTGGCGGCTGTGGCCACCATCTGCAGAAGGACCCTGAGGAAACACCCTCGTGGCAGGTGTTGTTTCTAGGTTGGGGGCTGTGGTGGTTCTTATACAGCCAAACCAGTGTGTAAATTTTCTTTTTATTTTTTGTGGTAGTTTTTTTCTTTAAACACCAACCTGATACAGGTTGCCTGGAGGGGTTGTGGAGTCTCCATCCATAGTCACGACCTGACAGGATGTGCTGCAGGGCAGGTGTCATGGGCAACCCTGTGTGCACAGGGATCTGCAGAGAGGCCTTCCCCACCTCAGTGACACAGCTTTGGGGCCTCTTGTCACTTATGTCACCCTCACTCTGAAACTGGTACCACCTTCCTCCCTTTTAGTCCCACACACGGAGTTTTGTAGTGAAGGCTGGAGAAGACCTCTACGACCACTGAGTACAGCCATTAACCCAGCGCAGCCAGGCCCACCACCAAGGCAGTCCCCAAATGCCAGGGTTAATACTTCCAAGGATGGTGCTGCCCTGGCCTGTCTGTCCCAATGCCTGGCCACCCTTTCCACCCCCCCCCGCAGGGGACGTGGCCGGGGGCTGCAAGCTGCTGCGGAACCGCTTCGAGAGCCGCGACCGGGAGTGGGCCTCCTACACCTGCGTGCTGGGCTTCCACGTCTTCGGTGGGTCTGGGGGCTCGGGGGGGTGCCCGGGGGAGTTTTGGGGGTCCCCCTGACCCCCTCCCCACCCCCGGTGTCGCAGGGGTGTGGCCGGACGGCTCCGACGGCACCGACATCAACTCGCTGTGCCGCTCGCACCACGAGCGCGTGGTGGCCGTGGCCGACGACTTCTGCAAGGTTCACCTGTTCCAGTACCCCTGTGCCCGGCCCAAGGTGGGCAGGGGGCTCTGGGGGGCTGGGGAAGGGTCCCACACTCTGATTTGGGGGTGCCAGACCCAGATTTGGGGGTCCCAGACTCTGATTTGGGGGTTCCAGACCCCAATTTGGGGGTCAGGAGGGTCCGGGTTTTGCCAAGTCCAGCAGTTCCAGTGCCCCTGTGCCCAGCCCAAGGTGGGCAGGGGGCTCTGGGGGGGCTTGGGGGAGCTGGGGAAGGGTCCCACACTCCGATTTGGGGGTGCCGGACCGCTGCCCTGGCCTGTCTGTCCCAATGCCTGGCCACCCTTTCCATGAACATGTTTCCTAATAGGCAATCTAAACCTTCCCTGGCACAACTTGAGGCCGTTTCCTCTCGTTCTGTCACTTGTAACCTGGGAGAAAAGGCTGACCCCCACCTGGCTACTCCTGTCGGGGAATTGCAGAGAGTGACAAAGATCCCCCGAGCCTCCTTTTCTCCAGGCCGAGCCCGCCCAGCTCCCTCAGTAACTTGTGGGTTGGTGCAGCCAGCACCTACCGAGATTTTCAAGCACCCTTCTCGTCTTCACTCGAGAACACAAGAGATACTTTAAAAACCAACATGCCTGCTGAGAAACAAACAGCCGGTGTCACTGTTACAGCCACACACACAGAGATATCCAAACGCCACACGCAATTGCCAGCGCCGGGCGCGGTGTGCGGGCAGCGGGGCGGGGCGGCAGCAGCGGGGCGGGACGGGGCGGGCGGAGGTGCCGTGGCCCGGAAGGGAAACGCTGCGGATCCGGATCGGGGGGTCCGGGAGGAACCGGGCAGAGAGGTGGGAACACTGGGGAAAAGGAGTGGTGGAGCTGCCGGGGCGTCACGGTTCCGCAGAGAGCGGGGTGGAGGGGAAGGGGGTGCGCGGGGCCTCTGCGAGGGGAGAGCCGCTCTCCCTGAGGGGAGCTGAGGGGAGTGGGCAGGAGACGGGGTCCGGGGAGAGCGGGGCTGGGAGAGGATTGAGGGTCCCCAGACAGCCGTGGAGGGGAAGGTGCCACGGGAAAGGGCGGGACGAGCCGGCGGAGCTGCTCCGTGCCCGGGGCTCTGTGCTCTGAGCTCTGAGCTGAGAGGAAGGAGACAGAACCCTGTGTGACAGAGGCCTCCGGGCACCTGCCATGGTCTCCCTCCTGCCGTGGTCTCCCTTCTCCCTCCCTCCTTTCTGCCAAACTGCTCCGGGCGGGGTCAGCTTGGCTGTGAGCTGCTGTCCAGCCCCAGTGGAGCTAGAGTGGGGAGAGCGGCCACAAAAAGGGGAACTCGCTTCCTTCCCAAGCCCTCGTTTGGGCTGTTACTTGTGTCCCGGCTGTGGAGGTGCCAGTGCAAAGATCCAGGGAAGAAATTCCTGCCGGATTGCCCACAGCTGCTCGCCTGTCCCCTGCAATAGCTTCCCATTAGTAGGAGGTGCGGTAGGAGGATGTGTTAATGTTGGGCAGCCCTGGCGGGCTGTCAGCGCTGGGAAGGACGCTGCTGAGAGAAGGGGAGGAGGCCGCCTGTTTGCCAGGACTAGTGCAGTCACTCCCCTGACCAGGCTCAGCAGCCTGGGCAGCTCCCTGCAGAAGGGAGCCCGGTGTGAGATAATGTGAAAAAAGCCATTGTGTCTTGGGCTTTAGCTCCCCTTCCACCTTTTAGTCTCAGCCCTGCAAGCTGCCGAGTTAAAAAGTGATGGGGCAGAGGCTGCTTTCTTCTGTGAAATTTCCCTTGAAGGTTTGTCCTGTGGGCTTCTGTGTCCAAGAGGTTCCAACAGAGTGGCAAAACTGGGGTTCCCAGGTTAGGCAGCACTGCTGGTAGGCACATTCTTTTGGCAGAGAGTTTTGCCAAACTTGCAGCTTTTGGCTGAGGAATATTATTTTCTAAAGCCACAGAACTCACTAAACAATGTTCCAGAAGGATATTTTTTGCTCCAGGTGTATACAGACACATCAACATGCAGATAATCAACAGTGGTTTGAGAGGGTGCCTTGTCACATAGAAAAAACAAATAATGTGTGCTCAGACATACACAATGGTCTTAATCACCTTCACAACTAGGGACTGTTTTTTTCCTCTTGTTCCCCAAGGAAACATGAGTTGGTTAGCGAGGAAAAAAGGAAAACCCAACAGAGGAGGAGGACGAGGGAGAGGAGGCGGTGGAAGACGAGGAGGCAGCAGTGGTCATTCAAACAAGCCTCAGCTTGGTGGAAATAGGAAATGTTCAACCAAAATTTGGGACGATGGAGATGATTTTTGTCTCTTTGAGGAGCCAAGGCTAGAATCCAGGTATTTCTGTTGGTTTGGGGGGGATTGGCATAGAGGTGTCTGGGATACTTGGGTGTTGTTTGCAATACTTTGGGCCATTTGAGATACTTTTTGTATGTTGATGTGGGTAGACATTTGGGGCTGGTTTTTGGACATGTTTGAATATAGAGAAGAGTGAAAGGGTGATGGAAGTGTTTCACTATGAAGTAGTTTTTACATGTCTGTTTTGATTAATGTTTTATGCATTTGATACCTAGGAATGTGTTTTATTTTTTAAAGATTATAACCTCTGATTTTCTTCTTTGGTGATAAAGTAATTTCAGGACACTTTTGGTCAGTACACATTAATAAACACAGGATATTTGTGTATTACAAAACAGAAGCTGGGCCATGGAAAATCAGCAGTTTAGAATTAGTTTAGTATCCTGTGTGTGTTCTGACCCATCTAGCTTAGAAATATGTGTTTGTATTGTAGTCTAAGAACATCTTTACCTAGCAAAGTGTTCAGTAAATAATTTTGGATTCAACATAGGATACAATACGTGTATGCACATGTGTGTGCAGATAAAGACATAGAAATCCTGGTCACATAAGAGTGACTCCAGCTGAATAATCCTTAGGTGATGGATTTCTCTTGTTGTGATTTTCCTGTTTTGAATTACAGGTTTGGGCCCTAACATTCCAATTCAGTAAAGAACATTTGAGCCAGGCAGATAACTCATGGTTATGTCCTATTTTAATTTTCAGATCAAGTGCCCCTGCCAGAAGAGGAGGGCAAATGAAGCAGAGACCTGAAGCAAGAATGCCTCTGCAGACCATACACATGACATCAGAGAACCAGAGAAGAGTGAAAGAACTCCTTCAAGAGCTGCAAGGGCAGGAGCTGGCGCCCGAATCAGAGTTAGTTTAAATGGAGGCACTGCTTCCAGCTTCTCTACATGAGCATGCATTAGCAGGCGTACTGTCAGAAATGGAAACAGTATTTTTTCCCTTAACTTTGAAGTATATCTCAAATCCTATGGTTTTGACTCTGCTTTGTTTTTCTACAATATTAACACTGGGAAAGGGGTAGCCAAATCTGCCATTTAAATTAAGGATTTAAAACTGCAGAGGCAGAGTTTTATGTTTACTCAACATTTTAATTTTGTTTCATTTTAACTTGGTGACTCTTTTTATCAGTGTAGCTGGAGAAGATGATGACGAGCCTGATTACCTTGATGATGAGCAGTGCTGGTCAACAGAACAGGAAGCTTCTGATGTATTGCCAAGGTTGTCTGCTGAGCCAGCTGAGCACAGAATTGTAGACAGTGAAGTGTCTCCATTTGCTGTGCACAAACTCTCCAGGTGATGCTTTATTGAATGATTTGTATCATTAAGAGGTAGATCCCTGGTCTCAATACTCTGTAAGCCCTCCTTGTGTTCTTCATCCATTTTGCTCAGACATTAATAATTATTCAATACTTTTGCTTGGTTTGGGAGCATTTTATATGTGACAGCTTTTAATGAAGAGTTTAATTTCTGTAGTTGAGTGGGGAAATCTAACCCTGAAACTATTAAATGCTACATTCTGAGGTGTGAGGCAGTGGCATGCACGCTCCCTTGCTGTGAGGCTGATCAAGCCAGATCTGTGGTTATTTTGCTGCATACAAGTCTCTCACTCACTTGCTGCCCTGTTTGCTCTCTCTTGGTGCAGGTATGGTTTTGACGGTGAGCGCTGCAGGGCGGTGCTGAGATCCTGCAATGGAAATATTGGGGCATCATTGGAGTATTTGCTACTGCAGTGCTTCTCTGAAAGGTATGGAGAGAAGATGCAGGTTTCTGCAGCAGCTGCTGAAGCCAGTCAAGAGGAATGTTTAGAGCAGAGACAAGAAGAAGCTTTTGCCCTCCGGTCAATTTATGGAGAGAAATTTGTAGAAAGGATTAAAAATCGTGTTTGGACTTTTAGTTTGGAATTGGACTACCTAACACACAGGTTCAGTAAATCTAAACAAAAAAGTACAAGGGACACAGGAAAACAGACTTCAAAGGAAATATGTAAATTTTACCTCCAAGGAGGCTGCAGGTTTGGTTCAAAATGCAGATTTAGACATGAATTCCCTCCAAACCATCCACTAAACACATCCAAGAACTCTGTAGACGATGCTCATCTCAGACATAGTGATGGTCCCATATATGAACTTGAAGTAAGATTTCCTGACGAGAACAAGTATCCACTTCAGGCACCTCTTGTGGCATTTTACTCCACTGATGAGAATCTGCCTCTTGCTTGTCGTCTGCACATTGCTGAATTCCTCTTTGGAAAGGCCTTGGCAGCTGCAGAGTCTCATGAGCCAGTGGTGTACACCTTGGTGTCTTGTTTAGAAGATGAACACGAGATCAGTGAGCTCCTGAGCAATACTCAACACAAGTTCAGTGTTCCTCCTGTCTCCCTGCTGGCAGCACCTCCTGTAAAGCCACAGACAGAGAGTGCACCTGCTTCAAATCAACAGGCTGAAGGTACACCAAATCTCCTCAATGGTTTCTGGGATAGGAACAGTCAGAAAGATTTAAAAGGAAAAAAGAGAGACAAGGCAGAGGCCCCAGTTCAGCCATCTGTTCCAAATCTATTTCTGGAGATTGAAGTCATGTGGTGAGCCAGATCCGTGATCTGACTGTGCCTCAGGAAGTTCCTTCTGTAATCAAGCTGCAGCACAGAGGTTTTGTGCTGGCCAGAGCTGAGTTCAAGGAGCAGAGAGTTTAGTTTGGCAGAGTGAGTGATGCCCATTGCCAAACAATCCATGGACAGCATTGAGAGATGTGAGCTCACCAGAATGGACCAGAGAAATGTGCTTGGAAGGGAACAGGGAAGGTTGTTTGCAAGCTTTGCTGCATCTGCGACTCATCAATTCAGAAACCTCTTTTTTTAGATTACTTAAAATTACCAACAGCTCCTCAAAATTCACTTACAAAGGTGGATTTAAGGCTGAGCAAATGTGGAAAGTGGTTCTAGAACATTGTTCAAGATATCATCGCTTTCTATTTATGCTGGTGCAGGCAGGTTGATTTCACTACCAAGAGGGAGAGTTGAGTCTGTGTCACTTGTGGCAGGGTGACTTTCCAGCTCTCAATTCCAAAACTACTTTTACGTAAGGCAAGCTTTTTTCAAGACAGTGTTCAAGAACAACTGCATTGAGTTGTAGAGCTCTTAAATAGTGACAAGCTGTGTTTTTGCTACAGTAAGACAGAGTATTCCATTTTTTGAACACTTCTGCAGAAAGACGGCTTTGTTCCAGAAACTGAGATCCCAAATAATTTTCTTTAGTTATAAAATATTCCGTAGGCTATAAAATAAGTTATGGGTTTTTTTGGGTTTTTTTGTGTTTGTTTTTTTTTTTTTTTTTTTTTTTAGTAAAAGTAGCCTTAAAACAGTCAAGGGCTGGCTGACAAATCTGAAACAGTCCTCAGACCCTCAGGCCCATCTAACAAGGTTCTTTGTTGGAAACCCTGCCTGGAGCATGTCTCTCTTTCCTTCACTGCCCGTTCCTTAGTAACAACAATATTTAACTGTACACTCTCTGTCTCAAGCCTCAACAGTGTCAGAGCCTCAGGAAGAAGAGGTGGTGGCAGAAGAGGAGGAGGAAGAGCCCGAACAAGTTGTTGTGGAGAATGAGAGTTATGTGAACTTGAAGAAGAAGCTTTCCAAAAAGTATGATGTGCAGGCAAAGTCTCTGTATAACGAAAATGTTAAAATCTGTGCACAGTTTCGGCAGAAAAAGGTACAATGTGCAGAACGTAGATTTGTTGCTTACTTTAGGGAAATAAATATTTAAGAGAAAGCTGTTGTTTTAGATGGTTCTATTCCATCCCAGTGGTGTCCTTACTGCTGTGCTGTCTTTGTCCATCAGTCTTCCAGGCACTTTCAGTCCATGCTGTATGAAAGACAGAAGCTCCCTGCATGGCAAGAGAGAGAAAACATTCTGGGTTTGCTTGAGAGTCACCAAGTTCTTGTTGTGAGTGGCATGACAGGGTAAGAGTGTGATTGCCATACAGACTTTATGTATCAAAGTGTACACAGAATAACATGAAATGTGATCCATGTTCTGGGAAGGTTGGGTTGGTGGCTTATCTGTGACCAGTGTAACCAGTGACAGCAGTCCTAGGTGAACTTCATGTGAAGGATCACACTAATGAAACAAAACAAATTTCCAGTGGGATGCAGTCAGTTGATGTGGGTGGAAGATATTGCATTTGTAGGGTTTTTAATTAATTCCTGATTTTGTTGTGCAGCTGTGGGAAAACCACTCAGATTCCTCAGTTTATCTTGGATGCTTCATTGCAAGGCTCTCCAAGCAGAGTTGCAAACATCATCTGCACTCAGCCTCGCAGGATCTCTGCCATTTCTGTGGCTGAACGTGTAGCCAAGGAAAGAACAGAAAGGATTGGACTCACTGTTGGATATCAGATCCGTCTGGAAAGTGTAAAGGTACATATGCTTTGCTTGCTGGTTTTCATTTACTCCTATTAAAATGTGCTTAATGCTTCTCTAGTGCACAGAATCTCTGCCCTAAACCTGCCATGGAGTGAGATAAGCAAGTTTGTATCATCTGTATTTAAAAAATACTATGAAACATGTTCTGTATTTTATTTCTTCTCAAGTTGCACAGTTCACTTTGCAGAATGAGAGTGCAGTGCTGTGTCTTGCAGGTTTGCTTTCTGTTGAGCCAGGTGAAGGGGAGTAATGTGAGTAATCCTGCTGTCCTTTGGAAGGCTACTGGCTGTTCTTCTGCCTGTTGCCATTCCCATGTGTCTCCCAAGTGGAGACTGAAGGGTGCACCTACAGCCAGACAGAAACTGCTGTGTTGGAAGTGAAGTTTTGTCTGTGTTGCAGCTGATTGCTTTTTCCAAGAAGCATGCTAAAAAAGAGACTCACCAAATCTTCCTAGGAAGAGAGATCTGAGTTGTTTATCAGGAAACACTGTCCACAGGAAAAGCAGTTCATATTTTTTGATAGGTAGCAATGCCCCTTGGTAAGAAGCAGGTGTTGTCAGTGCCAGTCAAGAAATTAAAATCCATCTCCAGCACGGCTTGCTTGTTCCCTCTCAGTCAAACCTGGCACTGATCTGAAACCAAATGCTTTACAGCAGCACATATTCTGTTTGCACTGTGTTAATTTGCCCAGAGTCAACTGAATGCTTTGTTTTACCCTTCAAGTCCTCAGCTACCAGGCTTTTGTACTGCACTACTGGTGTGCTGTTGAGAAGGCTGGAAGGAGATCTGACTTTGCAGGGAGTCACTCATGTTATTGTTGATGAAGTTCATGAAAGAACAGAAGAAAGGTAAATAATCTCTTATCCTGTAAGCTAAATGAAGAAACGTAGTCAAATGTGGCTAAGGTGCAAGTAGCTGATCCTGTGGCAGTGGTATGGGATGGTGGAAGGAGGCTGGGTTTAGGTTCTTGTCTTTGGGCAGTGGGAAATTGTCCTGCAGCAGCTTGTGAGAAAGCACATCTCTCAGAAATTGCTGTGCCTCCAAAGCACCCTCACATTGCAGCAGTGTTGCAAAGAGGTTCTGGATAGGGCTGGAGGGTTAAGTAACTTTTTAACCAAAGCTGTCTGTTTCTTACAGTTTCCTTGTTTCGACTTTTATCAAATACCATAATTCTTCACATGCCTTTTGGGGATTTTTTTCCCCTGATGCCGATTCAGCAGAGCAAGGGACAAATGCTCGCATTTCCTTCCAGCCTGTAGATTTTACTAGACAGTCTCATCCTATCCTGCTCTAGCCTCCTGCAGTTTTACCTCAGTTACCTGCTGATCACAGACAAAAGATAATGTCTGTCAGTATCTCTGTAAATTAAGTGGCAAGCATCCTTTTCTTTGTTTTCCTTGTCTAACACTGCAGTGCAGTGGGTTTCTAAGAGGCTTTGTCTCCTACCCATTATTCTAAGCTCAGGTGGTATTTTAGCCACTTAAAAGTGCTTGTGTTTCTCAAGGATCCCTCTTTTTATTTAAATCACTTCAAGCCAGTCTTCTAGTCATGCCACAAAAGCTATAAATATAGAGGGAAAAATACAGTGAGCAGGGAAGTGTGGGTAAGTTTGAGTAACTCTTCCAGTGAAGAAGAGGAGTAATAAGGACTCATCTGTTACTTTGAGTTAATTTCTTATCTGATGTTCTTGTGTTGTCATTAATGTAAGTCATTTATAAAATTTTTTGTTTAACTGGTTTTGCTAAGTAATTCTGACATTCCAGTAAGGGACAACCAGAAGAGAGTCAGATTTGCAGATTGCGTTTCACTGGGCCATTCCAACAAGCTCATGTTTCTGTGATGGTGTTGCTGTGCAATTGAAAACACCAGGACAGAAAGGTGGACAGAAAGGGAGAAAAATAGTCTGAAAGTTAATGCTGGAGACATTCAAATGTTCTTTTGCCTGTTTTCTTCAGTGACTTCCTGCTGCTGGTTTTGAAGGATATAATGGTTCAGAGGCCAGACCTGCGCATTATACTGATGAGTGCCACCCTGAATGCTGAGCTTTTCTCTCAGTACTTCCACTCCTGTCCAATCATTAACATACCAGGTGAAAAACACTTATTTTTATTGTCATTCATCGCTTTAGAGATTTGTTTTCACTATTTCTTCTTGCAAAGTATTTCTCAATTCAAGATGATGATGTATACCAGAAATTCGATGCTGAAGACTTAGAGGAGAGACTAATGAGATTTAGGAGAGAAAGGACTTGGAAACGTTGACATTTTTGTGCTGTCTGTATACCAGCAGAATTTCCCTCCTCAGAAGACAATCATTATATGGTGTGTGCATGACATGGTTCCCTGGGTTAGTTTCACCACAGCTGAAGACTCTCCTGTATCCTTGTGAGAAAAGGATCAGTGAGAGGATCCAGCTGGATGTGTACATGTTTAGCCCAATGTGCCTTTTAAATTGCTGAGTTATGACGTGGAGCTGGAGAGGAACATGGGTGTGTTCCCCTGAGTGTATCTGCCCTTCTCTGCCTGTGTGAGTGCATTGTGCATGTTACCATGGAATCCTAGATTGGTTTAGGATGGAAGGGACCTTAGAGGTCCACTAGTTCCACTCCCTGCCACGGGCCTGTCACTAGGCCAGGTTGCTCAAGGCCCCATCCATCCTGGCCTTGAACACTCCGTGCTTGGAAGACACCCACTGTTTGTCCTAGTCAGAAATTGTGTTGAAGAGTGCAGTGTAGATGAGAGCTGTGAAGCCAGTGTATGTCATAATAACCTGTATAAAACTGCAGTAATCTTTTGGTCTTTTTCCTCTTTTCTCCATGCTGTTGTGGCACGTGTAGATAGATTTATTCTCATGTTTCCTTTCAGGTCGAACGTTTCCTGTGGACCAGTTTTTTCTGGAAGATGTGATTGCAATGACAAGGTGTGAAATTCACGTGTTCTCAGATGTATTTGGGTGGTGAGGTTGAGGTTGCACTTTTGACTTTGAGACTGCAGTAGTTCTATGCATTTATTTAAAAAGTAAATCCTCTCAGATCTCCCTCATCACCTGCACTCTTGGAGCTCTACTAAAGCACCTTGACCTTCATATTATCTATGGTTTATACAAAGTTCCTCTCAGACTTAAAAAAAATATATTTTAGATACCCTATCTCTGCAGTTAGTTATTAGAAGGAAACTGTTAGGCTTCTTTCCACACTACCAAATGTTCTTCTGCTGTCCAGGTATGTTTTAGAGGACAGCAGTCCCTACAGGAGGAAGGTAAAGCAAGAACAGAATGGAAGACACAAAAGAACTGCATTTGAAGAAGTAGAGGAAGACCTGAGGCGTGCTGGCCTTCTGGAAACCACTGACACCGTGGTCAGAGATTCAGACCCAGACCAGAAGTTAACTCTGAAGCAGCTCCTTACACGATATAAAGGTGAACTCCTTCTTAAATTTAATAAATTGGCACACAGACAACGTGGGATATTGTCACTGTAAGCTGAATGCTTATCTGTAATTCAGAGATTTGCACTTGTGAAGTTCTAGATGAGAAACTTCCTGCTAGTTTAAAAGAAAAGAGAACCCATTGTTCTCTTAAACTACAAGCGAAGGTCTTGACTGAAACTAGTTCTTAGCATCTGAAAATGGACAATTTTCAGCTACTGTCTCTTTCCATCCATTTTCAGATGCTTTGTTAGTGCCACTTTGCTCTCTGTGTCTGTTCTTGCTGAAGCAGCTTTGCTTGAGGCACAGCATGGATCAGCCCTCTTCAGGTCTAAGCCAGGTGCTCTTTAAACAAACCTGTAACTGGTCCCATGCATCCACAGATGTGTTTTGCAAGACATGGATTTACTGCATCTTTCATTTCTTTTTTTTTCCCAGGGGTTAGCAAGGCAGTGTTGAAAACAATGTCTGTCATGGACTTGGACAAAGTTAATCTAGAATTAATTGAAGCCTTGCTGGAATGGATAGTTGCTGGCAGACATTCGTACCCCCCAGGTAATTTCATTGTCCTTGGGAGATAAACAAAAGAAGATTCTTTGGAAGTTTCTTGGACAGCCCAAAGCTAATGATTTGCATGCAGAGGTTCTGTAACTACTGACTATTTTGGAAAAAAATAAATTGCTAGTTGAGTTACAAAGCTTGTGATATACATGGGAGGGGGAAGGCAGGAAAATTGTCTACTTTGAGAAGTCTTTTGTGAAGGACTGTTACAGCCTGTGTGCTTTTTTAGTACAATAATTGCACATTAATAAGATATTGTGCTGTCCTTTTTGTTGAGAGATTTTAAATTTTTTTATCTACATATATAGGTGCTGTGTTGATATTTTTGCCTGGCCTAGCAGAAATCAAGATGCTTTATGAGCAGCTTCAGACTAATGCTCTTTTTAATAACAGGCACAGCAAGAGGTAAGGCAGAAAAGCTCCAAAACTGTCAGTCTTTACCCATAAATAGTCATTTCCTGCACAAAGCCTACCTTTATCCAGGGATAAATTAGCTTGATTAAATGTGTGAGCTGACTCCAGTCAGGGTAATTCCTTTTCTGTCTTGTTGGCTCCCTCCTTTTGTTTCTCTCCTCAGCTCAGGAAGGACAGTTGTTGAAGTTCTCGGAGACCCTAGTGAGGAGTGGTTTCCATTTTGTGCTCTGCATGATCCAGGCTGCTGAAATCTCAGAATGTTTGCTGAGTTACATTTATTTGTGGTTGTATTTGGCCTTGGATGGTTACAAGGAGAAGTAACACTCTGGACAGTATCTAGTGAGGCAAAAGTGTGCGCAGGCAGGTTGTTCCCAAGAAGGAAGAGGCTGGAGATGCCCTGAGCATCTTGTCCTGTTGTCCTTGCAGGTGTGTGGTTTATCCACTTCATTCCTCACTGTCCAGTGAAGAACAGCAGTCTGTGTTCCTCAGGCCTCCTGCAGGAGTTACCAAAATCATCATCTCTACCAACATTGCAGAGACATCTGTCACCATCGATGACGTGGTCTATGTGATTGACTCTGGAAAAATGAAGGAGAAAAGGTACTGGCATTCATTCCTTGGGGTTTTGTAAACTGTTTCAAGCCTTGAGTTTTCCAAAGAGATGGGAAAAACTGGAAGGAAACTTGGTCTTTAGAAAGTTGCTGTGAGGTGGAGAAAGCCAGTCTAAACTCAGATCCAAGTGCAGGGGTGGAATTGTATCCATACAGAAGTTGGCAGCATCTGCCTGCTCAGCCTCCAGCCTGTTCTCTGTGTGCTCCTTACTAGGGCTGGTGACAGGACAAGGGGTGAAATGGCTTCAGACTGAAAGAGGGCAGGTTTAGATTGGATGTTAGGAAGAAATTCTTTACTGTGGGGAGGCACTGGCACAGGTTTTCCAGAGAAGCTGTGGCTGCCCCATCCCTGTAGAGGTTCAAGGCCAGGCTGGACAGGGCTCTGAGCAACCTGGTCTAGAGGAAACTGTCCCTGCATGTGGCAGAGGAAGTTGAAATTGGATGATCTTTAAGGTTCTGTGGCTCTGTGAATACCAGCCTGTCTCCTGCTCTCCTGTAGATACGACCCAGGCAAAGGAATGGAAAGTCTGGAGGACACCTTTGTGTCCAAGGCCAATGCTCTGCAAAGGAAAGGGCGGGCAGGACGTGTGGCCTCAGGCGTCTGCTTCCACCTCTTCAGCAGCCACCACTACAACCATCAGCTTGTAAAACAACAGCTGCCAGAAATACAGAGAGTGCCCTTGGAGCAGCTCTGTCTAAGGTGAGCTGTTGTGTTTCCTGAAAAAGCCAGTGTGCAGAATGTCCTTCCTTTGCTGCAGGGAGCACCTGCCACAACCCACACCAAAGCACCATCATCATGCAGACATTAAAGGAAGAGGCCTTCCTGTCCCTGCTGCACGCTGCGCACCCCTTTGTACTGAAAGGAAACAAAGCAGCACAAATTACAGTTTTGCAGTAAAAACTTTATTTCAAACCTCAGTGTACTAAATAGAAATCTGTTCTTACAGACTCACTACTCTACATTGTTCCCTGACTTCAGCTTTGTGTTACCAGCCCTTTTCTAGAGTGTGCTCTTCGAACACATGTTTTCTGTTTGCTTTTTTCAATCTGTTTTTACAAAAGCTTGCTTTTTTTATCCTGTATATGAAACTAAGCTGCTTTTTGTTCTTTCTTTGTATTTTCTTTTTAACTTTCCCTCCCCTGTCTTAAGAATTAAGATCCTGGAGATGTTTTCTGAGCAGAGTCTTCACTCTGTCTTATCACGCCTGATCGAGCCCCCTAGGACTGAGTCCTTGCAGGCATCAAAGGTGCGACTGCGGGACCTGGGAGCGTTAACTCCGGAGGAAAAGCTCACTCCTCTGGGATACCACTTGGCTTCGCTGCCTGTGGATGTCAGGATTGGCAAGCTCATGCTGTTTGGCACCATTTTCCGCTGCCTGGATCCTGCTCTGACCATAGCAGCCAGCCTGGCCTTTAAGTCACCTTTTGTAAGTATTCTTAACCCGAGGGTCGTGTTTTTGTGTGGCAGCAAAATGCTGTTGTGACATGCAGCACGCTACACTTGATGTTTTAATTCTTATTTTTAGCCTGAATTGTTTATGTGTTAATGAAGGGCTTGTTAAAACAGTCCAGTTATAAGCAGAAGTTCAAAGCCATGTGAGCAACAAGAGTGGTATTTACATACAGTACAAACAGTGAATATTATTTTTTATTTCTACCTAAGAAGTGCACACATTTTGTCTGAATTTGGTGTGAAAATTACTGGTGATATAAATTGTGAAATAGTGGTAATGGATGGAGCTGACACATCTGAGCTGTGAATGCAGAGGTCAGTTTGGATCTCTGTGTCTTCACTGTCACTTTGGCTTCTTGAATCAGGTGCTCTTTTGAATGCCTCATATTTTCTGTTATCCACAGGGAAAATTTGCATTCTGACCTGTGAGCTGCTGTGAAAATACCAAAGAGAATGTGCCATGTAGCTCTAGAATGGCTCGTCCAAGTGGTGAGGGGAAGAACACACTAACCTGTTACTGCCTGTCTAGGTGTCACCATGGGATAAAAGGGAAGAAGCAAACAAAAAGAAGCTGGAGTTTGCAGTAGGAAACAGTGACTACCTGGCTCTTCTCCAGGCCTATAAGGTGAGTTAAAACTCAGTAGCCTCTCTTGGGGTTTTGTGATGTGTTTGATATCCAAGCAGAAGTGTTTTATTAAAGGCTTCCTCCCATCCTCTCAATCAGGGATGGCGTTTAAGTATCAAAGAGGGCTCTCAAGCAAGCTACAACTACTGCAGGGAGAACTTTCTGTCAGGAAGAGTTCTTCAGGTAGGTCAGTGTTTGTGGCTTGGCACAGGGACTGGCAGAATCCCAGTGACAGAAATAAGCCACTGGGGAAGACTCTTCCTGCTGGGTGTGGCAGCCATCACAGCGCTCTGTCTGTTGTAGGAAATTGCCAGTCTGAAGAGGCAGTTTGCAGAGCTGCTTTCTGACATTGGCTTTGTGAAGGAGGGATTGAGAGCCAGGGATATTGAGAAGAAGTGGTCCCAAGGAGGCGATGGCGTGTTGGATGCCACAGGAGAGGAGGTAATTCACAGCATTTCATCGGTGCTTCAGAATGCTGCTGCAGTTTTTCATGTGGGCTGCCTTCAGAAAGACTGGGGCCAGAGATGTCCTGGGGTTACATGATGATCAGGGTGTGGCAGTTGTAGGATTCCTGTGCTTTGGGACAACTTGTGCTTGCTTTCTCAAGGGTGCAAGCCACTTTGTAGCCATATGTCAGAGAACAATTCAGCTGGTTACCAGGATAGTGGTGGCCAATTTGTTCCATTGATAGTGAGAGGAAATGCAGCCCAGGTCCAACCTGAGGCCACAGGAGCAGTGACTTGTCCTCCTCTATAAAGCACAGGAATGCAGCTGTAAAAGTGAACTAGTTTCAGGCATTCAGTCGTTCCTGGAGCAGAGTTTTACCTTTACACACTGAACTGTAGGATCCCTAATTATCTCCTATTGATTTCACAGGCAAATTCAAATGCAGAGAACATCAAGCTGATCTCAGCTATGCTGTGTGCTGCACTGTATCCCAATGTTGTCCAGGTAAGAGAATGCTTTTTCATTTTCCCTTCTTTGGTCTAGCATATCCACATAGCCTGCTTTCATTTGGGCTCAGTGTGGCAGCCTTGAGCCTGGCTTAGGTTTCCAAAATCTGCTGCTTGTGGAGTCAAGAGTTCCAGTTTGTATTGCCTGAGACTGCTGCTGTTCATACAGGCTGATTACAGTCACACAAAAGCCAGCAGGAAATGTAAAGAAGCCACTTAAAATTAGACCTTTTTAGAAGGCTGAGGTTACAAAGGAAGTCAGGGTTGGACAACACCTGGAGTGTAATACCTGTCTCCAGTGACTTGACATGTTGCTACTACAGAATTTCTGGTTTTGAAAAATTTAAAACACGAAGTTAAAAGGTTTCCTGGTGCAGCAGATTTTTTTATAATCTTTTTTCTTACCATACAGGTGAAAAAGCCAGAGGGTAAATACCAGAAGACCAGTACAGGAGCGGTCAAAATGCAACCAAAAGCAGAAGAGCTGAAGTTTGTTACTAAAAATGATGGTTATGTTCATATTCATCCTTCGTCTGTGAATTATCAGGTCAGGATGCTTTTTTCTGCAAAGCATGCTCTCTTTTTATAAAAGAAATCACTTTTGCTTGAGTGTTTAAAATTACACTGAGGATCATTATTCATGTTTAAAATAAAAAAAAATCTTAATGATTGAACAGTTCTGTGTTAGGACCGTAAATAATGGTGCATTCCTGAGTTAGGAGTGTCCTCCTGGGCACAGAGTTAAACTGCAGCCTCTGGAGCCAACAGCTCTTTTGTTGGTAGCTCTTTTGGGTCAAGGAGGGTCTGTTAGTGCTGCAGGTGCACTTCAGGCCCATCTGCTGCTGCAGAGTTGGCCTGTGTGGCAGAGGCAGGAAGAGCAATGTCACTCTGACAGGGCTGTTGTGTCCCTGTCCCAGACCAGGCACTTCGAGAGCCCGTACCTGGTGTACCACGAGAAGATCAAGACGAGCCGCGTGTTCATCCGGGACTGCAGCATGGTGTCCGTGTACCCGCTGGTGCTGCTCGGGGGCGGCCAGGTGCACATGCAGCTGCTCAAGGGGGACTTTGTCATCTCCCTGGACGACGGCTGGATCCGCTTTGTGGCTGCCTCTCACCAGGTGAGGAGGAGGAGGGGCCCTCGTGGGAGAGCTGCAGAGCTGAGCTGCAGCAGAGCCTTACCCTTGCCTCTGTGTTTTACCACGTGTGTCAGGTGGCTGAGCTGGTGAAAGAGCTGCGCTGTGAGCTGGACCAGCTGCTGCAGGATAAAATCAAGAATCCCAGCATGGATTTGTGCATGTGCCCCCGAGGCTCTCGGATCATTGGGATGATTGTCAAGCTTGTGACCACACAGTGACATCAGAACAGCTTTCTGTAAAGCATCACCCATGGCTGCTGCCTGAGAACAGACCAAGTAACGTCAGTGTCCCGATGTATTTACTGGTTCAAAATGTGGCGTGGACCTCTGGAAAAACAAGTTGGCAACTGTACTGTTGAGTTTTGGGTTGGTTTTTTTTGTTTGTTTGCTTGTTGAAATTAAGGTGGCTTACACTCAGCTCTGGGGAAATGGTAACTCTTCCAGAAGGAATAGAAACCTCTGAGTGTTTCTTATGGGACTATGCCCTGGTAGTAGTGTTTTCTGGTCACACAAACACCTGCTAGCCAGCTGTTTCTTGTAATAGTCACGGCTGGAGGCAGCATGTGGCATAGGGAGCCGCTCCCAAACTGGTTTAAACTCACTTCTACATTTTGACTAAGACTTTACTGAGGCAGTTTTGGCTGACCAGGGATCCTCTGTTTACAGTTCAACCCAAAGCCCTTGTACAAGTAAGCACCTTTAGATTTGTGTCAAGAGGTTCTGCAATTCAATGTCCTATGGTAAGGAGATGTATTGCATCAGTCAGTGTGGTTTTGGATCAGTGCAGCTTGCTCTGGTGACAAACTCCAACACAGTGTGGACATTTTCCCTGGAAGAGAGGCTGTTCCAGCCCTTTCTGCACTAAGAGTAAGTAAAACAGCTGAGATGGGACTGCTGTAGTGCATTAAAATGAATTCTTGGGACAGATGCCATTGCTAACTGCTAATTATTGTGGCATGGGTTCCAGCTGTGCATGGGTTCCACACTACACAGCTGGAACGAAGTCCCACTTCTGGAAGCTTTCGGCCAAACTCCTGCTCTGAGGACTGGGCTGCTCCAGTGTGGGGTAAAATGCTGTAGCAATAATGAACCATTATTTCCTCCCTTTGGCCTTGCTTTTAATTGCAGTGCTGAGCATTGCTGCAGCCAAGCTGCTCAAATACCAAGTGCCTGAAGTGACGGGACTGGGCTGTCACCCTTCTGTCACCAGAGTGAACACTGCCTCCAGCACCAGTCTGACCACAACCTGAGGAATGAGCGGAGGGAGGGACAGTGGTAGACGAGTTTGTTTTTTTTAAAAAATACCCATTGTTTGTAGGAGTTTCACACCAACATGCCCTCCCTGTGAGGAAGATGACGGGAGTATCAAGACCAACATCCCTGTGCAGAGAATGGCCACTGCAGCTCTGCTGGGATGGATTAGCCCCAGCTGGCTCCACTCCCTCCCCCATCCCACCTCCATGAGCTGGCACTGAGAGGAGGGAGAAGCATGGGATCAGATATTCACACACTGAGATACAGTTAAATAAAATAAAAGCAATGGAATTTATTCTCCACTTCCCTTGGGCAGCCACTCCAGGGAAGCGGCATGCTGTCCTTCCTACCATTCCTAAAACTACTGGCACTCCAAAATTTCCTTGCTATTCTGGTAACAGCCATTATCAGCTGCAAAGATAAAGCAAACTGGCAAAAATCCCAAACTATTTTATTAACTCAGTAACCCATCCATGGTGAGATGGGGTTAGGCTGGTTTCCCAAAGCAACCACAGATCAGCAAGCAGCGAGGCCCTTCCCTGGGCACGCTTCACTGCCAGGATGGAACCAGGCACACACGAGGAACTTGAGCTCTCAATTCCCCACAGATCCTGCTACTTGAACACAACCTGCAGGACCCGTGATCTCCACAAAACCCCTCAAACTTCCTAAAAAAGGTACACATGGACATACAGCACACACACAAGAGGCATCTGGCACTGGTGCCTTTTCCCTCTAGCTGGTGCTGCACAGGGACGCAGAAGGCACATGTGCCTGTCCCAACCTGCCCGCCGTTTTTCCCCCAGGGGCAGCACAATGCCTGCTTCCCATCCTAACTATGAACAGCAGGGTCATCACAACTGATTTCTTAGTTAGAAATGAAATTTATTTCAATGCACCAATAAAAAAAAAAAGCCCAACATTTTCAGATCACAGAACACAAACACAACAAAAGAGTTTTGTATTAGTCTGCTAACAAGACTTTTAGAATATAGAGATTCATGCCAATTGCTAGTCAATAGAAACAGCCTTCTAGGACTAAGCCCTTACATCTCAAAATCCCTTATAATGTAAACAAAATAATTTTTTTACTAAACTTCTTAAATTTGAACCCATTCTTTTAGGACTTTCTTTCCTTCAAGGGCTTCCTGATGGTGAGTGACTGAAAGGAAAAAAAAAGACAACGAACATTAAGAACAACTCCTATGGCAAAACCAACAGAAACTGCATGCTACCCTAGGCTTCCTCTGGAGTTCTGCCCCTATTTGCATTTGCAGTTCCCAAATAATCAAAGAAGTGTTGTATTTTACACTTCACCTTAAAAACTGCTTTAAGCTTGAAAGCTGAAGACTAATTAAGAGAGCTGAGACATCAAGCCTGCTCAGAAATCTCAATTCCAGCACATGCTTCTCTCTGGTAACACAGGAAAACTTCCTTCGTGGAGCACAGCACAGCTTGGCAGCTGTGCAACTCCCAAGCCTGCAGGAGTCACCAGGCAGGAATTTAATCCTACACCACTTCACTGGCTTGCTCCACACCTTACATTACTCACTTGTTCCCTAGATTCTAAATTCCTCAGAAACATTTCACCAAAGGTTTCTTTAGCAGCAGCTATTCTTATTCCTTAGCTATATCATGACATTCTGACTACCAGCAGCAGGAAATGCCCATAAACAATTCAGATTTAGGCAAGTAAAAACCCTGAGCTTTTATCCTTGCCCAAAACTTCTCTAGGAACTGCCCCAGCTTAAGTGCTATTGAACCACAGGACAGACTCCAGTTTTAAGACATTCCTACCTTCTCTTTGGAGATGGTGATCTGGACTTTGAGCGGCTGTTTAAAAACAAACAAACAAACAAACCAGTCACTTGGGTGCTCTCAGTAACCACTTCTGATCATTTTAAATCAGAACAATTTGATGCTGTTAAATGCAATCACTGCTGGTATCAAGTGTACCCAGGTACTTTAAGCAAGAAGCTGCAGGTGAGAAGGAAAAATGCTGGAAGCCAGAGCCCTTGGGAAAAGAGCAACACACAGCTTCAAAGCTGCTGTAAATCACAGTAACCCTGCAAAGCAGGAGCAGTGAATCGAGCAGAGTTAGGGAGAGGGAGAACTACAGACACTTAGGAACAAAGGTAGGAGAAAACATGCCCCAAATCCTGTCAAAAGTATTTTTTTTTGTAATAATGAGTGTAAAACATCCGTACGCAAAATCCTGGAAGAATTGCCTACTGTCCCACAAAAAAGTCAGCTATTCAAAAAAACCCCAAAATGTATGAAAAATGTTTTTGAAATCAGTTATGAAAAGTAAAAAACCAACCCTGCAACTGAAATACCAGTCCAAACAGAGATTTTGAATCATGAGGAAGAAAAACAACCCCACAAAAAACCCCACCAACCAAAACAAAAACCAACTGAGTGGTACTTGTATTTGAACGCTCACCTTTTAGCAGGTAAGCCAGATTTAGATCTACCATGAGACTCAGACCTACAACAGGAGAAAAATAAAGCTCAGCAAAGCAGCCAGTGGGCATGCAAACACATGGAGAGTTAGCTACACCAGCAACAGCAAATTCACCCCACGCAGCAGCACCAACCAGAGGGAAGGCTCTGTGCTGCAGGCCTTCCCCAGGACCTTCCAAGGGAATCCTTCAGCTCTTTCTGCAGAGACCCCACCCATCAGAAGGCACAAGTGCAAGCACAGGAAGCTCCCCAGCAAAGCTTCTGCCAGTTCCACAAAACACCAGACCAGACTCCCACGCTTCCTTCCTACCTGCAAGTATCCCTTCTAGAAAGGGAAGAATAGTTTAAGTGTAATCTTAGAAACTATTTTAACAGCACTTAGGAGGCTGGAATCAGCCACAAGTGTGTGTGCTGAAGAGCTGGTGCATTCTTCAGTTCGAATTCCCAATGCCAATTTTATTCAAGCATAATACAGAACTTGCACCAATATCTGGTTACTAATGAGTAAACTATTCCCAGTTTATCTCAGGAATTAAAATCTACTTGAACAGTGAAACTTTCCTCCCACATTTGTTATGTGACTTTATCAACTCAAATATTTGCTGTTACTTAAAAAATGTCTTGAGTGTCACAATTCAAGCTATCACTCAACATCAGAATGCTCCGTTCAATAAGCCTGGCCAAAAAGCAAAATACTATCACTACTTCTGCTCCAAACTGTTTTTGAACGGTAATAAATATTCACCTTTACGTGGCCTATTAACTCACAGAAATACTACAAGGACACTGCTGGCGCATGTTAAACAAAATGTTACATGCCACTGCTTTGAAACCTTCCTGGTCACCATCCCGAGCCACTGTCTGGCCCATTTCCCCCCTCATAACAAGGAACTTTTTACAGGATCACAGTTACTGAAGATGAGAATGCTCACAACCACCCAGAACTGGTACTCAGCAGCATGAGCATCTCTTCCACTGCTAAGCAGAAGGCAGCACAGCACACAAAACCATCCTCAATTTACTACATACCTAAGAATTTATATTTTTCTAAATTCTCTCCACAGACCTTAAATTGTACATCACTACTTTTGTCTGTGAAAAGGCATAAATTATTAAGTGCAAATATTGCTCTGGTGGGCAGCCTTCTAAGTGCTTCCAGACAAACTCCCCCAGGAAAGGGGGAAAAAACCCCCAAAACAAACAACACACCACCACAACCAAACAACACACCAGAACCATTACTAGTCTGAATTAATCCAAGTGTCTCACCTGCTGCGAGGCCATACAACAGACCGGGACCTGGAGCGTGACCTGGACCTAGATCTGGAAAAAAAAACAATGGAAGCTCTACTACCACATGCTTCATACAGGTAAGACAAAAACAAGTTATTGTAAATGTCCCAGAACACTGAGAACTTTGTTGGACTTGGTTTTGCAGAAGTAATTTTTATTATTAGAAGGCTGTGGCACCTTTGGTCAGGTGCCATGCAGGTGAAGTGAGTTCCACTGTCTTACTGGGCTAAGCAATTACACCCTGCACATTTGAAGATGAATTTGGAAAACTTAACCATAGAGCAAGGCTGTAACTTTGGTACAATGTTAGAAAGAAAAAAATAAAATCTCAGAAACAGCAGTTCCAAAACTGTAAGCTAAAATTCTAAGAAAAGTATTCAAGTAGCTCTTATGCATGTCACACAACAAAGGTTCCTACCAACACGTGGATGGCAAAACAAACTTACTGATGCTATAAATATGTATACAGGTACTTGGTAGTTCAGCTCCACGTTATGTGCCCTTCAACAATGCTGTGGGTTTAACAGCAACCACGTACCTTGACCTTCTCAGAGAACCAGAGCGGGACCTGCGGGGTGAGAATGATCTGTATCTACGAGGAGACATCGACCGGGACCTGCGGTAGGAAGCCGACCTGGATCTACAAAACAAAGCAAAAACCAACCCATCACTGCAAGGTACTTTTCACAACAACTACAGAAAAGGAAGGAGGGGCCCAGAGAGGAAGAAATGGGAATGAAAACACAGAAGGCAGAGCCCTACCTCCTACCACGGCTGCGGCTGCGTGACCGGGAATACCTTCTTCCTCGGGACCTCGAGCGGGATCTGGACCGGGACCTGGGTTGAGGTTAGAAAAAACAGGTATCAGCAGACAGCTGCAGCACCCAGCACCTGTGAGGCCCTGCTGAAGTCAAAACTTTTTTCAGACAACTAAAAAGAGGATTTAAAAATAAAACAAAAAAAGAAAAACCAAAAACCAAACCAAACAAAACAACAAAAACACACCACTAGCATCTGTCAGTTGGAAAAATGTCTGGGCCTACTTGTCTTGAGCATTTTTACTACCTAGAAAAATGTTAAAAGCTGAATTACATTGCAGAATTACATTAGAATAGAAAACACTGTAATGCGTATTTAAAATAAACCTTGCAAGTTTGCAGGTCGACCCTCTTTGGCCCAAGGTCTAGCAGATCTAGACGATCTAGAAGTATCTATAGGCGAGCGCTGCATCTAGGTAGGTGTTCTCTTCAATCTAACGACGATCAAACTGACAGCCCAATGAGCCAGGGTGAGGCTTGATTGACGCAAGAAGATTTTTCTAGGTGGGAATGTGGTCAATCTGGTGTTCCTCTTTCTAAACCGGAGGGGGGCCCCAATTGAAAGCCAAATTTACTGTTACGGCGGTCACCGTCTCAAATTTTCTGCCCTTAAAGAATAAGGTGAAGCTACGTGTAGATGGCTCGAGGGGATCTGGCCTCTTATGCTGATCACCTCAAGGTCTAGGAGGATCTTAAGTGTCGGATTTGCAAGGCGCCTCAGCATGAAATCTTAAGGCTCGTGACATTCTGAATCAAGGCGACTGACTCAAACGAAGAAACCTGAAAGGTTTTGACCAGGTTGATTATTAAAATATTAACATTTTATATGTATTAGCAAAAAAAAAAAAATTTTGTGATATACACCTGTTGACTTACGACAATTAGAGTTAAAACTGGTGTAACATTGTGTTCTTTGCTAACAAGAACTACACAAAAGCGAGCTGGCGAAGCAACGCGGCTGCCCCGGCCCCGCACGTACCTGCTCCTCCTTCGCCGGCTATAGCGGTGACAGTCATAGGCATAGTGGCCTTTCTCACCACACTCATAGCATCTGTCGTTGGGGTCGAAGGGGCGCCGGGCAGGGGGCCGGTCGTAGCGGGAGCGGCGCGGCATCCCTGTGGATACTTCCACCCTGACCCTGGAGCCGCATATTATCCTGCAAGACACAGCAGCTATCAGCCAAAGGAGTATTTTCCTCTCTTGCGCCCAACAACCAACATGAGAAATCCCTGACTGGTGCGGCGTAGGGAGATCGAGGGCTGCGGCCCTCAAAGAAATTCCAAACATGCACGTACTTCCCGTCGAGGCCAAGCACAGCATCTTCAGCATCCCGGGGGTCTTCGAACTCCACGAAGGCGAACCCCGGCGGGTTCCTGGCGATCCACACGGTTCTCAGCGGTCCGTAATAGCTGAAGGCTCTCTCCAGCTCGCCTTTGCCGGCGCCCGTGCCCAGGTTCCCCACGTACACCTTGGTCTCTGAGGGGACAAGCGGCCGCCATGTCAGAGCCGCGCGCGGCGCCGGGCACGCGGCCGCCCCTCCCCCGCTCCCCGCCCGCCGCCATCTTTGACACCGCGTCCATCTTAGAGCGCTCCCGCCGGGCCGGGCCGGGCCGCGCCCGCCCTCCACAGACCCCGCCGCCGCGGCGGGCGCGCCCGGCGTGCCCCGGCCCTTCGCCACTCTCAGCGGCCGCCTGACGGGACAACCACCGTCTCCCACCGCCGGAGCGGCACGAACGCCGCGGCCGCTCGCTCCACCTTTCCCCTCGCCTCCCTGCCCACAGCAGAAACCCTCACGGGCCTCTGAGACTCCCCAGTCTCCCCGCCGTCCTCACCATATCGCCCGTATCGCGACATCCTCCCGATGACAGCGCGAGCCCGGGCAGGCGCGACCCTTATATAGAGGAACAGCCGCTGCGCCTGCGCGCCGCGCGGGGGGCGGGGCGGGGCGGGCCCGCGCTTCGGCGCGCGCGGGGCTCGCGAGAGGCGGTTCCCGCGCGGCGGCCATGGCGGCCCTGAGGGTCTGAGGGGACGTGAGGAGCG
The DNA here is from genome assembly GCF_017590135.1 of Pyrgilauda ruficollis. Lineage (NCBI taxonomy): Eukaryota > Metazoa > Chordata > Aves > Passeriformes > Passeridae > Pyrgilauda > Pyrgilauda ruficollis. The sequence continues at coordinate 23,263,539 of NW_024525489.1, read as the reverse complement.
CGGGCCGCCCCCGCTCCTGCTGGGCACACGCTCGCCCCCGGCAGCCCCCAGTGAGAGCTCCTGTCCGGCTCTGACGGGGAACCCAGTCGAGAGCCACTTGTCGCGTTTTGCATCCCTCATGCGTGACGCGTCACGGCTTCTGCCTGTGCTGAGGGTGAAGGAGCTGACGCCATGGGCCTTATTTCATAGCCAGGAGTGAGTGGTGCCTTCCTTGGAACAAGGCATCCCCAAGTTGCTCCAAATCTCTTGTGATGGCTCACACCTCGTATCCATCCCAACCAGCCTTGGGTGTTCAGCTCCTGGTTTATCCCCTCATATCTGACATGCAGCTGGAGCTGTTGTGTGCTGGCATCTCCCAACCTTTCCATGCAGTAATGGATGTGCAGCAGACATTTTTTAATAAAAAATCAACAAATACCTGACAGATTAAAAGTAATTTTAGGTAAATCCCAGCACGAATGAGGAGAGCCTTTAAGGAACAAGGGTTAGGCAGACTTTCAGCTGCATTTGAGCACACCAATGTGCTTATCTCATAATAATGCAGAACAAATACACTGAGATAAATGAGGCCTCTAAACGTTCCTCGCTGCATTAATAATCTCAGGAATAATCACATAATGATTCCTGCATCATGTGTTGGCATAAACTAGAAACAGAGCATTAAAAAACACAAACTTACTCAACTGCAACACATTTTCCTTTTACAGAACATTGGTTTTCCAAGCACTGCTGCTCTAAAATAACAAATATAGACAGGTAATGGTTTTAAAACCTGCTATTTGCATGCTAACCTTCCCTAATAATTTTACAAACTCGGATATACATTGTAGTTTATGTCTAGGAGAACAGTAATGGGAAAAACTAAAAACCAACTAGCCATGAAAACAAAACAAAACAGCTTTCTGAACATTTTTTTTAATTTGGTTTGGGAAGTCCAGATGTCATAATTCGCTTTCAAAAAAAAAAAAAATCTGGTAGGCAGTTCAAATAAACATGCCATCAGCACTACATAATTAAACTAGTTTTAAAGGGAAAACAGTTTAAATGTATTACATATCATCTTTTACAATATTTTTACAAAAACTCTTAACTGACAAATCAGTTTATTACATCAGCATTACCCAACTGTTTGCTTCTAATAAAAACAGCACATGAAAAAATGCTTGTGCTTTTATTCTTCATTCCTTCCATTACATACAAAAAATCAAGACAAAAGTACCCAAAACGCAGCATTTCTGCAAACAGTGAATACTGACACCCAGGAGATCTGCTAAAACAGGACGGTTCCTAAAACAGGAGCGCTCCAGGAGACGAAAGGCCTCAGCAGCAGCAGCCCTCAGCGCCGCTGCTGCTGCAGGTAGCGCTGCAGCAGCCCTCAGCGCCGCTGTTGCTGCAGGTAGCGCTGCAGCAGCCCTCAGCGCCGCTGTTGCTGCAGGTAGCGCTGCAGCAGGCCCTGCACGCGGGACAGGATGATCTCGTTGGTGCTGCTGCACTGCTCGGGGCCGTACGGGGGCTCGATGGTCAGCACCCCCGCCACGCTCAGCGTCCTGCCCAGCTCCCCCTGCTCGCCCACGGGGATGTGGTTTGTCTCCAGCCAAGTCTTCAAGGCGTTCTTCCTCTCCTCCAGCTCCTCCGCGCTGTAGGCTTGGCTTTCCTCGGGTGCAAGGATGCAAGCGAGGCGCTGCTTCATGTCGCTGTCCCCTTCCTGCAGGATCTCCACCTCTTGGACAGCGTGGCCCATGACGAATGATAAGGATCCTTTCTCGTTCTCTGGGAATGTTGCGAGGACAATGCTGTCAAGGAAAGAAGATTGTGTAAGTTCCTGTTTTTAACTGAAGACTGAGAAGCAGCTTCCAAGGTTTTGGAGATAAGAGCTCATTAGCATCAGCCTAATCCAGGTATTTAGGCAATAGCCAGCACCCATCATTTTCCTTTGAAAAGCATGCTGCTATACCCTTAAAATACTAAAAATGTGGGGCTCTGCAGGGAATTGCTGGTATTGAAACTACTCTAGACACTGTGAAGCAGAATATTAACGTACACTTTGCTTCAAAAAAATAACGTCAGGTCTGGAAATCTAAATATTTTTGTACAGCTTTCCCAACACTGCTGAAGAACCTAAAACATTTCAACATTCAGAAACAGTGATACCTTCATACATACAGTCCCTTGAATGCTGAAGGCAGCTAACAACACCAGAACCTTTTAATGAAACAGTCATATTTATTGATCATTGCCAAAAGAGTATTTTTTTAATGACTGTTGCCAGTTTATGAAATGAAAATACAACAGAACACACCAAAAGGCTCAGGCTCACAGTGTAGAAGCCTGGTGTTTTCCCAGGGGCACTTGCAGAAGTCCTAAAATGCAAGTAGGAAGGCAACTGGCTATATTTCTAGGATCTCTCCCTCATATATCAACAAAGAGCATCAGAAACCATTTTCTTCTTCTTGTGGGAAGCAAAATTCCACAACATGATGCCAGCATTTCACTAGCCAATTATTGCCACCATTAGTGGAAGTAATGACGTTTTTGGGGGGGTGTGTCCAGTGAGATATGCCTTGATTTCAGCCTGGACCATCACGAGAATCACTCACAGCTGCATGCACCATCCTTAGCAAAATGATAGGAAACTTCAGGAGATTATTGGAGCTACTTCAGAGCTGAAGCAACAACCAGTTCTTCTGAAACACATCAGAAGCTGAATGTTTTAGTTTTGAGCCTCCAGCCTGTGTTCATGTGGGACAAGCTCACATCCAATAAGGTATGAAAGAGCTCGGGCAGCAAGGAGGCAAATTTCTGCCCATTCCCTGGTGCATTTTGCCTTTCAAACCCTGTTTTCAAGTTACTCACTTTGTGATACCAGAGATGTGTGGTACCACTTTCTGTCCAGTGCCCCTGATTTTCCCTGCTTGCTCCCCAAAGAAGCCTCAACACCTTCCTGGGTGTCTGGCTGGAGTGGAAAGCCAGGCATCAATGCAAGTACCCTAGACAAAGGCTAAGGATTTCAACACCTAAAGCACTGAAAACACTCCAGCACTCTTCGTAAAGCAGGGTTTGGTGTATTACCAAAAGCAATCTTTAACACATAGATTGTTGAGAGGTAATAGTATAGCTTAATATACAAGTTTTAAATTAGAGTAAGTCACTTGGAATTATAATACTGTGTGATTTAATATGTTGTTCACTTAGCTTTACTTGCTTAGCATGAGTAGCTGGGTTTGCTGGAGCCTTGGCTGCAAGCTCTGAACTTTCACCTTGAACACATGCATTCAGCTGGTAGAGAGCTGATTTTTTAGCAATTCTCCTAGAAGCTGGCACAGTGCTGAGTTTTGAATTTACAGTGAGAATAACATTCCTGATATTTTGGTTGTTGCTAAGCAGTGCTTATTCTAAATCAAGGACTTTTTAGTTTCCCATGCTCAGCCAGAGATGAGGTGCACAGGAAGTACAAACCAGAAGATAAAGAGGTTGCAGCCATCAGCAGAAGTTGCAACTTAACAAGATAACATGCCATTTTTGCTCCAAATAAGTTTGCTTCAGCCTTGGAACCTTTTCTCCTCCTAAAAATCTTGCTTTTCATAAAAGCTTTGGTACTTACGTGGCAGAAACTGGGTCAACTGTTAAAACCCATCCTTCGTATTCGTGTTTCTCAACTGCAACAACTTTCACCAATTTGTTCACATACGTTTCCCAGTCTAGAGGGCTTTTCCTCTGCCAGTCATTCATATTTCCTACATCCAGGACCTAGAAAACAACCAGATGAGTCAGCAGATGCAGTCAATCTTTTTGCTTTGCTCTTCGCGTCAGGACTGGGTTTGCCTCCATGTAAAGATTTGTCTTTAGCAAAATTTGCCTTTTTTTTTTTTTTTAAAAGCAGACATTCACACAATGGTTGGCCTAAAGCTGCACTTCTGTAATTCCCTACGGAATCCACTTGTTTTTAAAGGCACACAGCAAAGCCTCAAACCCCACTGTTCTGGTAATAAGCTTTTCTGTTGCATCCAACACTCCATCTATTGCTCTGCCTTCTTACAAAACCTTGGAGGTAAAAGTTCAGCGCCTTTGTTTTGCGCACTGGCGCATCACTGGTGCCCGAGCCCTTCCACCGCCTTGGATAAGCGCTGTCCACCCGGCTCTCTCCTCATCCCCTGCGCTGGAGCACCACCAAGTGCAGTTTCACTCTTTTTCCCCCGTCCAGCATTCCCAGCCCTCCCCCCGAGCGGGGCCGCAGAGCGACGGGCGCAGCACAAAGGGCTGGAGGGCGCTTTGTTCCCCGGGAATGCCTTCCCGGCAGGAAGAGCCTGCACAGCCCAGCAGGAGCCCCGGTCCCCATCCCGCTCTCCCGCTCACCGGCCCCAGTTCCCGCTCGCGTTCCCGCCGAGGGCGCCTGGGAGCTGCCGCGGGCGGCACGGCCGCTTCCTGGCGCCGCCGCCCAGCGCCTTCCCCCGGCCCGGGGTACGCACCCAATGCTGCCGTGCGGCGTTTCGCAGCTGCGGGGGCACATAAATGACACAGAGGCGGGCACGCAGCAGGCCAGATCCCAAAACAAGGAGTCGGGGGCCGTGTGGCCCCTCTGGAGCTGGATTTGCTCCTGGGATGCTCCTGCTGGCACAGCTTGCTCGTGCCAGGCCGTGCTTCCGTGTGTGTCAATAGGGGTAGATGCACGCTCTGTGCATCTGCTGCATAAAAATAAGGTATTTTTGTTCCCTGGTTGTTGAGTTGCTTTTGGCAAGCTTTGCCGTGCCGCCGTGAAGGCGGGAAGCTTGATTCCAACACCCCACACCTGCTCCATTTCAGCAGCACTCATGGATGAGCCAAACAAGCTGCTAATAATTGATCTGATGATTTGTTAGGAATTTGTGAACGCGAGCATGCAACGGTTTAGTGAGCGCTAACACAAAAAATATAAAGGGTATAAAATGAGACAGTCATACTTTGCAGCCTCAAATGAGCTACTTCCTTTTTTCCCTTCTTTTTGGGAGTCTCAGCTCAGCCTCTCCAGTACTACAGCGATTGTGTATGAATGGCTCGTGCCACTGCATTCAGCTACTTCTTTCTTTCAGCCACAGCTCGTTTATTAGAAAGCAGGGAGACCAAATCTAGTTGTTTTCGCCCTACAAACGAGCACTGGCTGCACTCTAGAGGCAGCTACATACCAGCTGATGGGGACATCACCTCCAGTACTGGATGCCTCCAAGGACTGCTCCCACTCAGGAGAGGCCAGGACAGAAAGGCCCCACTGGCTTTACTTCCATCGGGCAGATGATCACCTGCAGCACCAACAGCAGGACGAGAAGTCAGCTTTCCCAGGAAAATGCTCTCCTGTTCCCACTCACTCCTCCAATTCCTATTTCAGGCCTCAATTCCCATTCAGACGCCCGCCCCCACCCCCCGCGCATGCGCACCTCCGCGCGGCGCGGGGGAGGCGGGGGAGCAGGCCAGGGGGCAGGCGCGTGCGGCGGCGCGTGCGCGCGGGCGGCGGAGCCGTGGGGATGTCGCGTTACGGCCGCTATGGAGGCGGTGAGAGCTCCCGGGGGTCGCGGGCGGCGGGCGGCTGCGCGGGCGGGAAGGCGAGACGGGTCTGGGAGAGAGGCGATTACCGCGGGGAGCTTGGCGGCTGGCGGGAGTCGGTGGTGGGGGGAGGAAGGCGATGCGGCCGCCGCCGCCGTTGTCGCCGCCGCCATTTTGCGTCAGCGGCCGTGGGGGAGGGCGCGCGGCCGGGCGCGCGGCGCTCGCGCTGAAGGCGGGAAAGGGGCCGCGCGGACAGGGGTTCGCCTTCGTGGAGTTCGAAGACCCCCGGGATGCTGAAGATGCTGTCCGTGGACTTGACGGAAAGTACGTGTCCATTTCGCGTGTTTGCCGAGGCTTCTGAGAGAGAATCGGGGTTTATCTCGCTGGTCCCGATGCTTTTGTAGTTCTGTCATGGACGGAAAAGTTTAACCCAGCCCTTCGTGGACTCGTTGCAGGGTGATCTGTGGCTCCAGGGTCAGGGTGGAAGTATCCACAGGGATGCCGCGCCGCTCCCGCTACGACCGGCCCCCTGCCCGGCGCCCCTTCGACCCCAACGACAGATGCTATGAGTGTGGTGAGAAAGGCCACTATGCCTATGACTGTCACCGCTATAGCCGGCGAAGGAGGAGCAGGTACGTGCGGGGCCGGGGCAGCCGCGTTGCTTCGCCAGCTCGCTTTTGTGTAGTTCTTGTTAGCAAAGAACACAATGTTACACCAGTTTTCTTTAAAATTTAACGCTAGAGTAAATGTATAGGTGTATATTACAATTTGTTGCTATTTCTATCAAATGTTAATATTTTAATAATCAACCTGGTCAAAACCTTTCAGGTTTCTTCGTTTGAGTCAGTCGCCTTGATTCAGAATGTCACGAGCCTTAAGATTTCATGCTGAGGCGCCTTGCAAATCCGACACTTAAGATCCTCCTAGACCTTGAGGTGATCAGCATAAGAGGCCAGATCCCCTCGAGCCATCTACACGTAGCTTCACCTTATTCTTTAAGGGCAGAAAATTTGAGACGGTGACCGCCGTAACAGTAAATTTGGCTTTCAATTGGGGCCCCCCTCCGGTTTAGAAAGAGGAACACCAGATTGACCACATTCCCACCTAGAAAAATCTTCTTGCGTCAATCAAGCCTCACCCTGGCTCATTGGGCTGTCAGTTTGATCGTCGTTAGATTGAAGAGAACACCTACCTAGATGCAGCGCTCGCCTATAGATACTTCTAGATCGTCTAGATCTGCTAGACCTTGGGCCAAAGAGGGTCGACCTGCAAACTTGCAAGGTTTATTTTAAATACGCATTACAGTGTTTTCTATTCTAATGTAATTCTGCAATGTAATTCAGCTTTTAACATTTTTCTAGGTAGTAAAAATGCTCAAGACAAGTAGGCCCAGACATTTTTCCAACTGACAGATGCTAGTTCTTTAGTTGTCTGAAAAAAGTTTTGACTTCAGCAGGGCCTCACAGGTGCTGGGTGCTGCAGCTGTCTGCTGATACCTGTTTTTTCTAACCTCAACCCAGGTCCCGGTCCAGATCCCGCTCGAGGTCCCGAGGAAGAAGGTATTCCCGGTCACGCAGCCGCAGCCGTGGTAGGAGGTGTGTTTCAGTTTGTCTTTTATCCCTGTTGCCTTCTTTTGCCTCGAAAAAGCTGCACTTGAACAACTCTTGGAATTGCTTTCTTTGCAGATCCAGGTCAGCTTCCTATCGTAGGTCCAGGTCCGTGTCTCCTCGCAGGTCCAGGTCCGTGTCTCCCCGTCGGTCCCGGTCGGGTTCCTTGAAGAGATCACGGTAATTAGTACTAATTTTTTCTGTGTGATTTATTTGTGCTGGGTTTTCTTGTCTTAATTAGATTCCAAAAGATACTGGATAGCAGGTTTCAAAAGATGCTGACTTCTGTGAGTCAGCATGCTTTTAAAAGTTTCTGATAATCCTGGTTTAATTCACAGGCATGCTAATGAGTTTTGAGACCTCAGTCTACCATGACTGAATTTCTTTGTGTAAAATGTCTAATGATCATATATGTCTATGATCATGTAGGTCTTAATGTAGACAATGTCATATGTAGACATTAATTTATATAGTGCTGTAATTGTGGTCACTTCTTCTTTATTTATTTTTAATTTATCTCAATTTTTAATTTCAGGTCTAGATCAAGGTCCAGATCTAGATCGAGATCTGTTACATGGCCCCGCAGCAGGTATGTGACTATAGGTACTTGGTAAAAGTTGCTTAGAAGTCTTGTTAGGCTCTCTAACAACTGTTAAGATTTTTTTTTCCAGGGGTCTTAATGTAGACAATGTCATATGTAGACATTAATTTATATAGTGCTGTAATTGTGGTCACTTCTTCTTTATTTATTTTTAATTTATCTCAATTTTTAATTTCAGGTCTAGATCAAGGTCCAGATCTAGATCGAGATCTGTTACATGGCCCCGCAGCAGGTATGTGACTATAGGTACTTGGTAAAAGTTGCTTAGAAGTCTTGTTAGGCTCTCAAGTTAAGAGAGCCTAACAACAACTGTTAAGATTTTTTTTTCCAGATTAAAGATGTGTTTTCCCTCCACTAACCTAGGGGTCTGTAGTTTTAAAAATCAGTGAAGCAGATTGTTCTTCTTTTTATTCTTTTGCACATCACTAACATCTAGGTCACCATAGTCATCAGAAATACTGGTTTGATCAGGTTGCATTAACAGCTAACAAATGTAGAATTAATCTCAAAAGTTTCTTTTCCTTTGTGTAGCACACACAGGATTTGGATTCTTCCCATTATTTTTCTGAAAAAGCAAAACAGCCTTCCAGTAGTGTGTTAATGTTTTATTGTCTGCAGCCAGGCAAGTCTTGAAGGGCTTGCTGGTGTCCTGAGTGTCACAGCTGCAATTCCAGCTCCGCTGAGTATCAGTGTCAATCTGCAGGAGCTGATTTTGATTTGAGACAAACACCTGTCAGAATTACTGTGTACCAATAAGCATGTCACAGGAGTAACAGTCACATTCTAAAGGAACACAGGATGGTATTTGTTCCTTTAAGATTTACTTGCTAGTAAGTAAGTGCAGCCTGTGCTTCATGGAGCCTTGTCCTGGCAGGAGGACTGGCTGGGTGTCCTCGACAAGAGCAACAGTAAATGGAAATTCTGCTCTGGATATGGAATTGCTTATGGCCCAGCTATCCCTGTGCCTGCTGTGCCGGTTTTAATGGCTGCTCTTTGAAACAAGGAACAGTCAACCATGAAGAGACACAGGAAAATACCGGATAGCTTCAGCTAAAGGGAGCAGGTGGAAAAGCCCACAGCTGAAGGTGGCATTTTCTGAGGATGGACAGCAAGCAATGATGGGAGTTTTAGAGGAAAGGAGAGATGAAGACCAGATAGCTTAATTAAGAGTAGAAACTCACACAAATAGTCCAGAAACTGATAAAGAGAGAAGGTTGCCCAAGGCAGTAGAGCAGTGCCTTTCTCTGGCTGGGTACACCTGTGGCTAAACCATGTCGAATCTTAGTACTGGTTGTTCCAACATGACTTAATCATGGTTTATCACTGTGCACTGTCAGTGATGAGCCAGGAACAGCTACAGGCAGCAGACTCTCAAAGAGGAAAACATCTTGATTTTACCACCACTGTTTTCTCTTTTTGGTACCATGCTGGTTTTCTGCAGGGTAAAGGATACTTGTAGTGACATTTCTGGACTGTTGTGTGACACTTTGCATTGTACGTAGGGATTAAGTGTCTGAGGCATAGGAAGTTAGAGATGTACAACTAGCCAGAACTGGCAGAAGAATTGTGCTTATGTAATTGAAAGATTATTTTTTTACAGAAGAGCCCAAGGAATGCATTGTACCCAGAGACAGGCTCTGGGTTCATGAGGTAGACTAAATGAGTACATGACATTTGCTGGTTTGACAGTGTCACAACATGCATCTGGAAATTGTTGTGGAAAGCCCTGGATGTGGAATGTAGAACACTTCTCGTGGGATCTCAAAATTTCAGTGAGGCTTTCAGGCAGTATTAGTGTTCCTGTGGTGCAGCAGCCTCAAAGGTGGACATTTTCCACATTTTTTTCATAAGGATTAAGTTCAAACATTTAAAAAAAAATACTTGAAGTAAGTGGATACATAAGGTGAACTTCACAGAGAAGATACTTCTAAGAATGAGCTGTTGGCTGCTGCAGTGGCAGATGTTGCTCAGGTCTAATAAAACCTGCAAGTTTAGAGCATGGCTTTTTATTAGCTCTCTGAAAATACTGGTCAGGATTTGGGTTGTTCCTGTGTTCCTGCCACCTGCATCAGCAAACACTGGTCATCAGCTAGGGACCAAAGTACAGAGCAACATGTGCAGCATCCATGTAAAAAGACTTCAGAAACTTAGCAGGCAAAACCCTGGAAACTTGAAGGATTCTCTGTATTCAGCATGACAGTGCTCATCCACTGAGTGTGAATCCTGCTGTCCCAAACGTGGGAACCTGTTCTGTTTCCCTGCTGAGCTGTGTTTTTTCTTGCAGGTCCAGGTCTCATGGCAGATCAAAGTCTGGCTCGCCAGCTAAGAGGTGAGCACGCACACACAGAGCCTGCAGTAGCACCTCAAATTTAGGTTTGCATGATTAACAGAGCCTGGTCCTTTAGAAAAATAGCCCCCTAACATGGGTCCCCAGCTAATCTCTTTGTGATGTGACAGAAATGATAGAATTTCCTCTGCAGCTCTTTGGAATGCGTACCTTACCTGTCTCTGGGTTTTCATTAACTTTTTGTTGTTTCCAACATAGTACTAATTTTTGGTGCCTTTGTGCTCAGTTGTTAAATTTTTCTATCCATCAGATAAAGACCTTGGGCTCTGTTAATGCTTTTCATAAAACAGCAGTCTGGTGACGTTGCTTTTCTCAAAGCCTCACCTTAGTACCACCCCTTGTTTTTCTGTTTGTCTGCTGAAGAAAGTTGCTTCAAATGCATCTCCATGCTAAATAAATGGAGAATCCCTGTCAGAGTAAAAGTTGATCTGAAAACTACCATTGGAAAGACCTGGCTAGATTCCTGTGATTTCCTTTCTGATAGGTTGGGGTTTTTTTAAACATAAAAACCAAGTTGACATTTAAGCTGCATTGATGCTATTCTGTTTTGGCAGCCGGTCAAAGTCCCGGTCACCGTCTCCAAAGAGAAGGTACGTTGGTCTCCCTACTAATAGCATAAACTCCACAGAGCTGGCATTTTAGTGTCTGCACTGAACTCTGCTGAGGAGTTTGCTGCTTGTAGGAAAGTACTGGAAAGGTATTTTGCTGAGATCTCTTTCACAGCCTTAATGTTGTGGTTGAGGCTTTTTATATGGTAATGTGTATATGTGGTGATAAATGCTCAGGGTTACCTAGCAGTGTTTTGTTGTTGTCTGCTCCCCTGTTCCTTTGGTTCACTGACAGTTTTATTGCACAGAGACTCATGAGCTTAAAGCATAGAATAAATGTAGGAAATCAGCCTTCAGTCTCATTAAAAGCTACATTGACATTGAGGAAGGTATCCAGGAAGGTACAGTACCCTGGCACAGCAGTCAGGAATGAAAAATCAGGCCTGTTATGTTCACTGCTGTTAGATAATTTTTTCTTTTGCAGTAAGTCAGTAAATAGTCTTCTCTCTCTGTGTATATGCACAGAGTAATGTGTAGAATATGTGGAGTGACAGAATCAGCAGCATTTTTTTCCCTATTTAGAATTCTTTAATAGTTCATTTCTACAACTTTAGTGTCAAACAATCACAAGGGCATGAAAAAGTGCTCATAAATGCTGAGTGATCACCCTGATAGGTTCTGACAAGCTGCTGTATCGGAACAGTGAAGAAGTATCTTGCCCCTGTGGAGGTCACTATTAGTAATACCCTTTGGATGGCCTTACAGTGATCTCATTTTAAAAATAACAGTAAAGAAAAAAAGTGTTATCTCCAGATCATCAACCCATTAACTGTTGTCAGTAGTGATTGGTTATTTTATTTAAAAAGTGCTTAAGGGAGCCAGAGTCTTGGTATACTCCTGTTGCTTTTTCCTGTATTTGTGATTCCCAAGCAATTACTGAAATGTTAATTGTGGATTGTTTTCCTTTCAGCCGTTCACCATCAGGAAGCCCTCAACGAAGTGCAAGTCCTGAAAGAATGGATTAAAGTTATGAAGTTAATCTTTTAGGAAGAAAGTTATTTTGCTTACATTATTATAAGGGATTTTGTGGTGTCTTTGTAAATGTAAGAATGTAGATAGAAGAGTATATCAACTAAAATTTGGCATGATCTGGGTCTTCTGAGTTAGTCACACCAATAGACTAGCACAGGTCTCTTTTTATTGTATGAATTAACTTCCTGTGATATGAAAATGTGGGACTTTTTTATTGGCACATTGAAATAAAATGTGTATTTTTAACTAAAACTTCTCTGTAGTAACCCTGCTGCTTCTGTTAATGTTTGGGTAATTTTAGCTGTGTGCCATGTAACGTGGATGAAAAATGTCTAAAATGGGAATCACTGATCCCAGCTGGTGTCTTCTCAAGGTAGTCACTTTTCACATCTGCTGTTGAGTGGTCTTTGGTGAAAGGATCAGTTCCTGTTCTCCTGGAAATGGAATTTAAAATCCATCTCTGTCTGCAAATGGATAAAAATTTGCATATGCCCTTCTCATGCGGCATTTGTTTTTCTGCCTGATCTGCTTATTCTGCAAAGCTCATTCTCTGGTGTTTGACTGTTGATACCAAATGCCTCAAAAATCTAAGGATAAACTTTCCTCCAAAACACATCTTTTAAGCAAATAACATCTGCAGAAAGCTTTAAAGGTAATAGCAATTATTAATAATTTGAGAATTGCTACTTTCACGTGTTGCATTTTTTAGTTCCTTGGGCTATTGATGTAAAGAAAACTTTTTAAAATACCTCAAGGCGTGTTTCCTTTTTTGAGGGAAGATCCTTAAAATGAAAGACTATAGCTGCCCTCAGGAGTTCTAACCTGCTTCATAGAAGCTGGTATGGTTGTCAAGCAGCCCATATCCTGGAGATGGCTTTGTTGAATGATCCCAGTTTCTTACAGCAAATACACAACCTGCAGCAATCATTATTTGTGTATAGGTGTGTCAAATTGTTCTCATTTTGTATGAAGGAATTGCATGATAAAACACTTCAGCACAGATCACAGCAAGGGACTGGCAACAGTGTTGGACTGTGAGCAAAAAACTGGTAGGCAGAGGGGTGAAAAGCCTATTTTCTTTTTGCTGGGATTGGCTATCTAGCAGAAATAAAGGCCAGTTTCAGCAGCAAGTAAGCACTGAAATGGAAAGCCAGGCCTGTTTGGGCTTCCAATGAAATCTATCAGCAGTTTGCTTCCACTGTGTAAACCACAGCAGAACAGCTTAAATAAAGTTACAAGATGATTTTGTTACACGTGGGGTAACACATGGGTTTCAAGAAACAGATTTCCTGTTAATGTCTGCATGGAGCTTTTCCTGGTGGATGAGTCAACAGTCCAGATCCTGAAGGTGCTGTTCTGCTGCAGCATCCTCTGGCCTTTATTCCTGGTCCTCGCTGTGCCTGGATCCTCTCTGGGGCTCACCATGGCCATTGGTGTTCCTGGTGGATTCTGCCCATACTCGCCAAATCCCACTGTGGCAGGGCTGACACAAATGTTACCCTGCAGTGGCTTAGCCCAAATGCCTGAAGCCTGTGCTACGTGTTTGGAATATTTTACTGGTTGTGCATTGTGTACCTGGTGAGAGGCACAGGTACGCCGCTGCTCTGGAATTTCATCACCTTTTCTTTTCTGTACTCTCAAGGCAAACCTGCTCCACAATAAACCTGCAGACTGACACGACAGCTCTACTGGTACCTGTTTTTCAGTACCCAGAGACACTGGAAGACCGAGCAGAAGAGCCTGGGGTCTCTAGGGGGGCTGGGGTTCCTCTAAACCCAGACATGAGAACCTGAGCAAGGAGCAGGGCTCTGCTGGTGCAGACAGCCAGCACTTTGTAAGGTGCAGAGGGGGAGCAGTGACAAAGATGGCATCTGTGCTTTTGTGCAGCTGTGCTGTCCAAAATTGAGCTCTGGCTTGAGTTTGGTAGGATTTCCCCACAAATTCCATGCAGTGTTTGTGAGCAGTCGGAAAAGATGCCGTGACACGGGTGCGTTGCGGGACTGGTGCTGCTGTGCCTCCGGGCAGGATGTGCACACCCCACACAGGCTGGCTGGGGGTGGGGGGCAAGGGAAGTGTATCTGAGGTCTCCGGTGTGGTGGGCAAACCCACTCTCAGGGAAAACGGGGTTCCCTTGGTTTGCCACCTGGTGTTCCCTGTTGGTGGGCTTTGTTCTGCAAGGGATACCAGCCCTCACAGACAATATGACCTGTGCACAGCAGGAGAGTAGTGGGCCTGTCTTGTCTTTTCGGTGCCACATTTGCAAGCCCAATGGCCAGGCACTTCCCCTGGGGGCAAGGGCATTCCTGCACCTCTGCAGCTGAGGAAGTATGGTGAAGTGCTGCAGGCCCTGGGTGCAGCAGCATGGCAGGAGAAGGTGGGACACAGTGCCTAATGCAAGGACTGTCTGCCTGTTTCTCTGGGGAGTGGGCTGTCAGCTCCCTAATAAGATAGTCCTGTCATCCCCGGCTTGTGCCAAGTTTTTGGAACCCTCGGAAACATGGAGGTTTTCATCACATAGTTCCCTGATACAGGGCTTTGGAGATTTCATGTGGAAACACAGTGTTAGGATGATGGGTTTTCTCCTGCAGTTGTGTATTCAGGACTAAATACGTGTGCCCACTTCAGGAACCAAGACAGCACAGGAGTTTAACCAGAGCACCTAGGGCAGCCATCTGGGATAATCCCAGTATGCTTGTAAGAAATACAACACACAGTCCTCCTCAAAGCTATCCTGCATGAGCACTGCACAGCACTTAAAGAGAGCACTTTGATGGAAGAAACAGATGTTGTAACAAACAACCACAACTGCATCAGCCTTCCCACGTGCTCCACATGAATATTACTAGATATTCCCTTGCTGTCATTGGAGCTGTGATGTCATGCCCCTAAACAAGGTGTTTTCAGTGCATTTTTACTACAAAACAAAACCCAATGCCCAGGGTGAGAAGCTGGACAGAGTGTAAGACTTTGGCACAGACCAGACAGCAGCAGAGATGGTGATAAGAGCTAAAGCCAGCAGAAACCATGTGTGGAAACCACAGAGGAGGATAAAGGCTCCCAGATCAGATGCATCACCCAGGGTAGTTGGAAAGCTCTGTTTGGCACCTGGCAGGATTTCTGGCTCAGCTGCTGGAGGCACTTACCCCTCTCAGTGCTGGGAGTCAGCAGCCCTCCTCCTCAAGCAGTGCCGAACACAAGCCATGTGGTGTGGTTGTATTCCTCACCCGGACGGAGCAGGGCACTGGGGAAGTGAGGCTGGGGAGAAGCAGCAGCACATCAGTGACTGTGAACACATTCTGTGGGAAGCACGGCTGTATCTCTTTGTTCTTCCCAAAGCATATTCCCACAGCTCCCCCCAGCCATTTCCAGCAGCAGTGTGTAACCACCCACCACTTGCCAGAGGGCTGAGTGGGTGAGTCCCACCGCTGGTTGAATCCAGGCTGTGAGGAACGATTCAGATATGAGAGGATGCAGCAAGGCCCCAGTGGGGCCATCTGCTCTAGACCCCACACCTTTGGGAAGCTGGGCTGCACAGGGCCAGTCCCTGCTGCACAGACTGACCCCTGTCTAAAGCCACTGTGACCTGTGCCTGCCTCACTTCTGGTGTCTGCAGTGCTCCCTTGACAAGGAGACTCTGTTCCTACATTTAGGGCCCAGAAACAGGGAAGGTGGTGGGGGTATGTCCCCTGCCACAGGACCCAAGTAACCCGTGGGAGGGGAATGGACAGCTCACCTTGTTAACGGCATCAGGCCAGTTCTGGGTTTCCAGGCAGAAAGCTGAGTGCTTGGGGTATGTGGCAGCACTTTTGCCCTTCAGGGAGCCATCCAGGAAGTTCCCAGTGTAAAACTGGATGCCAGGCTGGGTGGTGTGAACCTCCATGGTCCTGCCGGTGGGGGGGTGGGAAACCCTGCGGAGATGCCAGTGGAGGATGACACGGGACTGGCTGAATGGGCACCCTCTGGCTCCAGGGATGGGAACTCCTGCAAAGGACCCAGCCTACCTGGCCCCAAGGTGTCGATCCTGTCCCTGATGCAGGCAGAAATTGTGGTCAAAGCCATCCAGGTGAAACTTCTGCAAGTGCTTGCCCAGCTCCACAGGCTTCCGGAGATCAAATCCAGTGCCCTGCACGGCGGCCACCTCCCCTAAGCAAGGGGAACAGCAGGCTCAGCCACTCAGCCACATGCCAGCAAACCTTACCTTGTTCCCCAGCATAGCTGGCAGCTTCTGGGGACACTGCTGTACTTAGCAGGGACAAAGCACAGACAAGGAGCAAGAAAACACATGAAGTTTGTATATGTACAAACCCAGCATTTTCTCCCCTGTCCTTGTTAAGACTGCTATGGGCATACAGTGCCCTGTGATAAAGCAGTACAAACAACCCCAGGACATACTAAGCACAGTGCAAAACAGTCACCCCAACCCAAAGATGAGGGGTTTTGCACGGAGGGCAGAATAAATGTCTTGAAAAAAAAAATGAAACCATTCCAATTCAGGCACTTACATAAAATACAGCAGGTATTGCTGTATTTAGGGGGTATGTAGGGGTCTGTCTTTAATAATTGCACCAATCTTATTTTCACCCCAAGACTAAGTCTACCCACACAAGAAGGAACTGCAAAAGGGACGGGTAGCAAGCTGGCCACAACTAAGATGTGAAACAGCTCCATGGTGAAAGCAGCAGGGAGAAGTGGGCACTGGATTGGGTATGGCCTTAAGCTCTTCCCCTATTTGTCCACAAGCATGGCACATCAAGCTGAGCAGAAGCCACCTGGACCAAAGAATCCACTCCAGCAGGTGCCACAGGGAGCTTGTCTCCTGGGTGGATCCACAAAACAGCCTCACATCCCATGTGCCTCTGGCCCCATTTCCAGCTGCTCCTGCCTGCTCCCTGGGGCTGGTGATGGACCTGTTACCAGCACCTGGCTCTGCCCACCCTGCTCATGTGCAGTGGGACTGAACCCAAAGGTGAGGACCCTGCTGTGCCTGCGGTCCCCTGGCTGCTGGTGTGTCCCCTTGCCAGGCAGTGCTGCTGCCCACAGCCAGCAACACTGCTCAGAAAGAACACCTCCACCTGGTGCCGCAAACACCACTCACCAGTAGGGATCTGGGTGCTGTCCACAGGCAGGTAGGAATCTGCTTCAATGGAGATCTCATGGTCATAGACATCCCGGGAGCCCTGCAGGAGGATGGGAAATGCTGGGATTCCTGTTGCAGCCTCTGTTCAAACAGCCCTAAGCACAGTAGTGAAGTGATAGTCCACAGTGGTGCCCCAGCTGATATGGTAGTGCCTGGAGCACCTCCTGGCCCTCATTCCACCCTAATCTTGGGCACAGAACAAAGGTATTAGCCTAGGCAAAAACCTTCATGGGCCCTAGGAGCTGTAAATCCCACAGGGATGAGGCCATCAATCTGTACTTGTACCTCACTGAGGGCCACCACCCTGCAGACTGACTAGCCAAAACATGCTGGGTACTGAGCGCACAGCAGCAGGGAGAAGGGGAAGGAAGCAAGCAAGGGGAAACACAACCCATCCCCCTGTCTCATCTGCATTGCTGCAGGGGTGTGCTCCTCCTCCTCTTCCACAGCCTTAGGAATGCTGGCAGGGAATCCGCTGGGTTGGAAGGGGAGCAGGCTCAAAGTTGAGCCTTCAGGTCACTATCTAATCTGAGCAGCAATTTCGTGCCCAAAGGTCTCCTGTTCCTCTGGAACACACCTGAGTTGCACACTGCAAGTGTTGCTTTTGCTGCACCCCTGGGAGCACCAGCACCAACAACTGCACAGCCATCCTCAGGGCAGCAGCTTGGGCACAGCTCCTGCTCAGAGGGGCTGAGTTGTCTCTCATAAACACTTTTAAGGGCCTTTGTCTCACATCCAAGTGTGACTGCACTGTTATTATCCTATGGCTCTGCCCAGCAACACTTTATTTCTCAGATCCTTTTCCTCCAAGCCCAGTTATAAACTGTGATATTAAAACACAGCTGCAATTCACTGTCTCTGTGGTTGACATGACCCTGTACAGGTGTGGGGGAGCCCTCTGCATGCTGCTGTTGCAACCTTGCTAGTCTTCAATCCTGGCTATCTCACATCCTTTCTCTGTTTGTTCTGCCCATTTTGACCTGGGTATTTTGGTGCTGCCACTCCAGGCCCTGATTTCGACCTGCCTCACCCTCTCAGAAATGCCAACAGAACACAGCTAAGAAATGCCAGGCCACCACTAGGGCATGCCAGATCTGCACCTCCTCCTCAATCTTCCCAAGGGATGAGGAGAGAGCAAAACTCCCCAGCTGCACACAAAAGGAGAACCAGCATGCTCAGCTGGGTGTCTCTGTTGAAGAAGCCCTGAGACAATGTGTCCTCAGCTGTGATCCACGTGATTGGTTCCTGTTCCTGCATGCAGCCCATGATGCACAGAGACAACCTTCACTGTTGTATCCCCAAAACCAGGATGGGTCCCCAGACCAGCACATTGGTGCCAATGACCATCCCACGGGTCCCCAGGCTTTCTTGCCTTGCACAGTTTGTCTCCACGGGGCCCATCCCGCACTTACCTGCCCTGCCAGGTTGAAGTACGCGTGGTTTGTCAGGTTGATGGGGGTTGTCTTGCTGGTCTGGGCCTGGTAGTTGATGGCCAGCTCCTTGCCACTAAGGGTGTAGGTGACCCAGACTTTCAGGTCACCAGGGTAGCCTTCCTCGCCGTCGGGGCTGAGCCGGAAGAAGCGGACACCATTTGGGAGCACCTCGGCGCTCCAGAGAAACTGCATGGAGCATGGCCTTGGTGAGACAGGGATGGGAACACAGTGCCCTTCCCTCCTGCCCCAGGCTGGGCTAAAACCAGGGACAAAAGGCACCCAAGGGATGTTGCACTGAAACAAAGGCTTTTTCAATCACCTTTCCAAAGAAAACACAAGCACCAGCCCGCTCTTGGTCAGCTAGGACCACCAGCAGGGAACAAGCCTTTCCACTGAGCAGCCAAACAAAGGAGGCAATTTGGCAGTCTGACAGGGGTCTGTTCCAGCCTGTGTTATGCCATGCCTGAGAGTCCACAAGTCTGATTTTTGTCCTGCAGCTGGACTTATCCCCATTTCCACAGATTTTCTCATGTGCAACACCAACAAGCTGCCACCCAGGCACTGACTTGTAGAACAGTGTAAGAACATGCAGGGGGCTCCTGCCCAGGGGCTGGGGTTGGGTTAAATGGTAGCAGATATACTGTCAGACACATCCAGAGAGCTGGGACCTCTCTGGTTCTTGTGCCTGCCAGCAGCCTGCACCAGTGCTCAGCTTGGAGCCAAACATGCTGGCAAGGGAAGCAAGCCAGCCCACTGTACTCAGCTGCCCAGACAGCCTGTTTGGCCCCAGCCATGGCCTCATGCTGGGAGGATGGATGTGCAACAAGAGGCTCTCTGAAGCTTCACATTTCCCTGAGGAATAGTTACTGTCTAATCAAAGTGGAATAAAGATTTAGAAACAGGGGCCAGCTCCATGCTGTTGAGTTAATCCCTCTCGTGTCCTACACAGAAATCACCAACATGGGGCATGGTCAAAAGCCAGCATTTTCACCAAACACAGAATCTGAGGGTGACAAATACACCTGGCTGCAGAGTAGGCCCTCCTACACAGTGTGCAGTTTGACTGCACCTCCCATGGCTACTGTAAGGATGCTGCCGGTTTTAAGTACAAGTTTCTATTTAAGTTCTTTGAAAAAAACCTATTAAAGTCCAGGAAACATACAGGTATCACTATTTTTTTCTAAGATAAGAGAGTTATTTTCAAAAATCCCCCAGCAGTGTGGTCACACACTGCAGCCCTGTAAGTGCAGCTGCAAGATGCTCTCATCAGACCACATGCTGACCGCAGCACTGATATCTGCAAAATCAGGAAAAGCTCAGAAGATAACCAAGATAATCACAGCCAAATGCCAGTATGTGGTTTTTGTTAGGGATGACCAGTTAGGGCTCACTGCCTCTGAACAGTGACTTTTTCCTGGCTGGAGGGGGTCCTGGGCAGGTGTCCAAGCGTGCCCTGTGGGCCAGAGGACATGAAGCTCTGGCTGGGAGATGTCACTACCTTGTCCCCAGCAAGCTGGTGAGACTTCTGCAAGCAAGCAAGGTGAAGAAGCAGAAGAAGAGACCACATCCCCTGCCTGCAGAAGACAGCCTGGAAGCCCTGGGTGTGAAGAATTGCATGTTTTCAGCTGCAAATCACAGGTGTCAGGGTGTATAAAGAAACTTTAAATCAACCAAACTGTCCTCTTTGGGGGTACAACAGCCAAACTATCCCCAGTGCTCCCTTTTTTCTAAGGTTGCTGAGAAGCATTTCATCCCAACCTGATGCCAGTTCACACTGTGATTTTTTTTTTTTCAGGCACCCTGGCTTTTTTCCCCATCAGCCTGGATTCCTTTCACCAAAAAAATCCCATTAACCCCATGAAAGCAGCTGCACCAGCACATTCACGTGCTCTTTGGGGGAAATGGTGGATCAGCTACTTGCTGGTTACAAATGCACTTGATCCAACAACACCCAAGGCTTCAGGAATGCAGAGACTTCTGAGCCTGCTCTGCAACGGAGCAAGGCTTTCAAGAGATCCTCCACTGCTCTTACCATCTCTACACAAATACCTGACTTGACAGCAGCTCTTGGGAGGACAGAGAAAAAGTTGAGTGCCCTGAGGCCAGGGAAAGGTTGCTTCATCTCAGGAGGTCATAGGGGAGGGCTGGGAAAGAGAGACAGTGATCCTGGATCCTGGGGCATTTTGCAGGCCTGATCAAATCCCCCTCTGCTGTGAGTCAGAGTGAGAGCCTTGGGGACGTGTTGCAGGATGAAAGCGGCACCAAACGGGGCAATGCAATGACCGAACCTGCAGCACCACCCTGCTCTCACCTTACTCAGGAGTGCTGTCACAGGCAAGCAACAATGGTAAGTTTCTGCAAACTCACTTGTCCTTGTCCTTGTCCTTTTGACTCTGGGAGGAGCTAAGGGCAGGTAACAGCCATGAAGATGCGGGTGGAAATGAGTCTGCATGGACAGACCACTATTCCCAAGGAAACTTTCTTTGCACATTTGCACAACTCCTTGATGCACTCCAGGGTGGTGCAGCTGGTGCCTGGGGAGCCTCCCTTGCTCCTGAGGGTAGGTCCCCACTGCCATGTCCCAACCTAGGCTGTGCAGAAGCAGCACCTTGCCCAGACAACCCTGCCAGAACTCAGGGGCTCATGAGGCTCAGGGCTGCAGTCACAGAGGAAGCACAGCAACCCTCTGCTCGGCATCCAAGGATGACATAAGTGAGCCCTGCAAACTCAGGCAAAGACAAGCCAACCCAACAGCTTGCAGGATCT
Source organism: Pyrgilauda ruficollis (assembly GCF_017590135.1). Lineage (NCBI taxonomy): Eukaryota > Metazoa > Chordata > Aves > Passeriformes > Passeridae > Pyrgilauda > Pyrgilauda ruficollis. The sequence continues at coordinate 23,242,554 of NW_024525489.1, read as the reverse complement.
GTCTCACTTCCCCCTGTTTCTGCACTCACAGCACTTTCTGACTTGATTCAACTCAGTAACCACCTGAAAATGCTACAGGGTTCAGGGGTGTAGACATCACACGCTCTTGCCATAACCCCACAGGTTGTATGCTGACAGAAACACTGGGATTTTCACCTTGTCAAATCCCTTGGCTCCTCCGTGCAGGCTGTTGGGCCCCTTGTTGACGAACAGCTGATACTCCTTCCCATCCAGGCTGAACTTCCCGTTCGCAATCCTGTTGGCAACACGGCCCACAACACAACCAAAGAACGGGTGCTTCGCCGTGTAACCTGCCCAGAGAAACAGCACATGGTTAAACAGAACCACTGGAACGGGATGGGCGGTCTCCAGGACCTGCCCATTCTGCTTATGGACTCAGAGGTGTCTCTTCCTGCTTCCCTCCAGTGCTAAATAGGTGACAGCAATCCCAGAGTTTCACAGAACACACAGCTCATTAGTCATGTGCATCTTTGATTAACACAGCCTGATGGGATCTTGTATTCTTTGTAGATTCGAAGAAAAGGCCTCTGTCACTGCCAGTTAAGGAATGACTCAGAGCTGCCCCAACAGAGTGGCACACTGCCACCCCCGGTGTCCCTGGTCCACACCCCCCACCGAGCCCAGGAGAGGCAGCAGGAATCTGGTAGTGCAGACACAGATAGAGCAGTTTCTAACAGTCACCTTCAGCCCATGACTGGCCGGGGGGGTGCCTTACGAGCCGGTCAGGCAGTGTGGCAGTAAATCAGTAAGTGCCGGTTATACGGCTTGATTGTGGGTTATTAAATTTTTTTTTTTTTTTCAAAGAAACGTATTAATACCCACCTTCCAAAGTGTCAAATCCCAGGACAATATCTGAAAACTGCCCATCCCTGTCTTTTGTCTCCAGAGTGGTGATGATGCACCCAAAAGACAGGATCTCCACTCTCACGCTGTCCGACTCTAAGACGAACTTCTCCACCTCTCCGCCTCCCTCCTCCGGGGGCATCCGCCCGAACGCCTCTCTCCGCACCGTCGTCATCGCTCCCTAAAGCCGGCCACCGGCACCTCCGGCGGGAGCCGCAGCCCTGCCGGGGAAGGACGCTGAGGACGAAGAAGCAATGGCGGCGGCAAAGGAGCGCTCCCAGCTCCAAAGGGCAGCAGAACAACCGTCGGTCGCTTCTTGTACGGGGCGGAGCCGCCCCGTGCCCGGCGGAGCGGAGCGCCGGACATCCCGGGGTGTCACCGCGGGGCAGCAGCCTCCGGGAGCTGGCCGGGGCAGCGGGAAGGATGCCGGGGCAGCGGGAAGGGTGCCGAGGGGAGGGAGCGAGGCTGCGGGCGCTGCCAGGCCGGGCAGCCCAGCCGCCACCTCGCAAATTCGGGGGCCGAAGCATCTCTGCCAGCAGCTTCTCTCACCCACTTGCATCCCACCGACACGACTTCCACGGCCCGTGCAAAGCGCGGCACGACAAAATGCTGTTTCCTGCCCTGTGCCCTCCCTTAGCCCCTGCACAAGAGGCACAAGGCAGCGCCTGCTGATGGTGCTGTAAATCAGGCTCGGGGCATTTGCTGGCCGGGGTGCTATTATCAAAGCTGTGGCTCTGACCCAGACTCCATTAAAATCATCATCTTCTGAAATACCGACTTCTGCCTGTCTTTGCAGGTATTTTCAGTCTGCGGGGAAAACCCCGGCAACATTTAAGTAATGTACGTGCACGTTTTTGACCTCTCTAGTGCAAGGCACAAGAGCACCTCACTACAATTTGGTGTGGTTGTATTTCTATGAGGGTCCATTTTCAAACTTTGTTCAAAGAACCAATAACTCCCACCAAAAAAAACTCAATTGGTCAACCAGAGGTTGTTAAATTTGAATTTCCAACACAGCCATCATCTTTTGACAAGACCAGCTACAAATTCCAAGTGAACAGAGAAACCAAACCTCCCACCTGGGGCTGGGCAGAGATGGTTTGGAAATGTGCATTTCTTTGTTAGTGAAGTTCCTGTGTTTCCTTCTGCACCATAACAACCCCTGCTCTCTATCCACAAACAACATTTGAAGCAAACATACCTTTTTTCTGCTCATCAGTATCACCTCCCATATGAAACAGAATAGGGAACAGCCCGAATTTTGAAGTGAGGAATGTTCCGAATGGATGGACGGATGGATGGACGGATGAGAGGTCAGTCTCATTTATAACTGATTCATGGAGTGTTTTCATGTGAAGAGCATTCCCAGAAGTTTGCTCCTTAGCACTTCAGCTCCCTCAACACCTCTTTCTTAATGTACTTCTGCAGACACAGGAAGCATTTCTGCTCTGCAAAGACAAAATTTCATTAAGCTGTGGGGGTTTTAACGCAAGAGGAGCTGCCATTTTGCTTTACTTCTCTGATTCACACCAGAAAAGATCCAGATCCACCTCTTTGTCTGATGTAGCAGTCATGAACACTGATTTTCTCACCTCCCTTCACAGATACAAGACCACTCGAGCTCCAGTGGCCATCTAAGGCTGTGTGCTTGCAGAAGAAATGCAGAGACCAATCTGTTAAAGAACCAGCCACACAATTTTCAAGCTGGCAGATAAACTTGAAAAGAAACCAGCTTGCACAAGCCTGAATCCTGCAGGGAACAGTAAGAAGCAATGTCAGCATCAGGATCTGAGCAAGGTATTCCAAGAATCCTGCTTCATGACTTTGAGGATTTCTCAGGGCTGATCTTCACATTCATCCTGCCCCTCTGCCACTGGTGACCGGGGGAGGTGAGCAAGGGGGAGGGCAGGATACAAGCAAGTCATATTCAACATCTCACCACAATGGATTTTCTTTTTAGTCATTCCTGTTTTTAAGAAAGTGGGGTTTTGGGGCCTTGCTCACTGTGACACTGAGTTTTGCTTAGACTGATGGTCAAATGCAAGCTCCTTTCATTTTCTCCTCTTTCTTTCCAGAAGAAAACTGCATTACTGGGCCTGAGCACACCTGGCATTGGCAGCAGGGCACTTCCACAGCCAGGGAGTGCTCAGAAGAGCTCGCTATTCATCTCCGAGACTTTGGTTTCATTTCTCTGCCTTGCAGCTCTGCACAAGCAGCTGGGTAGTGCATCAGCTCTCTAGTCCTTATCTGCCCTCTCTCACACCTGGAAATGCAGCAGCCTTTCCTAAGCCAAAATGCAAAATGCTGGTGAGGAACAAGGATTTATCTGCTATAGAAAAAGTGTGACGTGAAGGCAGGTTAGGTGCCTGGTCACACTGGTCCCATCTCCTCTACACCAGACAAGATATTTCTGTTTAGAGCAAAAGGCAAACTGGGAAGTCAGCCTGTGAGTGATCCTGTCTTTCCCCCACCACAAAGCTGGTAAGAAGGCACACTGTGAAAAATAAATTAGTTATTGTTGTTGTTTGTTTTGGTTTTTTGTGGTTTTTTGTTTTTTTTTTTGTTTTTTTTTGTTTTTTTTTTTTTTTTTTAAGGGAGCCATTTAACATACAATCAACTTGTATCACAAAATAAAGTTGTTATGAGAAAAATTACAGAGGAGAATTTATTTACCTGGGATCAGAAGCTTGGAAATTCCAGGTGCCTGCAGGGTAGCTACTATTTTGCACAACAGAACTGAAGCATTGGATATTATACATGCTTATGCTATTTTTGTAGGAATACTTTATTTTTTCAATAAAGTATTACTTTGCTTTTTTTCCCCCCATGATTTTGTTTAATTCAAAATAAAGTGACTTTGCTTAAAAGGCTACAGTCAACCGAAACTCTGTCTCTATGAGATCTCTTTTTATTTGGTCATCAGGCACTTCTGTAATAAATTATATCACTACATTTTCTTCCTTCATTTTGTCTTTATGTTAAATACAGCTGTGATTTTCAGTTTATTCTGGATACAGAGCAAGACTTGAGGACTCAACTGGTTAAGAAAATAATTTTAAAGGGCAATTCAAGTCTCTGATGTATTGTGCTCACTTATAGGATCCAGCTCTGTTCTGAGTTACCCAGATCCATAACCTCCGTTTTCATCACAGCTACATTCTGCAATGGAACAGGAGATGGATGTTAATGCCACTCACCATCCCTGAGACAAGTGACAGGGTGTGTGTCCTGTGAGGAAACTTTGGACAATACTCCTGGACCAGGTTGCTTGGACTAGGTCTCTTGTTTTGGGGAACCCAGGGTGTTCGTCTCGGCACCATGAAGTGGCGCAGCTTTGCAGGCAGAGGCCAGGAGCTCTTAAGCTGTTATCACACCAGTGGCATTTTGATTTGAATGTGACAGACACACTCCAAACACTGTAATACTTAAGCAATGGCCAATGGTTACAGCTCGCTGTCGCTCAAGAAACTTCCTTGTTCAGTAAGAGCAGCAGTGATGTGCCCAGCACTGCAGTTGGAGATGTGATCCGTGGGGGCTGGTTGCTGCACACAGAAAGGAACACAGACATTGCTTCTTACACCCTCCAGCATTACAAGGCTGTAATTAAATCCCTTTTTCCAACACTCTCTGTATAAGCCCGAGGGGATGAGCTGGCACGTGAAGCCTGCAGGGAATTGGAATCAGCAGGCAGAACAAAAGCAGCGACGTTCCCCCACCATTTTATTGTCTGTTTGTTGAATGTATCTTCAGCTCTGCTGGGAACTTCCCGGCACACAGGCTTAAAATGGAGCCTCTGCTTTTTTTTTTGCTTCATCTCTTCAGGGGCAAATATACTGAGCCATTGATTAGGTTATTTTGGGATTGTGGCAGGGCACAATTGCTTGCTGTTATTCTGGCAGTCATTTCTCAGAAGCCTGTTATGCACACTTTATAGAGCTCTGGAAAACACAGAGCTACTCGAGAACATTTTACACAGCATGTTTCTGATGTGCCTTTGTGTGCAAGTTGTTTGTGTCTCGGCAGCAGCCAAAGAGCCATTCGGATGTGTTGGTTGCTATAGTAATTACTTTTCTTGGGAACTAAAATAATAGCTTACAGCTCCTGCAGCTCGCTGCCTTGTAGGCTGCCTTGAACCAGAGACACTTCCATTTTGTTTTGGAGGGGGTTGGGGACTCTCAAGTATGCTGAGAAACAGACTTTCCTCACTATGCTTGTGCAGCAAATTTTGAATTTAACCTTTGCAGAGGATGTGCCACAGGTCTGAAGGCTCAAAAATAAAAGTAGCTTATGAAACAATAGGACAGCTTTGCAGCTGCGGTTTCTGATGGGGCAAAGATTTGGATTTGCTTTCAATTTATTGTTACTGAAAGCTGATAAGAGAGGGACTGAGGCTCATGCTGAGACTGATTTTCAGTGCTAAGGACCCTACAAAACACTCTGTGGGGGGCTCAGAGGAGATTCAAAAATGCCTAAGCAAGCCAAGAAGGAACGTGACAAGGAGGGCAGCTCTGCATCATTCAACGTTTTTCTCTGTGGTGAGGTAACTCCTGTATGGACCTGCATCTCTGGATAGGGCAAGGGGGTCTCACAGTGGACAAAACAGCCTTGCAGAGCAACCCAACAGCTGGCAGATGCCATCTCCTCACTTCCATCTGCAGGCACAGAGCATTTCTGAGTGACATTTTAAACTGCAGCTCTGGATGTCTGCTTGAAAGGACAATGCAGAAGCATTTTCCAGCAGTAGGACAAGCCCCATGCTCATGGTTCTGGGAAGGTCTTTCAGTTGCTTTGGGCTCCTGGACTGACAAACCAGGGATTTCTGTGCAGCTTGCAGCCAGGTGGGCTGGCTCAGCATGGCCCTTCTGGATCTGCCAAGGAAGAAGAAGAGAGGCAGGGGCAAGTGGCACAAGAAGTGGTAAGCCCAATTACCCTCCTGCATCATGGAGCAGCTGCAGGATGACTGCAGCTCAGACTCTTGAATCACAGGTGTTGACCTATATAAGGGTCCCAGCACCAGCCACAAGTAGTGATTTGCTTTTGCAGCCAGAGGCAAAAGGTGGGAAGGATATAAAAAGGGGTCATAGAAGGGAGCAGGAGGAGCTGGGATGAAAGCAGAGAGAAAACAAATAGGGAAAGCATTTTACCTCCCAGTGCTGTCCTGGAAAATTTGCTCTCAGATGTGCACATGGCTGCATTGGCAACTGGCAGGGAGATGCCAAAGGGAGATTAAAGCATCATCTGCTAAAGGCTGTGAAGGCAAAACAGTTCCTGTTTGAGCAACAGCTACACAGAGATGCAGGGAGGGGGGTGTTTGGGGAAACCACAGGGCAAAACTCGGCCTTCATGTGTGAGGGGGATGTGCCTGGCTTGCAGGCAGCAGGTGATAAGAACTTGCTTCCCACGTATAGATGTGCAGCTCTACCCCCCACCCCCTCCCCAATTCAGGCACAGCATACACACAGGTTTTGTGCCTGCACAGCTCTGCAGCTGAAGCACAGTGCTGTACCAAAAGAGCTCAAGCAGCAGGGAGCTACACGAGCATCCTCACTCTCCCCAGGTAATGCTGGATAAAGGACCCTTTGCCATGCCCACCTGTTTCTTCTGCTTGAGGCTTGAATTTAACAATGCTGCTGCAACTAAAGCTGGGTTTCCTATGGCCTTTTTATAAAACTCTCAGGCTGTTTTCTACTTTTGTATCAGAAATTTTAGCTTCATCTTTAGTCCTGGTGGATTGTGGCGTACAGGAACTTAAAATTTTTGCTGAAGCACAGCAGTAGAAAAAATATTTAAGATGCAAAATCTGAAATGCAAAGGGGGAAAAGGGAGTAATTATCTGGCAAAATGCTTTAGGAAACAAAAAAGTAACTCAAGAGCATGTGAAGATAAAATTTCACAATCAGTCCAGTGTATTACTTGATTCTGTAGATTATTGTTTCTCTTTGAAACATACCACCTGTATTCACAGTGGCAACACCTGCACTTTTAGCAAAGTAACAAAATTCATTTCTTTACCCACAATGTGTCAGGTGCAGGAGAATCTTGGCTTTCCTTAAACAGGAAATCTGCAGCTATTGTGGGGACTTCAAATCATAATTGAAAACATGATCCAACTATGAGATACAGGCTGAAGTTACCACAAAGTGAACAAAATAATTCACAGTGATTTATCCACAAAAAATATGACTCCTGATTTTTAAGCCATGGCTTAGGGAAGGAACAGGACAGGGCTAATTCATGACTTTTGATTTCTACTAGTCTACAGAATGATTAATGAGAGCATTTCTAGACCACTACATTTTTCTTTAAATTGGGAGTAAATTTTGTTATTAATTATTTGATATTTGGCATTTGCAATGAGCTGCTTGTGACTTAAAACATGTACTTCAGGAAGCCTTGTTATATTAAGAGCAAAAGATGCAGCTACGTTAAAAATTCACAGAGGCTGCAAAAACTTTTCTCTGCTGGAGAAATTGTTTGTGCTAGACAATTATTCTTGCTGGCACAATAAGGATTTCTTTTCAGCAGAACTCTTCTCCAGCAATGACACCATAAGATGAGAGAAAAAAAATCTCAAAAGTTTGCTCTCCCATATATCATTAAAATGACTTATCTTACATCACCCTATGGCAGGTAGCCTGTCTAAATGTGTGGCAACAGCTGGACAATGCATGGATGCTCCTGGAGTGTGAAAAGCTGAAGTGTCACCCAAGTAAGTGTGTCAATGGCACTTTAGGGACATGCTTCATCAAATGCAACTTCCTAGCCAAGTCACTGGAGCTCTGAAGGGGCAGCAAAGATGCTCCACAGCCCTTATTGGTATAAACAGCACTTCCTCAGGCAGGGAGGTTGTGCCAGCTGAATGAGTAGTCCTGCACAGCTCAGGTGGTGAATTTTGTTGCAATTGCACAAGAGAAAGCTGAATGCACAGAGATACCTACCATGAATTCACTGAGCCTGATCCTCCACCCCCACCAGAGCACTGTCAGCTGTGGCTGCCAGCAGCAGCCACGTCATTGTCACTGGTTTAGATGCCGTCAGTTAGGGCAAAGCACAAGTGGGAGGTTTTTTTAAAATTTTGTTTTAATTTAATTTAATTCAATTTTATATTTTATTTCCTCCTTGTGAAGCAATACTTGGTGAACTCACCCCTTTTGCTACAGTCAAAATCTTTGTGCTTAGTGTCAGGCTCAGGGAGTCCAGGAACATGGCAAAAGTAATGCCATAAGGAAATCACAAGGGATTTACGTCAAGGCTATTGCAGCTAGCTGGGTGAAATGGTACAAAATGTTTTGTTTGGCTTTAGCCAGCAGAACCTTCTTTGGACTAGGCAAAAATAGGCAGAGACAACATTTTAGTGCTAATCAATAGAGCCAATCCTCATGTACCTCATCAAGCACAAGGACATCAGTAAGCAGAGCTGCTTCGGTCTTACAAAGTATTCATGCTGTGTAATATGTATTAAATCATTCTGGGAACCCAAGCAAAGACAAGTTTGTGCTCTGGGGTGATGCATCTCCAGCTAGCACAAAAGTGGGAAAACCTCTGCATTGTACTCAGCCTCACCCTGTAGACGTCCTTGTGTACCAGTCAGATCAAAATCCAGCACCAGTTTGTGTTCCTACCACAGCAAGCAAAGTAGTCCAGTGCTGCTGCTTCATCCTGAACGGAAAGAGACAAAGGAAATCAAGATTAGAAATAGGAAAAACTCATAGGAAAGCACTTGGCTCCCAGAAATTCTCTTGCGTTGACACTGAGCTTTATGCTTGTTAAATTTTCACCATCAAAGACCAAAATACAAGCCACCAGACATCAATTAATTTACTATTTTAGTCAATCATATCCTTTCTGGTAGCTCTTCAAAGGTGCTCACCAAATGGTGATTCTGAGAAGCAACCCCTCCTTCACTAATTGAGCACTGATAATTTTTAGGAACTGTTGCCTAATGTAAGTACAGAATTGTTACCCCTTCCTCTGGGGATGCAACACTCAGGAACAAAAAATGCTTCCAAAATCTCTTTAAAATTGAGCAGCTGTAAAAAAGGGAGGAGAGTCTGGTTGTCTGGATACAACTGTCCCCAGAGATGACAGTTCAGGGTGTAAGCAAAGGTCAGAGCTGGCTAAGGGCATGGTTTGTGTCCATTGGACAGGAAGGCTCTTGGCTTCCTCAGCAAGACAAGCTGCCCCAGGGTTATTTTGTGTGAGCAGTCCTGAGAGCATTACACTGACAGGTAGCCAGGGCCTCTTACCCCTGCAGGCCACGTGGGTCAGTCCTCTTTTCTCTCCATCACCCCAATGTCCTGCTCACTCTGTGTCCACATTTCCTGAGCCAGGAAGCTGTTTGGGCTTCTTTGCAAGCACTTGACCTTGCACAGGGCACAGGCAACGGGTGCAGCACATCCATATGTCACTGGAGGTGTCCAGCTCTTCCAAAGAGGCTGACAATTCAGCAACCTGCCAGCAAAAGGAAGGCATTTCAGAACTGCAGTAATTTTATTCTACAGCTCCAAAGAAGCAAAGGCATCCCTGGATGGGGAAGTGAAAGTGCTATTGCAGCGTCCTGAGCAACAAATAGTGTTTATGCAGAGAAAAGTGGTATGAACCAGAGAGAGGAAGTACTGACTAGACTGAGTGGTTACCCTGTCCATCCAAGCAGGAATGTGATAACCAAAGAAACCATAAAGGTAAAAAAGCAGCCACCCCCCACCGAGGGGCCCCATACCTGGGTAAAAGCTGTGCAATGGGAATTTTATCTCTGCTGTGGCTGCACTAGTGCAAACAAGTGTAGTGGCTCTTATCTGCTGCTATATCTCTGCTGCATTCACATCTGAAAAATCCCACAGGATAACCCGCCAGGTTGCCCTTTTATCCTTTTAACAGAGGTTAATCACACACCCTGTATATAACAACGAAAAAGAACAAAGCATGCAAAGTCAAAAAATATACATAATGGAAAATGCCAAGATGAAAGTTGCAAAAGCAGACTGATTTTGTCCCCTCGTGCCTCACTTGTTGCGATAAGGACTTTTATTTTACAAGCATTGATTAATTTTCTGGTGGGCCGTCATGCTCCCTTGGGTTACTGAGCCGGCTGAGCCCAGATAGCAAAGAGAAGCTCAGGCTCTGCTTTCCTCCCACTCAGCCAGGGAGCCCAGGCCGTGCCCAGAGCAGCTCCTCAGCTCTTCCTTCCTCTGGTAAAGCTGCCTTGTTTTCTTCTGAGTATTTTTCATTGCCTCAGGGAAAGTGCAGCGCTGCCATGTGAGGTGAGCAGCTGCTGTACTGTGCTGCAGGGGCAGAGCAGTGATGTGCAGACAGCTTTTGGCCAGATATGTTCCAGCCATGTACTTATTTAGGGACCATTTAGAATGCTTACGACCTCATTTCACAGATAATGCAATTTTATTTGGCACTCGGTTCTGGTTTGGGGAATTTATGGATCGTGTACTTGGACTGATTGCAGTTGGGTTTCCCCTGGCATGGGACCATTTAAAAATAATGTTTTTCAGTTGCAGTCAAAGGATTTTTTTTTTTCAGAAGTACTCACTAGACCAAGTTTACTTAGAGAATTAAACTCAGAATTATTTGGAGTCTGATGCCAAGTAGCAACTGGCAAGGACCAGTAAGTGCTGTCCAGCCTAGAGGAGAGCATGGACAAACTGAAAAGAAAATAATTAAAAAAAAAATTAAAACGGAGAAAAAAATCCTAGTTCAGTTTGTCCAGGTATTCCAGTGTTTTCACCATCCCTATGCAACTGAGGTAGTGTTACCTTCCAACAGGAGGGTGATCAGCGCAGCAGTTTTTTAAACTGCTGAGACTCAATTCCAAAGAAGGAACAAAAACTCTGCAAGTGTAATGCTTTAGGATTGTAAGACACATTCCCTGCCACAATTAACCAATAATGTAATTTAAATTACAGCAAAGGATGTAAGAAAGACAAGACACAAAAGGAAGAGGAGATAAAAATGTCCTAGTAACAACATGTTCTTCCAAACTATGAGCATAATCATGTGATTTAAATTTCTACCAGATTTGGGGATTTTTTTCATGTCATTGTTCTCCTCCTTCTGCAATTATGTGGTTGTATTTGACTGTGTGGTGGCAAGCAAATAACACTAATTGTTATTCTTATTGGAGGGTTGTGGACTGAAACCATGAATTCTGTTTATCAGCTCCAGGTAATAAAAATTGTATGAAAAGATCTATTTCAGGCAGCGTTTAGCATCTTTCTTCTCTCTCTTTTTTTATCCAAAAGAAGCAGGTCTGACAAGCAACATGACAGTTAAATCCTTCTGCTGAGTCTGCTGCTCAGTTTCAAACTTACATAATTGGGGTACATTTCCATATTCCTTCCCTCCTTTCCTGTGCTCGAGGCACAGACAGAGGGAATGTCTGCTCCAAGGCTGCTCACAGTAGCTGAGAGTGGAAGCCTCAGTGTTTCAAGTTAAATTTTAAAATATCTTAACATCTCCACAGCGGGATAATTAAACACTGTACGAAGTCAGCAAAGCAGGGTCTGCTGCCCAGTGACACTGGAGCCCATATGCTGCACAGAAGCAGGGTGAAACTTTTCTGTTTCAGGGAACATTGAGTAAATAAGAATTTGGTCAAACAGTATGCCATTTCCTCATTTTCAGAAAAGCAGTTCTAAAAACGTGCAGGAAAGAAAATTTAATTATTAAAGAGAATCTGATTATTGCAGTATTCCAATGCAATTTTCTGACTCTGGAACATTCTGTGATTTCTCAGGCTGTTATTTTTTGCAGTGTTATGGTGAAACTGTCTGCTAAAATCCCAGGGCCTTATCACACAAAACTAATTTACCAGAAATGTCATCTGGCACGTAAGCATTTTTGTCCATAGCAGAAATTTCAGTGGTGTATTTGGAAAGAAGTGCCAAGAAAAGAAAGCTTCGTGCTCACAGATGGCATGTTCCTCATTGACTGTTTCAACCACAAGAGATGTGTGCACAGCTCCAGCCCTGTGGGCTGTGTGCTCTCAGAGTTGCAGGTTTTTTCTTCTTTTTTTTTTTTTTTTTTTTTTAATAAAAATAGGTACAAGTATAAGAAATACTGAAAGGAAAACACAAACTAAAAAACAAAGACCAAAGAGAAAACAAGAAGGTGAGAAACACAGCGAGTTAAATCAGATGTATGTGCTTGCAGAGGAGATGATGAGATGAGCTATCTGAGAGATGCAAATTCAGATCATGCCAGGCAGAATTGGGAAACTGAACCTCCTCCAACTTCTTGGAGGAGCGCCTTTATTACTGTGTTTCAGGATAACTGAAAGTGAGTAAACAGCACACCATTTGCTTTTCTTTGTAGCTCAGAAAACCTACAAGCACCATTTCAGGTTGAAGAACATTTTATCTGATACAAGTCAGGGGGGGTTTACTTTTTCCCCACACACACAGCAAAGGAAGAAGAAAATAATATTTATTTTGGCTGTCTTCTGAATTATTTCCCTCCCTCTTATTTGGCTGCTCAACTGAAAAAGCAATCCTATATCCATTCTCCATTGATCTGCTTCCAGCAGGGTTCCACTCCACACCCCTTTGGGTTTGGCAGCCACAGAAATGAATTCAGCTAGGAAGTCCTAAAAGCCACTTACTACATTGGAAGTCTTCTCACTCTGCTTCCACCGATGAGGAAGCTTTCTCTTGGACTATGTGGTGAGACACAGACTGTGTTTTGCAAGGTGGTTTGCAAGATGTGTAGAAAATTGCAGTCAGAGGGTCGTGACCAATGTTTTTAACTCAGGGTGACAGCCTGTTTCAAGTGGGGTCTCCCTGAGATTGCCACTGGGCTTCACACTGTCCATCTTCAGAGGGATTTGGGTGATGGATTTGAAAGCAACTTCACCCAGGTTGCTGATACCACTGAAGGGAGTGGGGAGGACAACCAGCCCTGTGAGGAAAGGCAGAAGGAGTTACATCTTATCTCCCTGGAGGAGAGAAGCCTTGCAGGCAGGATGCTAATCTCAATGTACCAGAGTGCTACAAAGAGGATGGAGGCTCTCCTCAGAAAGGACCACATGGAGAAAACAAGGCACAACATAAATGTTCTTATGATAACCACCAATGACTGAAACACAGGCATGTGGTGGTATGGTCCGTGTAACAGAAGGTTTCCAAGCTGCCAGGGTGCTCGATAATCTCATCTAGTCTCCCTCCCACAAAAATTGGACCAATTATCTTGCCAGCTCTCTTCCAGCCTGGGCTGTTCCATGGTTCTGATTCTGTGCAGACAGGCAGGGGCTTCTGTAGCCATCTTCACCACCATCGCCCTGAAGAAGGAACCAGCCCAGCCGCACCATTTGCCAGCAGGCAGACCCGCATGCCCTACAGTGCCAGCTGCCCGCAGGTCTCCAGCTCAGCGAGCTCGCAGGGCCCACACTGAACTAAGGCCGCTGCTGTTTCTCACCCGCTGGACACCGGACCCCACCGGCACACGTGAACCAGCGCCAGCTCCTTGCTCGGGGCCGAGGGCCAGGTGTGGGTGGTGAGGAGCGGTCTCACGGCTCACCGAGGCCTCTGTGACCTTGCTAACTCACGGCTGTCGTGGCCCTCGCAGCCGGGACACACCGGCCGCGCCGCTCTTGGCGGACCGCAGCGCCGGGGTCCGCGTCCCGCGCTGCCCCACCAGCCGGTGGCTCTAGGAAGGAGACAAAGGCGGCGGGGGCAGCCGGAGGTGGTGATCGGCAGGGAAGAGGCCCCGGGGCCGGGGGCGCAGGGCGGGCACCGGGGGACCCCCGGAGCGTCTCCGCCGCCTCCCCCCGACCGAGCCCTCAGGCACCGAGGCCACGGGGCGGGGCCGAGGCGGCCACACAGGGCGGTGACGGGCGCGCTCCCCGCCCAATCGAACCGCGCTGTTGCCTGATGGACACGCTTATTGACCAATCATCGCGCTGCACTCGTTCCCTCCTCGGCTTGGAGCCAATCGCGGTGCCTGCGGCGGGCGGGGAGGCGGGGCCGTGTGCCGGCGCGGGGCGGGCCGTGTGCGGGGGCCGGGCACAGAGCATCGCTCGGGCTCGGTGCCGCCGCCGGCTCCGTCCCTGCTCCCGCGTCGTCTCCCCCGCCGGCAGCCCCTTCCCTCCCGCGGACATGTCGTCGCCGTCGTCCGGAGAGCGGTACGAGGAGGAAGAGGAGGAGGAGGAGGAGGAAGACGGCGCCTACGAGAGCCAGGCCAAGCGGCTGAAGCCCAGCGCCGCTGCCGAGGAAGGCGAGATCGAGTACAGCGGCGCGGAGGACAGCGAGGGCCGGCGGGACAAGCCCCCCGCATCGCGCGGCGGCGGCGGCGGCTTCTCGGGCGGGGTGAGGGACGCGGGGCCGGCGGGCAGGGGGCGGCTCCCCTCAGGCTGCCGGCGGGGGGGGGGGACCCGTCCCGCCCCGCCCCTACCGCGGGCGAGGCCGCGACCGCCCCCGGCGCGGCTCCGCGGGCAGGGGGCCGTGCTCGGGGAGGGGCGGGGGGCTGCCCGCGGCCGCGAGGCCTTCCCGGGGTCGGGGCCTCTGCCCTCTTCCCAGGCATGGAGGCGCTTCCGGCGGGGTGGGAATGGCGGGGGCTCCGGCCGGGTCCGCGCTGCCCGCCGCCGGCGTGCGCTTGTTCCTCGCCGCCCGCGGGCAGGGGCCGAGCCCGCAGCCTGAGGGGCGGGTGGGTGCGAGGGAGGTGGGTGCGGGAGCTCACGGGCTGCCCCGTTCCGCGGGCAGCTGGGTGCCTTTCGGGGCATCGCCATTGCAAGTTTGGTGCCGGCCCTGTTGCTGAGCGTAACTATAGAAACACCGAGCGGGGGGGCGGCGGCGGGGCTGCAACCGCGGCCGAGGCTTCTTCCATCCTCCGTTCTACCTTTGTGTCTGGCACCGCACGGCGATAAGGCTGATCTTAAACCACTGCCTCCTTTTAAAATTAATTTCTAATTCTGCTTTCTTTTTTTTTTTTTTTTTTTTTGCTACGCACCTTTTTCTCGTGAATTTGCATCTTAAGTATCAACGTAGTCCTTGACCCATAAATTTGAGCTAACGAGCTTTTTCTGTCTGCTGTTTGATTCCTTATCTAACTAATTGTCCATCTGATTACAACCATTTTTCTCCTTGATGGCTCTTTCTGTATCTTACTTGAATAAGCCAAATCAAGAAAACATTGATTTAATGTCAAAGCTCGTTTTGTGATTTGTTAAAATGAACTTGCTTATCACTGGGATGAGTTAGTGAGGGAGCATTTGCTGCTACCATTTCTCTGTCAGTTAAATCTATTGGTAGAGAAGGTGCCTGCTGAATTTATTGTCGTGGTTTAACCCTCTCCTGCAACCAAGCACTGCACAGCTGACTCCTGCCCGGGCTGATGGAATCAAAAGGGTACAAGTGAGGAAAATCCTGCTCTCCTTTCTTCTTCCCCCACTATTTATATGCTGAGTGGGATTCCGTAGGGTCTGGAATATCCCTTAGGTCACCTGGGGTCACTGTCTCGGCTGTGCTCACATGTGGAGCCACAGCAGAAGCAGAAAAAGCCTTGATTCTTACTCAGCAGGAAGGAAAACCTCTGTGTTATCAACACTGTTTCGAGCACGTATCCAAAATATTGCCCATGGTACTGTGGAGAAAATTAATTTTGCCCTAGCCCAAAGCAGCACATTATTACAAAAGTTTCCTGATAAACTGTAACAAAATAAATTTCTGGACAGAACTGCTTTAACTCTCAAGTTTCTTGTGACAGAGCATCATCTCTATTGCAGTCAAGACTTAGTAATGTGCTCTGTCTTAAAGGCCAGTGCTGGCAGAAATCCTTATACTTGCTTAAGTTGTCTGGAAGGTTTGTCATGTAGGAGAGCTGAATGCCGTGCAGTGTTTCAAGTAGGAAGGAAATTCTGCTTTTGCCTTTCCTCTTTTCTGCACCTTTATGAAATCAACTAGTTCTTGTATGTCTCTTTTTCCTTCTTGCTGGGCTCTGGCTCAGAGTGTCTTCATGATGCCTCAATGTCTCAGTTTATTCAAGTTTACCCTTCATGGTAATGACACCATGGGGTATGTGACTTCACCTTTTGCATCTCAAGTATGGCATGTGCTGAGGCTTGTGAGTACAGAAACTGAAACAAATGTGCAGCAAGTCAAGAACAGGAGGGGTTTTCGGCAGCTGGGTGTGGCAGTGTCATTGACAATTTATTGGCAAAACTGTATTCACAGATTCAGTGTTGGGGAGGCAGGAGTTGTCTTGATGCTGGAGATGAAAGTGGTTCCTTAAGCATAAGCTGTAACATCAAATGGAGATATGAAAAGTGAATGACCAAGTGCTTTTGGTAGTAATTTTATGTGAAGCTTTTAATAGCAAAATGCCAACTTCTGTTAAGTCAAGTTAGTTAATGTGAATTTTCATGTTTTTTTCTCTCTAACAGATACAAAAATGTGCAGGAAACTTATGTATTCTGTGGTGTATCTTACTGATTCCCCTGCAGGGAAATGTTCTCAGCTTATAAAAGTTGTATGTGGTTCAGACATACAAGATGAAGGTAGGCTGAGGGGAGGGAAGAAGTGTAAGTGTCCTGGATTCCTCAGAAGAGAGCAGAAAAATAAGTAGGAGGAGCTATAGTGAATGGGGAATTAGGAGGAGAAATGGGAAATGATGGTGAAATGATGATAAGAAATGGATGATCAGGGTAAAGAGTGATATGAGTCTGGCAGCCATATGATTTGTTAGGGTTTTTTTCTAATTATTTTTAAATTTTATTTTAATTTATTTTTCCCTCACATGTGCACTGGAATATCAGTGAACTGTACACTCATAAGGGTTATATGCCCTTGTATAAAAGCTCTTTTGTGCTAGGACTCCTCTGGCAGGTTGGTGGGGTCACCCTCCTGGGCTGTATTTATTATCGTGGCAGTTTCCTTTACTGTTCTGGGATTGTTGCATTTGGCTGAAGAAGCCCTTCATGCCTCTGTTTTTTTTGTTTTGTTTTGTGTCTTTTGTTGTTGTGGGGTTTCTTTTGGTTAGATTTTTTGAAAAGGGTGCCTAGAAATCTCTATGTGAGTTCCAGAGGGAATCCAACATTTATTTTGCTCTTTGTTTTTCTCTGTTTCCCACTTGTGGGGAGACTTCTCGTAAGCCAGAGGTGTACCCTCTGCTTCATGGCTCATCTCCAGGCTGAGGAGCCAGAAGAGCCAGGAACAGACCAGGATGTTGGCCAGGGAAGGAGCGGATGTGTTCCTGCAGGAGCATTCAGTGGGAGAGAGTGTGATTTGGAAGAATGACCATTACAGAAGCAGTGTTGAGTGGTGGTGAAGCCCTGTCAGAGGAACCAGATTTGCAGTGTAGCAGAGGGTCAGGACACTGGGATAATGTGGGCTGAGAGCTGTGTTTAAAGGGAGTTTTGAGGGCCTTTCAGCTCCATCCCCTGTCCCTCCCTTAAATGCTGGTTTTATGGATTAATGTTGTATTTGTACCACCCGTAGCATTCACTTCCCTCACTGTCTCTGACATACCTACTCCTAAGCATTCTAGTGAAGTCAGGAAAATCTGTTATCTCTGTTCTTACAGTTGGGGAAGTGAGATGTGGTGTCTGAATACACAAACAGAGCTATCAGCTGCTGCAAGGTAAAACAGGGATGTGATCCTGCAGCTTCTCAGCCACTCTGTTGAAACCTCCTGGGTGCTAAATGGAAAGCAGCTCTCCTTGCAACCCAGTTGCTTCGTGTCTAACACCAGCAGTGTGGCAACAGCAGCTAAATGCAATGAGTTCAGATCTTCACCTATTTTACACTGACTTGTCCATTTCTTCAGTGAACTCCATCCTAGAAGCTGGTTTTGAGTAAATGTAAATCATCTTCCCTCCTTTGTCCTCCTGCAAAAAAAAAAAAAAATCCAAAACATTACCTTCAGGCTGGTTCGTCTTCCAGTATCTCCGATTGAATCTCCTGATGATGTTGTGTTGTGTAGGGTTTTGGTTTGGGATGATGTTTGCGTAGTTTTATTTATTTATTTATTTATTTATTTATATGTATTTTAAGGATATTCAGATTGTCATGAGCAGAGAGGAAAGTAGAATAGACTGTTTCAGTTGGAAGGGACTTGGGACAATGATATGGTCCAAATACCTGAATTTCAGGTCAAATTCAGAGTTAACAGAAGGGGTCGTAGTGCAGGCATTCTTTCTGTAGCAGCTGAAATTGTTGAAAGGACACAGTAGTAGAGATGCATTAAACAAAGAGAAATGATACCTAAACTCCTCATTCAAAACAAAACTAAATTGCTTCCAGAGCGTGGGGTGTGATTAATTTTAATCCCCTTCTTCTGTGTAGCCCTGCCCCCCAGGCCCCTAAACCAACCAACAACAATTAAAAAAGCACAAATCCAGGATATGCAAAACTGATACATTATTCCACTGCCGTGGAACCTTAACTTAGTCTTGTCTGCTTGGTTCTTCTGAGACACTTCTCCCCACCCACCACCAGTTCTATTGTATCTGTAAAACAAATTTCAGACCAGTTAAGAGGGGTGCAGAGAGAGGAGAAAGTTGGGAGTGAATAAGATAATCTAAAAGGTGAGAAACTAAGTAAGTGTATATTTAGGTACTTGGCAGAGGGAATATGAAGGAGAAGTGCCATCCTTTTGCAGTGAGGGCAAAAAAAGAGAGATGGAGGAGATAAATAGTGAAAGACAAAGAAGCAGATGCTCAAAAAAAGGTAGTACAAATTAATAGGGCTAATATGAGTATACTGACTGGAAAGTGTCTGTCTGCAGAAAGGACAAAGGACACGTTTTTGTGCAAACGGTGAGAAAATTCTAATCTGGACTTGATGAGCAAGACATGGATCATTCCATGTCTTGCTCATCAAATCCAGATTAGAATTTTCTAATTATACAGCCCATGATGACTTTCTTCCTTTTTGGAATGGCAAACTAATTAGTTGGCAGGGAACCATCAATATGTTTCAAATGTTGTCTAGAGGTATGTAGGTCACCGAAAAATGGATGTTAAAATGCCACAGCCGTTCTTTGAAGCTGCTTCTGTTGCAGTCTTAGGTGTGTGAAGTCACTTGTTTGTACTTCATCTGCTTGCATATGTCAGTGCTTCCCTTTGTGCCTTAGCTTTGTTTCAGGGCAAGGATTTTTATGTTCCTGCTTTCTTTCTTGAGGGAAACCTTTTCTGTCCTTGTTACTGGTCTTGAGCAGGATGTCTGCTCCATTATCTATTTAAATTAACTGCATTTTCTGTCCAGCCTAATGATTCTTCAAGAAAACATTACTGAGCTTTCAAATCCCCTTAAGATATCTATCTATCTATCTATCTATCTATCTATCTATTTCATATATATATATATATATATATAAATGGTACAGCCATAACATTGGCTACTCTGTTCTCCTGGCTTTGGTGGAGTGCAAGTGTAGTGTTGGAGTTCTGCACGGGGCTTTTTTGCTCTCATAGGAGCTGAGTTACTGAAAGACTCCTTTGTAGGCAGAGAAATACTGGTGGTTGTTAGTCAGTGTGTGAGCAGATGCTTTGATGTAACCTTTGTCTGTGTGCCAACTGTAGCACATGGAGCCTTCAAGATACAGTAGCTGTGAGATCTTGGTCAAAATCCTGCATTGTTCATCTCTGGGGAGAAATTCCAGCAGCAGCTGGATGAGCTGTGAATGTTCTGACCTTAGCTGTACACTTTACACTCTGCAGACACTTTTGATTTTTCATGTGGTCTGGTGGTTTTATTTCTCCTTTTAGAGCAAACCCAGGGTCATTCCAGATTTGCTTGATACTGCAGCCTTGTAGCTGCAAAACTTGTTTGACAATAATATGTGTGTCTGCCTGTTGTGAAGACTTTTCTTGCACCTATGGCACGTGTCCCCATCCTTCACCACCCCATGTGCTCTGTGAGTGTTAGTTTGGGGCTTCCTGGCTCAGGAGTGATTTGTGCTTGGTTCTTGTGCTGCCGTTCACTGCTGCTGGCTAGAAACTATTTGGAGTAAAGCAGAGACCCTCTGATTTGGTCACCTCAGTGGTTTTATGTGAATAAAAGTGGTTCTGAATTCTCTGTAGGTAAGTCCTTAAGTTTGTGTCAGGTGGCCAAGACATCACTTGTTGATATCACAAGTTTTTTTGGGGGGGTGGGTGGGTTGTTTTTCTGTTTTTTGTTTTGGGGGAGTTTTTTTAATTCCATGCTTCTCAAGCTTCTGTGCAGGTTACTATAATGGCAGATTTTGGTTCTTTCTAAATCTCTTGCTAAACCTTGCTAAAAGAATGTCTTCTGTATGATGTTTTTGGGTTTGGAAAGCCAAACGTTGCTTAAACGATAACAGAAAGCAAAATTTGTATTTGTTGATATTCTGCAGAAGTGCAGATACCAGTACATGTTCATGTAACTCATGGATAAAGGATTTGAAGATGCAAGTGTAAAAGTCATAATTTTGGAGACAATTTGCACTATTGGAAAGATTTGTATCTGCTAGTACCTGCTGGTAGATAAAAATACAAAGGGATGTGCATGAGGAGACAATTTGCACTATTGGAAAGATTTGTATCTGCTAGTAAATACAAAGGGATGTGCATAACAAAGAAACATGAACTGAAACTAAACCAGAAGTTTGAGCTGGGAAGGGCTGGGAGAATGAAAGACTCTTATGAGAATCCATTCTCTGAAAAGCTTGATGTGATTTATGGAGATATTAGTTCAAAGAGGTAGTAAGTAGCAAGTACTGAGTTGCTAGTAACTATTCCTTGTGGTGAGTCTGCCTCAATGAGCAAATCATTGCTTGTATTCACCATGTGATTAGACACAAATAATATTAGATGGGATTTCTTGAGTGTATTAAAGAAACCTAAAAGGAAATGCATCCCCCTGGCACTAACTGGGATCTTAATGTAGTAGCAAGTATGCAGGGCAATGAATAATTGATGTAATAATTTTTAATGGTTTTGTAGACTGTAAATAAAGGTGCCTGTTATTTCAACATCTTAGAGTAATAGGGTTTGCAGGAAAAAGTGGTGGTTATTGTTAGTTTTTTCTTGAAGATTTCCTCAGGTGCTTTTTTTCAGCTTTGAAAAGTGTGTATGTGGGTTAAGAACATATAAGCTGAAAATAAAATCTCTCTGTAGTTCTGTTCCTTTTGCAATTGCCTAAGCATTTGCAGTTCAAAGTACTAACCTTTCCTGACTACTTTGATCACTGCTCCTGCTGTACATGGGAGCTGATTGATTCAGGATACAAGGTAACTTACACAAATATCACCAGCAGTGTTTTCCCAGCATTGCCACAGTTCTTATTCAAAGAAATGTGTTGCCACTTAAAATGCTTTCCTACTGCAAACAAATAAAATGTGAGGTAAGCTTAAAATATTACACATCTGATTGTTCTGACATCTGAGGAAGCCTGAAGTGCTGTTTTTTGATTCAAACAGAATGGTCAAATCCTTGATTTAAAGAAAAAAATCTGTAATTGTTTAGTGAGAACTGTACATGGAACCACAGGAGTTAAACACACAAGACTCAATTTGTAGTTATCTGGAATGTGTTTTTTCCTGGCTTCTGTAGTTCAAATGGACAGAGAAGAGAGGAATGTCTAACAGTAGTAGCAATCATTGTGGTTACTTAATTAGTGGAGCTCAATGCTCCTTTGTGCTACAAATGAGAATCTCTCTCAAGTTCCAGAAGATGTTGTGCTGCTGCTTAAGTGAAAAATCAACAAGACTTGATCTGTTAGATGTAGTCACTAAATTTGAGTACATCAACTTCACACTGCTGTAACGAATATGAAATTTGGGTGCTGGGTATTCGCAGTATATTTTAGTGTGCCCTTTATTATCTCTAATCTTTTTTTTTTATCATCTCTCATTATTGGCTTACTTTTTTTTTTTTTTCTTTTTTTAATCCTCTGTGTCCTAGAATATTTAAGGTAAATTTCAGCCTTACTTCAGGGTTTTCATGGGAAGATGAGCTGATCCCAACCCAAATTCTTCAGCTGCACAGAATTGAGCCTGTCTGAAAGTAGCTCTGAAAAATATTTATGGTGGGAACTCTGTGTGCTAATGTATGATGTCTGGATCCATTAATAGTAGTCAGCCTTGGGGTGAAAAAGCCCCATATGTACAGAAATTGTGAGTTTTTAAAAACATGTGTGTTCAGAATTAGAAGGGAGGCTGAGTTTGTTTCAACCATAATCCAGAGCTGGCATTTTCTTGCATTGTGGAGCATTGGAAAATTTCTCAATTTGTGTTCAGTTTACAATGAGGGATGGCCCTTGTTTGTTCTTGCTTCTTTATTCTCCCAGCTTGTCTCAAAAAAATACCGGCATCAGCAAGCAGAGTGTCAGAAATATTTTAGCTGTTGGACATGTCCTAATTTTTTTTTTTATGCTCCTAATGAATAGGATGTGTGTAAGACCTCCTGCAATTCAATCAGTGTTAAATGGCTGGGTTTTTTTTAATACAAGAAAAATCCTGTGTGTGCAAACAGATTAATTAAGTCTGAAAAGCTTTTTATTTTAAGTAGACTTCAGGAACTGAACTTGGCAATCCGTTTGGAAAGAAAAGTTAAATTATTTAACACTTGCTTAGATTGTGCATTTAGATGGCTGCTTCTGGACCCAGTGTAGTGTCTACCAAGTATTTAATTTTAATTAATGATAGGAGTGTTCCTTGCTCTGTGTTGAATTTTAAAATGTCATTTTGTTGCTAGGATGCCGGGGGAAGTCATCACAAAGTCTCTGTTTCTCCTGTCGTCCATGTCCGAGGGCTGTGTGAATCTGTCGTGGAAGCAGATCTTGTGGAAGCTCTTGAGAAGTTTGGAACCATATGGTATGTCTTTGTTGGGAATGGTTTGGCAAAAAACATGTCATAAATGACCATCTGGGACCTGGGAGTTGTTTTGAGTGATCAGGAATGAGTGTGATGTTTCCCTCCCCAGCTATGTCATGATGATGCCGTTCAAGCGCCAGGCTCTGGTGGAGTTTGAAAACGTGGAGAGTGCAAAGAAATGTGTGACCTTTGCAGCAGATGAACCTGTGTACATTGCTGGGCAGCAGGCCTTCTTCAACTACTCCACGAGCAAGAGGATCACTCGGCCAGGGAACACCGATGACCCATCCGGTGGGAATAAAGTTCTCCTGTTGTCAATTCAGAATCCTCTCTACCCAATTACAGTGGTATGTTTTGTCATCTTCTTTTGTTTATTTTTTTGTATATTCACATAGCTAACACACATGTTCTTAAATAAAGATGTTTCAAGAGGATTCAGTCTCATACAGCTGATTTGCAATACATTTGAAGACATTGGAAGTGAGGATTTTGAAATGTTTAAGTTGCTGCATGCTTCTGGAATATTTCCAAATGTGTTGCCACAACATCAAGATTGTTATTATAGCCTTTAGGCTCTGAGTGGTGTATGTTTAAAGAGCAAGGATTTTTTACAGTAGGGAAGGGTTATTTTATTGCAGTTCATCTTTAAGTATTTCCTTTGTGGAAAGGCAAAACCTTTATCTTCTGATGATCAACTCCAGTTTGAGGGAATCTTCCTCACTTTTGTTTGGACCAAGATATTTTCCTTTTTAGTATTTGAAGTTGTGCCATTTATACAGTTGCATCCTAATTTATTGCCATTTATTAATGACACGTGTACACGGTTTTTTAAGACACAGGGTTTTTTTGTTGTTGTTATTTAAGCATTTATGTTTTATCATGCATTAACTGCTTATATTTTTCACAGGAGATTTTACAGTAGATGTTAAATTGCACAGAAATATTTCAGGAAAAAATTTAAATTGTGTACTATGATACAAGTATGAGTCACTTTTCTTAGGGATGTAGGATGGTATAGATCAGTCAAAGTGTTTGGGATGTGTGGAACCAAGTAACTTAATGCAAGCATTAAATTTTATTTAATGTGCTGTATATTATGAGAGCAAATTGACTGCAACTTAGTATTCCTGAAATTATCTCAAGTAGTCAGTTCCACATCATGCTTTCTGCTTTCACTGTCTTGAGAGTGAAAGACAGTGAAAGTATTGGTAGCTTTTTGTCTGTTGATTCATCAGTGAGTGATGAATTTTGTTTTCCCTATAGAAAATCATGCTATGGTATGAATTGCTTTTTAGTGTTTAAAAACAAACCTGCTCTGAGCTGTGTGAACAAATCCACTCACTGAGTTAAAGTATTCTTTGCACATGACTGTAATACAAATTTTGGAAACTCTGTTTCATTCATGCATTTTAAATTTGCCTTGCCTGAGCTGCTGAGTTGAAGGTGGATGCTTGAAGAAACTGGGAGCAGAAGCCTGGTTCTGGGCTAGGAGAATTCCATGGGAATTCTGAGGGTGAAGCCTCTGGCACAGTGGCTCTCTTTTAAAAACAAACAACCCACCCCTAACCTCTTCCTTCCCACTGCCCCCAGCTGTTTCTTTAGCATATACAAATGAGTGCTGTGAGCAGGCAGATTTCCAGAATTCCTGGCAAGCTGCAGAGCTCAATGAAGGCAGCACAGTCACAGCAACTGGGGAGAGCAGCTGTGCCCATAACAGCTAAAAATGTGGTGAGAAAAATACAAATTTTGCACTTGTCCAGTGGGTTAGAAACTAGTTAATTTAAGAATGCCTTATTTAAAGTCTGCATTATTTAAAAAAACCACCCCCAACAAAAGAAAACAAAAATCAACAAAACATCCTTCCCTCTCAAAAAAAAAAAAAAAGACACAAAGCCCAATACTACTTCTTCCTCTTCAACACTCTTCTTAAATTTGAAGTACAGTTAGAAAAAAGAGATGAAAAATTGCAACCAGTTTTAAGTGGCAAGTCTGAACATCTGCAGTAAACTGTTGTAAAGTTTTTAAGAGCTTTACTTTAAAAACAAGATCAAGTTTTTGGAGAGAAATTGGTCTGTTCAAAGGCCTCTTGTGGCAGAATCAAAACTGTGCTAAAAAAATTGTGCTGAAAAAATTGTGGCAGAAGCAAAATTACAATTCTGAACATCTTCTCTCTCTCACAGAACATTTTTCTTTTTTTTGAGGGCTGTAACAGCAAAGGGCAAGAAGGGCAAATTAACTGTATTTAATTCCTAATTGCTTTTCATCCCTGTGTGATAGGGGGTGTTGGTGTTTCAAAGAGTTTTGCCCAAGAAGTCATGTACAGGTCATTGAGTTCAGTTTCCTTACCTGTGGGCAGAACTTTTTCAGACATTTGTCTGTTCAAAGGGACTTTCCCACATGGATCAGGAAGGTGTGGTGTACCTTGGCAACTGAATTATGATATTCTAGTATGTATATAATACAAGTGCTTAAATTATTAATAAATAGCCCTCATTATTGTGTCTGGTGAACCACTTGATTGATTTGGTAATATAAAGTAGCTGAATTATGAAACATAATTAAGAAATCCAGCTGTGTGTGTGACTGTTGGCTAATGACACTGATAGGGTTTTGAGCAGACCTTATGTTTTGAAAGACAGATTATTTTGTTTTAATTAAGTGGCTGTGAAAATATTTTTTGAGGGACAAATTATGAAGGAAAGTCCTATGAAAATTAATGTCATCTGGAGCTGGAAAGTTTCTAGGAATCTTTGCTCCCAAACAGGAGAGATGGTGGGTAGCCTTTTGTGCTGCCAAGCATGCTGTAAATGATCTCACAGGTCTTATTTTTTATGGGTTCAGGCTGTGTGGGCTGTGTTTATTTTAGTTTTAAGAAATCCACATGCCCCCTACTCCTTTCTCTCCCAGTTGCTCCTCTACTCTGCAAAACATAATAAATATTATACCAACTTCCTTTGCCACTTCTCCCTCTTGACCCCCAGAAAACCTGAGGATGTACACCAAAGTCTTGGAATGATAATTCTGGTGGTATTTGTGTTAGATAAAAAGAAAGGAAGGAGCATAGTCCTCACTTGCTTCAGGTGGATGAAAACTGTTGAAATTCTCATTTTGATGAGCTAAGTTTACATTTTGAACTATTCCCAGCTATTCTCTGAAAAAGAGAATAACTGGGAATAGTTATTATTATGAGCTCAGCTGCTGGAAAGCTATGAAATGTGTTACAACTACAAGTGTCACTTTGTCTCTCTGCTGTGGTAGGAATACTAATGCTTCAAAGGTAGCAGAGCTTGAGACATGGGTGCAGTTACTGAGTTTTCACACAGTTGAAGATACTTGTTAAAGCAGTATTTGCTTGAGTACTTATGGAAGTCTTTTTTCCTGTTTTTCAGATTTGGTTGCCTGTAGTATACTGATTGATAAAAATGCCAATCGTGAATGTATTAATTGTAGAGGGGAAAATAAGAAATGGAAAGTTAACAATCCTTTTCTTTGCTTTTTGGCAGCTAAATGCCACTGCAGGAGAATGGTATGTGGACCATAAGTGATTAGAATGTAACATCTAATTTATTTTTCTTCTTCCTTAGGATGTTTTGTACACTGTGTGCAACCCTGTTGGAAAAGTTCAGCGCATTGTTATATTCAAGAGAAATGGAATACAAGCCATGGTTGAATATCCTTTTTGAGCGTGATTTTTTTTTTTTCTGTAGGTTCTTGACTCCAAATGGTTTAACATGCAAATGTCAGAAAAATACCATGTGATATTAAGACCAAATAATTTTTTAATTTCTAAGACACGGTAACTTCTAACTTATGTATGTCAATAACACAACATAGTACTTGCATATATTATCTTTTTAGGAAAATGGCATTGTCATCAGTGGTTGATAAACTTGTTTCTAGTCCCTCAGGCCTAATAATTGCAGACATGAATTATATCATAGATTTGACAACCCCTTATATGCACCTTTATACACAAAAATTTCATGGCTTCTGCCTGTGTTGATACTCAGGAAATGGGTAAGGGATTGCAGAGGTGCAGTTTGTCTTCTTCAGACTCTCTAAAATAGTCCCAGTATGTACTGCTTGTCTTACTATTTTGACTTCATAAAGCAGAGGCCAACTTAGGCATCCTTGACCTTGATTCTTGGGCATCATGTGTTGAAGAAATTCCCTGCTCTATTATCCTACTGTTTGCTCTATTTGCAGCCTTAAGTTGTTCTTGGGTTGAATGTTCAGAATTGTGGTGTGTTGCTGTGATTTGTGAAGTCCAAAGTCTGGTATGATTAGGCCTTAATTTATGAAACTCTGACAGCCCTCTTCCTAAAGCTTTATTTACATCCATTTTTGAACTGTTATCTGGACAAAATTTGCCAAATTATTTGGCAACATTCTGTGATTTCAGATGCTATCAATGTGATGGCTGCCTTGATGAATTTCCAGGCAAAGGGAACTACCTGACTTCTATTAAATCAAACTAATTGCTGTTTATCTATATAGAAAACTTAAAACAGTGTGCCCTAACAGACAATAATTTGACTTACTGTATATGTTAAGTTTGTCATAAATGGAATTGTCAGGATCAGATGTCTTGCACAACTGGGGGTTATTCTTCATCTTGTGAGAGATTGGGGAAGTTGTGGGGAGGGTCCTGCACACACCCAGAAACTACCATCCTTATGTCCTTGGAATTAAATTTGGTAACGTGCTTTTTATTGAAAATGAAACCAGCCAGCAATTGAAAGAAAACTCACAAATGTGAGTGAAGTATTGCAGCAACAAGGTAAACAGCTGAGGGTGGCAAGGAAAGTGAGCTTCAATAAAAGTCTTATCTGAAAAGCTCAAAAATTTGCTCAAATTTAAATGCTACTTGAAGTACCCATTATTTCTCCATTTCTGGCCAGTGTCAGTTTCTTATAAGTCTGGGAAACTTAACTTTCCTAATTTTTAAGCTCCCCAGTGAACCTGTGTCACTTTGGAAGAAGTTGGGCTGCAGGAATGTGGTAAAACCCAGGCACAATCTGTTGTTTTGGACTTTTTCTAAAATGTCACTGCATGATATCAAGATAGTGCAAAAGGTCTGTTCTGCTGCAAAGTTCAGGCTTTCTGACACCATATTTTATTGAGTATGGGTGAGGTCATGGGTTGTGATGTGCCAAGGCTCAGGCACATTTTTCTGCTAATCACAAAACTGATCTTGGAGTATGAGAAGCACATGAAATAACTTGGGTGTTGGAGCCTGGTACATGCATCTGCCTGTTGTATTTTTTTGAGGTAAGATGAGTATTTGTTCACTCCACGTCTCTCTTTTAGTTATGTGGGGGTTTTTGGCTAATGAGCTAAAAAGGGTGTACGCTTAATCCTTTTTGATGTACAGTAACTAATGTGATAAGTCTCTGTGGAGTTCTTGTAGTGTATACAATTGTGAAATACCTGCAGGCTACAAAAGTAAAAAGGCCCTATCAGATAAAAGGGACATGAATGAGACACCTGGGAAAAAAGATCCTTAACATGATGTGTATGTTTGAATCAGTGTTTTGTGCCCAGAAGGCGAAGGCTGCACTCAATGGAGCAGATATCTATGCAGGATGCTGCACACTAAAAATTGAATATGCAAGGGTAATGCTTGGACCTTCTCTTTTAATTTTACTCAAAAAAACCCCAAAACATATAGTCAAGGCTTAACCTCTTTCACTTTTACTTTATTTGAACAGCCAACTCGACTTAATGTCATTAGGAACGACAACGATAGTTGGGACTACACTAAGCCATATCTGGGCCGCCGAGGTAGGTTCTGATCCGTTCTCACTGTAGCTGTTTGACTGTACTAATGCCAGCCCTTCACACGTGGTCAGGCTGTGTGGCAGCAGTCCTTCCAAAGCAGGCCAGTGCTGCTGGAGGCTGTGCCACCGCAGGGAGTTAACCCTGAGCCCTAGTGCCCCCTACTGCCGTGTGCTTGAGCCACTTAGTGCAACAAGGAGCCCACACCTCCAAGCACCTTCGCAGTTCTCAAGGACTTGCATTTCTCCAAGCAGCTCTCTCTCTTTGGAGGAGAGGAAACCTGGCACAGACTATTCCTTATAAACTACAAACTTGCACACTGCTTCTCCTTCGAAAGGACTCTTTTCCCCTATGTTGGACAAGGCATTAAGAAGGATAGAGGACTTCAGCAGGCTGACTCTACACTTCATCATGCACCACATCGGCATCAGCAAAAAAAAATCCCAAACAAACAAAAAAACCCTCTGAAAAACCTCAGACTTGCAGTTCACCTTGTCTGCATACTGCATGCACCACCACCACAAGTTTTTAAAGGAGGACATTTTCAGTACTTCAGATTTGTGTGGGATGAATAACATGATAGACTGTACCCATTCTGTTCAAGTTTGTATGTATGCTGGTCTTATTTCCCTTAAAAATACCACTGAAAAATTGAGAACCTACAAAATTAAGGACCTCTTGTTGATATCATTGACGTTGTAATCTTTTTATACTTGCTGTATGTGAGAGTTGCACTCAGACTTAACAATGTAAATATTGTTCAGTAGTAGGGAAGTTCAGTCCTTTTATGCAGATAATTGGAACTGAGCAGTGCAATACCAATAAGTCCCCTCAGCTATACTTAAGTAATAAAATAGGGAGATTCATAATTGGTACAGGCATACTGTCTCTTGAGTACTCAGCTGTAAAATTCTCAGAGCTTAACTCATGTCAGTGGAAACTATGATTATATATGTACAGTCAAACTGCTGTCTAGCCTAACTCCTGTGAAGTGTTTCTTTTAAAATAACAAAAAATCTGTAACTATTGAGTGCAGTGTTCAGTAACCTATGTACAATAATATGTTCAATGTAAAGTTAGAAAAGTGAAGACAATGTGACCAAGATAGAGTATCTACTTATCAAAGGCTACATGAGAGCCAGGGCTGTGGCTGTCTCAAGAGATTTGCACTTTCAGAATAATTCTGCAGAGACACTGGGCTTGTGAAACTGTTGTACAACTAAAAACTTAGGGCTTGGCTTTTCAAAATGAAGTTCTTGTAAAAAGTTAACAAGGGAGCTACAGTATTGGGTGCAGCTTGTAGATTATGACTGTTTGTATTGGGATTCAATTTTTTTTTCTCAAATTCTTGAGTCAAAGGAAAGGGATTCTGAAGAAACTCAAGGACAAGAAAAAAAATCTGAAGTTTTGAATTTGAAAAATTGAAAGGATTAATTTGATCCTTGTATCTTTTGATCATTGCAGTGTTTGGAGGCTGATGTGTAACACTGTGCATCTAAATGCATTGTGTAATTGGTCTGCAGATAGGTATGACTGTATGAACTGAAACTTCCCCCAACTCGAGCAAACAGTGGAAAATGAAAAACTTAGGATAGATGTGGCTTGCTCTTTTCAAGAACTTTGCTCTTTTTCTTTTATTGCTGTTTCTATTCTCTATACATAAGCACCCTACTACACATAAGAGGAAAAAAATTAGACTTGTATTTTATATATATATATGTGTGTATATATATATATATCTCAACCATTACATATTGTATGTAGCATGATTTTTCATTTACTGTGATCCACATCCATTTGTGTGGACAATGGGAATATAAATTGTTGAATGAACAGTAAAATGTACTTGAGAAAACAGACATATAGAGCAGTTTTGCTCATAAAGTAACAAGAAAAAAATCTGAAGTTTTGAATTTGAAAAATTGAAAGGATTAATTTGATCCTTGTATCTTTTGATCATTGCAGTGTTTGGAGGCTGATGTGTAACACTGTGCATCTAAATGCATTGTGTAATTGGTCTGCAGATAGGTATGACTGTATGAACTGAAACTTCCCCAAACTCGAGCAAACAGTGGAAAATGAAAAACTTAGGATAGATGTGGCTTGCTCTTTTCAAGAACTTTGCTCTTTTTCTTTTATTGCTGTTTCTATTCTCTATACATAAGCACCCTACTACACATAAGAGGAAAAAAACTAGACTTGTATTTTATGTATATATATATATATATATCTCAATCATTACATATTGTATGTAGCATGATTTTTCATTTACTGTGATCCACATCCATTTGTGTGGACAATGGGAATATAAATTGTTGAATGAACAGTAAAATGTACTTGAGAAAACAGACATATAGAGCAGTTTTGCTCATAAAGTAATCCAGGAGTTGGGGTTTTCTTTGAAAGAGTTTATGTATTTGTCCTTCAACTCACTCTTGCAACAGCACTATTTGGGTTTTGAACATAGTGTGACCTGAGCTGTAGGGCTCTCACTGCAGCAAAGATCTTATCACAAAGGAATTTCATTCCAAGGACAGACATGCCAATAAATCCTTTCAGAATTTCACACCTGCCCTTCAAATGTTAGGAAGGAAATGCGTTTTACTAATGATTTATTTTAGGAACTGGTTTTTAGTTCTTTAATAAATTGACCATAATCTTTCTCCACTAAAGTAAACTTCCAACAAGTGCCTGCTGCTATGAACTCATATCGCATTAGACTGAATGAAGTAAACCCACCTGACTTAGTATTCTACTGGCCTTTAGCCAGAAATTTCAAACTGTCATTTGGAGCATTTCTTTTGGTGGTAATACTACCTTGCTCAGTGACTCAAGGACCTGATGTAAAAACAAAACTAAAAATCAAGGAACCCAAGCTTAAACAAGATCATAAAGAACCTTTTCTTTCAGAATTATTTTTAACACAGGTTGGTTCTTGTGTTTCAATGCTTGTTTACACAAGTATTTGTACTGGCACAGTCCAGGGGCTTTGTTCAAGGAAGGAATAAGCGTGGGGCAAGGAGAGACTTGCACCACCATGAGGAGGAAATATTTGTCAAACTTTTCTCACAGAATTCTTTATTTGAAGAATGTGATTCTTGACTGTATTTTACTGTGGGCAGTTTCAAAGCATTTAGCTACGCAGATTGGAATTACAAAACTGATTTTTCTGAAAGATGATTACTGCGTACAGTTCAAATGCTCAAAATACTTGATCTGACTGCTCATTTGCTTTTTAGAGCCAAAAACCAGAGCTGTTACCCTGAAAAGGGAGTGGAAAAGTAAACTTGACAACAGTAATCTTTCTTCTATATATTTGGAAGTATTCAGGACTGCTCTCTCTTCAGATTTCACTGCCAAAGTAAATATCTGACTTGGAACCTGGCCTCAAAATCCTGAGCAGAAGGGGCCACATGTGTTTTCATCTACCACTGTTGTGTAATCAAATAGTTCCTGGGTTTTGGGGAAAATACCTCCAACTGCATTGGGCTGGAGTTACTCTTTTCAGCAGTCATACTTAAATTTCCTGAGAATTGTTGTAAACTGATAAATGTCTTGCCCCATCTTTTCAATGTGGCTTTTTTTTTTATTGTAAGAAAAGAGTTATTGCTTACCGTAAAGAAATCTGGAAGTTTAGATTTTTTTTTTTTGTCATGCAGCATGGATCTGATTGAAAAATACAGCTTTGGCTGTGAGGCATTGCTCCCTCCATTAATGTAGACCCCTTGCTTAACTTTATATCCTAGAGAACTGGGTTTTCTTAAAGGATTGACTGTTGTTTAAGTGCATTACTCAGTGATACTTTCCCTCAGTTGAACTGTTATGTGCTGCTGATAATGCCACAATGTACAATCCTTTCAGCACGCCCATAAATCAGTAGGTGTTCTGTAAATATATATGTACACATATGTAATGCTCTCTGTTTACTGATTATGAAACCATGTAATACAGGTTGTTGTTGGCTTATGCTGAAACTTCTTGAAAGAAGCCCACTTTGAAAATGTGTTGCTGTTGAAGCTAATATTATGATTCAGGTACTGTCTTTCAAAAGTACTGCATTTCAAATTTGTTTTAAGAGACACATGGGTAAATCCTGCTGTATGGTGTTTTCTATACTAATGTGTGATGTCTGTTTAGGAGAACTATTGGGTATCTCCATAAACTTTAAATGTCTGCATCTCCTCATTGGCCACTGCCCCCAATCAACTTAAGTGCAATTTGTTATACAGATGGTAGTCTTTTAATTTTGGTGTCCCAGGGCTACAGCTTGTATTTTTAGACATAGAGTGAATGAGAAATTATTTATAAAATTAACAAGGACTCAAATTACTTTTTCCCTTCTTAACTAGAAGCTTTGTGTCTTAACTGGAGAAATCAAGTGCCTGGTTGTGCATACTAAACTGATTTCTTTCCCTTCCCACATTAGACAGAGGGAAGGGCCGGCAGAGACAAGCTATTTTGGGAGAGCACCCATCATCCTTTAGACATGATGGCTATGGTAAGTAACATGGGATGACAGCTGGTTATGATTTCTTACATGCTCTGTGGAGTTCTAAATATTTAATCAATGCTTGGCTGTGGTTTCCTTCAGCATGAGCAGTTCACCTGCAGTGCTCTCAGTCTGCCTTCTGAAACACTGCTGGTTCAGTGAAATCACGTGCACTCATTGCCTCACCTCTTCTGTCACCCAAAGCATTCAGCTCTACAGGTTTATTCCTTGGAAGAAAGTTTCCTTTCAGTTGCCATCACCCTGGCAATGGGTAGAAAATGATACCTGGATTGGGAAAGCTGTTTTCTTCTAGAAAATGGCCACATGGCATAATCGGTGGTTTGGTACAACAGAGAGCTCTAATGTTTTTGCATGCAAAGCTATGAATTGTTGGCATCTGCACTTCTAATGTAGATTATTGAGAAACGGTACAGCTATGTGACTGTAGAGGAATGATGTTTTGGAATCAGTGGTCTAAAGTACTGTGTTTGTTACCAGTGCTCTCTGTAAGGCAAGACCTGCTGTTGCTTTCATGTGCTGAGTGAACACCTCAGGGTGGAGAAACAAATGTCCCCACTCACATGTGACTTTTCTAGTTAGTTACTCTCTCAGCTGTCAGGTGCAATGTGATTTGTCTTGCCTCTTTCTTTGCAAAGGTATTTATGATATTTTACAATGTAGGTTGGCATCCTATCTACTCCTTCCAAAGGTTCTTCAAATCTCTAGCATTTCCAAGTCCCACCTTGATTCAGCGATGTTTCATTCTCCTGATACATCCTTCCACCTTAAGTAATGTGTCCATCTCCTATACTATTCCCTATCATTACTGCTTTTTGCTGGGGAAAAAAAAGACAAAAGATTCCTTTTATACTTGGCTTATGTGAGTTTCACATTATTTTTGTCTCAGAAAAACAGGGATTCTCCCTCTTTGGTCTGTTATACTGATGTTTTCTATGAACAGAGGTATT
Organism: Pyrgilauda ruficollis; assembly: GCF_017590135.1. Taxonomy (NCBI): domain Eukaryota; kingdom Metazoa; phylum Chordata; class Aves; order Passeriformes; family Passeridae; genus Pyrgilauda; species Pyrgilauda ruficollis. The sequence goes on along the minus strand of NW_024525489.1, from coordinate 23,208,681 downwards.
GCTTACTAGTAGTGTCTCATCACTAAAAGGGAAAAAAAAAGAAATTGTCTATTTCAGTGAAACTTGTCACTTTATCTATAGTGGAAAATAGGACCACTTCATTTTGTATTAGTGTGGAGGTTTAAGTATTCCTGTTTCTTGCAAATGAGCATTTTGTAGAAAGGCAGGCTTCTGACTTAATCTCATGTCTCTGGGAAAAAGAGCTGTGTCATCTCCTGATCTCTGTCTCACTCCTTTTGGTTTGTTATCCTGATTTTGTAATATTCTTCCTTGGTGTCATGTAGCTCTGTATGTAGATGGAAATATTTCTGAATGTTGGTTTTAATTATTTCCTCTGATACTTTTATGTTCAAATATTTTCCACGCTGCAGGGAAGATAATGATTTTTGTAATTACTGGAATATCTTTTTTCAGCATTTGCTGTAACCTTCTACCCCTGTTTTAAATATACATGATGTATGTGGGCTTTGTTGCATGATTAAGTAGTGAAAATGCTTTCAAACAGCATAAAAACAAGGTCTCATCTCCTTAGGCTCCCATGGTCCTTTGTTGCCCTTGCCAAGCCGATACCGGATGGGATCTCGGGACACTCCAGAACTCGTTGCTTATCCATTGCCGCAGGCATCCTCCTCTTACATGCACGGTGGAAATCCTTCTGGGTCAGTTGTCATGGTTAGTGGGTTGCATCAGCTCAAGATGAACTGCTCAAGGGTATTCAACCTGTTCTGCTTGTATGGAAACATTGAGAAGGTAAGGCATAATTGATTAGAAACTTGGGAAATGCTATAGTTCTTTCAAATGCTCTGGAAAAAGCCTGTCTGAGGTTGTCTAAAAATATATCCTAATGTTTTATAAAACTATTGCTTGAGCTCTTTGTTGCAATGTATTTTTTTTTTACCTTATCTGTCTTAGGTGAAATTTATGAAGACTATTCCAGGCACAGCACTGGTTGAAATGGGTGATGAATATGCTGTAGAAAGAGCAGTCACACATCTCAATAATGTCAAGCTATTTGGAAAGAGACTCAATGTCTGGTAAATATGTTTTATCAGATTAATAGTCCACCAGTGGGCAGATGGAATGAGGTTTCAAAGGGACAATATCACACCACTCTGTTATCATTGTTGGAGTTATGATTTCCAATTTGTGACTGTTTATTTTGGCTTTCAGCTGAAGGAGGGTGAATTTAGGTCAGATATTAGGAAGAAATTCTTTACTCTGAGGGTGGTGAGGTACTGGCACAGGTTGCCCAGAGAAGCTGATGATGAACCATCCCTGGAAGTGTTAAAGGCCACTTCAAGGCCAATTTTTAAGGTCCCTTTTAACCCCAATCACTCTAAGATGTATTACTATTTATAATTTTATTTATTTACGTTTATAAAGCATACTGTCATTACATGGATTGGCCACTGATAAACTGTATTCCCTAATGTGTCTTACCCATTCTTTCTGCACTTTTAAAGGAAGGTGTCAAATCCAACCCAAGAAACATCAGCTCTTTTCTAGTTAGATAATAACCTGCAAAGTATGATAGCCTTAGTTATTCAAGAAATTTTATCCTTAAATTCCAGTGTTTCCAAGCAGCACTCAGTAGTTCCAAGCCAGATATTTGAACTGGAGGATGGCACGAGTAGTTACAAGGATTTTGCCATGAGTAAGAACAATCGCTTCACCAGTGCTGGCCAAGCATCCAAGAACATCATCCAGCCACCCTCCTGTGTGCTGCATTATTACAATGTTCCCCTGTGTGTGACTGAGGAAACGTTTGTAAAGGTAAGCACTTGGAGTGGCTGACATGCAGTGCGCTCTGGGCCCTGTCCTGGTTTTTCCTGGTGCTGCTTTTAAAAACAAGTAACTGGGAGGCTTGTAGCAGAGCCACTGGCAGAGAGCTGTTCCTTAAAATATATTTATAGCCCATCTGGATATGTTTACAATTCTGGAGTTACTGTCTCAATTTTATTTATTTATATTTTTTTAATGTGAGAAACAAAATCCTGAAAATAAAGTTGAGGAGCTTAATGTAGGGGGTTTTTGGACAAAAGGGAAAAGACACAAAGCCAAATACATGAAAGTTAGGACTACAACTCACAAAGGATTTACTGACTCCCTGTAATGACTGCTAGGATGTTTTGGAATGGAGACCAGCTGCACCTGGGACGCTTGGCACAGTTGTATCCTAAATGAGCTCTGGATGCTTAAAACATGCAATACTGGGCCTCTTTAAGTGGAGGCAGTGGCAAGATTGCTGACAGTTCAGTGAGTTCTTTTTCAGTTCAATAAAATACATTTTTCCAACTCTGTCTGAAAGTGAACTCTGATTCCCAAGTGGTGTCCTTGTATGAACAACTTCAGAGCTACTGTATTGGAGTAGGAATGTCAAAAAGGAGAACTTATATTAATATGTTTTTGGAGATAGCAGTGATATCACACATACAGGGGCCTTGTTTTACATACTACAGAATGGTATTCTAAAGAGTTACAAATCTAAACATATTTTTTAAATTATTTGCCTTAAATTCTTGCAAACTCTCTTAAAAAGTCAGAATCTTCCTTTTTGTGTGTCTCTTCCAGGAACTTGAAATTTTTGCTAATTGGTTTATGTGCACTTTTGCTGGAGTTTTATATCTTGTTTTATTTTTGTGACAGTTATGTGAGGATCATGAAGTTCTCAGCTTTATTAAATACAAAGTGTTTGACCCAAAACGTAAGTAAAATTTGACCTGTTTGGGAAGTTCCTTGATTCCAGTTTTGATCTGAGTATCCATTACTGATCCACTCCTTCCCATTTTTTGTTTCTCATTTTGACAGCTTCTGCCAAAACACTGTCTGGTCTGTTGGAATGGGAATGTAAGACAGATGCAGTGGAAGCTCTCACTGTACTTAATCACTACCAGATAAGAGTCCCAAGTAAGTAAATTTTCCTAATCTTACTGCTGGATTTTTTTCCTGTGGAGAAGGAGTTGAGGGTTCTGGTAGCTGAGGGTGTCTGCTAGACAATGATCAGAGGGCTGGAGCACCTCTCCTGTGAGGAAAGGCTGAGAGAGCTGGGGTTTTTGAGCTTGGAGAAAAGAAGGCTCCAGGATAACTTTATGGTGGCTTTTCAGTGCTTTAAAAGTGGCCTATAAAAAGAAGGGAGAGTGACTTCCAGCATGGGCAAATAGTGATAGGAGAAGGGGTAAGGGTTTTAAACTCAGAGAGATTTAAGTTTTAGATGTTACGAAGATGTTCCTGACTGTGAGGCTGGTGAGGCACTGGCACAGGTTGTCCAGAGAAGCTGTGGATGCCCCATCCCTGGAAGTGTTCAAGGCCAGGCTGGATGGGGCTCTGAGCAACCTGTGATATCCCTGCCCAAGGCAGGAGGTTGGAATGGGATGATCCAATGAGATAATCCCTTCCAACCAAGCTATTCTGTAATTCTTTCACAATAAATATAGAGAAATCTGCAATGTCTTGAACAGAGGATTCTTTAAGTTACTCAGCTTGTTCATCTCAATTTACTGCTCCTGTAGCATGTTCCCTTTAGAGCCAGAAATTGTGAAGCCAAGCTGAATTTAGCTCCAAACTAGCAAGAACAGAGTGGGGTGAGTTCACTTGCTAAACAAGTACACAATAGGCCAGATCTGCACTGAACAATTAAGACAGTTTACTGAATTAAATGGAATTTTTCCAGGTGTAAAGACATAATAGTGAATCCAGGCCAGTGTCTAATAGTATTTTAAACTACCTCCTTCTAACTGTTACGGCTTTGTCTCCCTGTGAAGTGTTAACAGGTTAAATCTTTTCTATTCCCCCACACCTTTGGTCTACCTTCTTAATAATGGACCTTAGGAGCAGGATATTTTTGAAGATAGTATGGATAACACACTGTTCACAGTTCCAGTTTTATCTCAGTTTGGAGAGTTGGTAACAGCAGAAAAGCTTTCCCTTGCAATGTGAAAGGGGCAAACCCCAGTGGAGGTGTGAGTGTGCAATGCACAGCACTGGTGAACGTGCCAGTTGTGGGAGGTGGATCAGCAGGAGAGCTGTGCCCACGGTGTGTTCTGTGTTGTCTCCTCACAGATGGCTCCAACCCTTACACCTTGAAGCTTTGCTTCTCTACTTCATCCCATTTATAGAGAAGAGGACAGCATGTTAAGAGCTACGTTCACCTGGATTTGCAAGTTAAAAACTACACTTCGTTCACAAAGCTCTAAAGTGGTTGTTCTAATGTTGCCTTGTTTCAACTTAATTCTAATATCTTTTATCTTGTTTTATAATAAATGGATGTTCCTTCATAAATACAAACCAGATTTTTTTTTATTTTTGCCTCTGAGAAGTACATGTTGTAAGCTTACTACAAAGTTTGTATTTTGTTAGTGTAGTATCTTCAAATGTCTAAAGAAGCACCAGTAGGATAAACAAGATTGTTTCTTTTCAAAAAATAAAATATATTTGCATTTTCAAAATGTTAAAGATTAGCAAGTATTTTTCCATTTGTAGTCTTAATTGGCAGATAGAACTATTATAGCAGAATTTTAAATGTAGAACTTGTTTTTCAGTATGTTAAGTAGTGAAGTATGTTGCAATACTAAAAAGAAGTTTGTATTTATAAAATGCTTTGATTGGGTTAATGTTGCACATACTGAACTTTTAGTAGTACAGACTTGATTTATAGTTTCAAACAGAGGTAACGCAGAAAATTATTAAGTATGTACACGTGTATGGTATGAATTCATACTTAAAGTGGTTTTGTTTTGTTTTGTTTTTTTTTTTTTAATCCTATTCTCCATTTGCATTAGCATGATGCCATCTACAGCTAGTCCCACCGTAGGGGCCTTTTAAAAAATTAAAATTGCAAGCCTGTATCAATGTGTTCATCCTCATTTTCCATGATTTAAACTTAAATCTTTGGTGTTTAACATATCCTTTTGACTCTTTTTTTAAAGCAGTGGTTATGACGTACTAAATGGTAAAAGTTGTTGGGGGTGGTAACAACATGGATCACAACAGAAACCAAGGTGGTAAAAATACTTAAAACAAAAAGAAAGCCCCCACCATATCCTTTCTTAATTGGACAGTTAATTCAATGTTTTCTTCTGTCTGATTTACTTTAAACATCTATTATGACCATGAAAGAATTCATTGAGTGAATAGTCTTGGCTTGTGTGTAGCTTAAGATGAGGTAATCTCAGTGGGATTCAGATAAAGTAACTGACTGGGTGATGTGAAATGAATGAGGTGAGAAATCTTTCACTTTGGAGAAGATGATTTGTTCTGTCCCAGTACTTTGAAACCTGTCTTCTGGAACTGGAGTTGTCTTGTTGGGGCTAAGCCCCCAGAAAGAGGAATCCAAGCAATGTGGTCTGGGAGCTGTTGTCCTAGGCTCTGTGTGTGTTCCCCTTTCTGAATTTGCAGTGCATTGCTGAGGGCTTCTTTCAGTTCTGTTCTTAGTCATTGCAGAGGGGTTACTTTATCAGCTGTTTTATGCTTTCTCCTACAAGTTCTTTGTTCTGTCTTTATGGATTTTATCTATATCTGTCCTTTATGCAAGGTTATTTGTGCAGAGTGCTTGTCCATGAAAGGTTATGTTGTAGGATGTTTACAGGCTGTGGGCATTGCACATCTTTCAATTGACTGGATTTTCCCCATTCTTAATTTCAAGGCAAATATTCCTTATCATACAAGGGAAAATGTGTCAGATGTCCTTCAGGTTTTCTCATCAACAATGATTCATTTTTGCCCTGTCTACCTCCATTTTGTTCATGCTTCAGGTAATGGATGTTTTAGGTATTCACATCAGGCTTTTAATGTGTCTGAACTGGGAACTGAAAACCAGCTGCTCTTTGGCAGGTCTTTCAGCACAGGATTTGGAATAATCCCAGCCTCCTGTCTGTGAGGTGGCAATGAGACTTTCATTTTAGGGGCACTGCTGAGACTCTTTCAGCCTCAGTGCTCTTTCCCCAGAAATTGCTTCCAGACAGCTCCAGCACAGAAGTCCATGTGCCACATCTTGCTGCTGGTGAAATGCTCTGTGCTGCTTAGTGTTTTAACTGTAAAAGATCTCTCCCAGTCTCTCATTTCTCTTTTATCAACTTGAATGTTCTGTGGAAGCCTGTTTCTTCTGTCACAGTTTCCATTGCTGGTTGTGTTAATGTACTTCCAGAAGTCGTTTGTAGTTGAGCACTAAAAACAGTCTGTTTTCAAATTGCAGTGTGGGATGAGTGACCCTTAAATCATTCAGGTTTCGTTTAACAAAAAAAAAAGAAAAAGAAAAAGAAATGCACTTTAATGTTTTGGTGTCCTCGGTGGATCACAGCATTCAGTGCCTAAGATGTTCAGGTGAAAGGCATCTTTCCTGTGTCTTCCCAGATCAAATGGAGCATGGTTCTGGGTGTATCATAGAGGACTTGATAGAAGCTGGAAGGCCCATATGCAAAATGAGTAGCCTGTGACAGGTAAGGCAGAAAAGAGAGGAGACTGAAGAATTGTGCAAGCTTCTTTCTCCACAAAATAATCATCTTATTAATAATCATCTCTGTCTTCATGAGAACAGGAAAGATTTTTTTGTTGGTGTTTTTCTGTTAAAAGAAAATAATGTTTTCTCTTGGGCCTACAAGAGTGGATGCTCGTCCTCAGGAAGGAATGAGGTTGGTTTTCTTGCACACATGAGGTCTGTGTTCACCTTTAATCTTGCTTTAGAAACAGAGAACCAAGAACAGAGCCCAAACAGTGGGGCAGGTGGGGAAGCAGTTGCTCCAGAGGGAGTGAGGTTTGTCTCTCATTTGGCAGTGGTATTACCATACCCGTTAGATTAAAATTAAACCTTCAAGGTCTCTTAATGCAGGGCTTTTTCCTGTCTCTTTTGCCTAAGTCACACAAGCAAAACATTGAACATTGCTATGCACATTCCCTGCTTGTAAGCAGCTGTCATTCACCATGTAACATCTTCATGTCTGTCCCACTGTTTGTATTGTTGGGTTTTGTTTTTTGGTGATGTTTTGTTTGTTTTTTCCAATTGGTCACCTTTCATTGGGGGTAAAGATGTGTTGAGGTGGAGATATGTTCCTCTTCTCATGATACTCTAATTCTTGTTTATATTTATTTTTCCTTATATGCAAGAAGTGTCAAGAGTTGTTTTTTGACTTTCTATACCACCACAGCAAGATAGTGTGTATTGCTAGGGTGATGAAAGAGAAGAGTTAAAAGAAAACGTGGAGGTCATGTTTGGGTATCCTGCTTTGTGAAAGGAATGATACAACTGGATGTGGTGTCACTAAGTCTGTCTTTTAGAAAGGGATGATGTTTGGGGCAAGCTGGCTTGTTACTGGCTGAAACCCTTTTGGTGTAATTAAATGCAACTTGCTCCTTTTTCTGCTGTGTGTTTTCTTGTGAACAGCTCTTGAACTTGTTTGAATGTGCTGGTGGCTTAGCAGGAGACATTCAGTCTCTTCTGTTAAATAATGCATCGAGGCCTGGGAACATGGACACTTTTTGCTCACTTATTTTTTTCATCTCAGGGATATGTTTAAACATATTTGGGATTCTTTTGTGTTCCTTTTTCTTTTTTAAAATACCTTGCATTCCCACATCTGTAGCTACCAGTGGGTTTTTTAGCCATTCCAGGGTTTTGTGCCTACTTTGTCTAATTTTATGTCTAACCAGTCAGAGAGAAGTATTCTGCATGACTGATTTGTTGTGAAATTCAAGTATCTTCTCAGTTGCACCATTAATATTGACACGTGTGGGGAGGGGTGATCAGATGTGCTCACTCCTGTGATAATGTGATGTTTCTAGGGTGCCATTTGGGTTCTTCAGAACCAGAGTCAGATAAAAATAACCTGAACCAAACAGGTGTTCAGGGTTTTTGGGATGATGAGGCCCCCAGGTTCTACTGCTAAAGCATCTGATTTGATAAAGGGTCAATCCATTTCTAGACAGCTGCATTATCCAGTTAAAAGAGCAAAATATTTGTGTTCTGTTTAGTCTCCTAATGCATAATAGCCTTTTCCTGTTAAAAATAGAGGATTTCTTCCTCCAAGGACTGTAATTCTCACAGGATGTGGAGGAACCTAATGCAGCCAGATTACTTGTGCTGTGCTTTCATCATGGCTCTCTGAAGGAAGTAACCTCAGTCCCTTTTCTTTTATTCAGAAAGCTTTATCTGCCCTGTGCCAAGCCTTCCTGTCCTGGCCTTTCCCAGCCAGCTCCCTGGGTTGGAGCCATACATGAATTCAGATGGGTTCCCTGCTCTTCCTCCTTGCTGTTGCAGCTGCTGAAGCGTGGTCTTAATTTCTGGCATGACTTATTTAACTTTTCCTTCTCTGGTGTTCATGGAGCAGCTGCAGCCTGAGTGGGTCTTCGTGCAAGGGAGAGAGTCCTGCAGGAATGTGCCAGGAAGCCAGCAGCTATGGCAAGATAATTAACCCTCTTTTCCAAAGCATCTGAGATCCAGGAAAACAAATTAATCTTTGCAGGGATAGTATAGCAGTATTCAGAATTAAACACTGGAATGGGATTGTAGGATGGGGGATGGCTGAGGTTGGCAATTGAAGCACAATGCAGGATGTAATTACTCAATTTCATATAAGCCATTATCTGTTTATTTTCTCTTGCCATCTTTTCTTTCCATTTGTGGTTTCCTCTTTCTTCAAGCTACTAAAAAAATTAAATTGCTTGTGCTCCATTCAAAATTCAAGTGGGTAGTAGTCAAATAAGCCTCCAGAAGTTATTAGAGTGCTTCTTACTGAAAATCCTAAATTTTCTGTCTTTTAGGCTGTTAATACAATAGATTTTGGATGTTTCAGGAAGCACAGTTTGTATTTCAGTGATGCTTTCTCTATCAGCAAAATGCAAACTTCTGGCCATTTTAAACTGAATGGCGTGGATGCAGGGATTTGCATGTAATATAGATTATGCTTCTATTTTCTCTTCTGTTAACCACAGAACTCTAACTGCTAAATCAGATTAAATCAGTGAGCTTTAGATAAGCATCCTGTCAAAAGGCTTCAGAAGTGTAAGAAATAACCTGGTCAGACAGTGACCTGGTAATCTTTTTTTGAAATTGCTGCATGGCTTCTGATTGAACCATGGTAACCTAAAACTTCAGTAGCTGAAGGTGGGAATCCTACATACTGAACTTCTCTTATCTTCTTGGGGTGCACTTTAAATCCAAAACAAACTCCTGAGTTCTGAGGATGGAGCTCAGACTGGAGTATTTTAGTTACATTTAAATATGTTTCCCATGCCCAAGATTTCTGTGGTATTTTTTCCATCTCTATTGCTGTATGGGCAAAGACCTGTCTGTGCCTTCATAAGGATCCTTTATATGCCCCTAACTCCTCCTTTTTGTGTCCTTTTAACATGAAGCAATGAGAGCTAGCCAGAGGATTTCAGATTAGGACTGAGCTATCAATTTATTTCAAAGTAACATGTTCTCTAGTCTTGCTTTTTTCAGCTCTTTCATGTAATAAAAATAATGAAAACAACCCTACCTGAAGTAGTCGGAAGGGCAGGTTTCTCTCATGAAGAGAAAAAAGGGAAAAAGGTGATAACACTTCACCAGGTCTTCAAGCATATGGACCCCAAGTCAACAGCTGAGTGCAACCCTGTTCTTCTTGCTTTCTTCACCATAGGCAAATGACACATCCTTCATGTTTGAGTGCTGCTTCAATCTGCCCCTGCCATTACCCCCAGTGCTCCCACCTTTGATGACCCTGGCGTTGCAGGAAGAAAAAAAAAGAAAAAGAAGAAATAGAGCTTTTCCTTTTTATCTCCCATAGCTTCCAAATGAAGCTTGTTCTTCTGTCTCTGCACAATTTGAAAATTCCCAAGAAATAGGGCAGGGGTATTCAAGGATGCAAGGACAACAGAAGCTAATCTTACTCTTTCAAACTGGCAGGAAGGAACGAGTCGGAGCTCCTGGCCTGAGACTGCCAGCACAGCCTCCATTTTATTTTATTTTATTTTATTGCTGAAAGCAGCCTCAGCTTTCCAGGAACTCTGCTTTGTGGACCTTTCCGGAGAACATCCGGCCAAGGACAAGGCTCCTTTCACGGGGAGGACAGAGCGGCTCCGAGGCCAGGATGGCACACGTTCACGGGTGGAATGTGTGTGGGGTGAGGCTCCCTGCTCCAAGGGGGCACTTGTTTCTCTCCTGTGGCATGCTGCCATCCCAGCAGGAGCCCCTCCTGCTCTAAGCTGCTCATAGCTGACCAATGTTTGAGAGGGGCTCGTCTTTAAACTGCTTAAGCAGCAGTCACTTTCCATGTGAAGCTGCTCTTAAGCCACTTTGCAAGCACTTAAGCTGCTTCTATCTTGCAGTCCTCTTGAGATGCTGAAATTCCCTATTTCCCCAGTCACTGTGTGACTGCTTGTACCTTGCATTAGCCTGGTTCCTGTTAAAGACCCTGCAGATCAGTATTCCAAAGTGTCACTCACTTGAGTGCCTGCGTTGAGTTGTGTGTGTGGTTTGAGCTTAGGCCTGCCAGCTCTGAGATTGGCTTCTGAGCCAAGGAGGGTAGGAGTTTGCCCTTACATTTTAGGGCCCTAAAAGAGCCCTAAAAACAAATTGCCCAGTGGTCCAGGTTTCACTGGGAGCTCAGACACTTGTCCACACTTGTCCTGCAGCTTGCTGAGGAGTCTGTTTACCTTTAGCCAAGCACCCTGCCAATAACCCTGAATGAGCCTTGTACCCAGGGCTGTGCAACACAGAGGCCAAGCTGATAACAACTGCATTTTGCTTTGTGTCCTTTCCAAGCCCAGACCAAGTTTCCCTGCTGAGATCTGGGAGAAGGGTGGGTGGAGAGGCTGAGCTGTGTTCAGCTGGGAGATACCGTTCTTATCTGCTCTGTGAACAGGCAGCTGAGCAAAGGAGCAGGGGAACATGAGCACACCTTTGGCTCTTGGTTGTGGCAGCAGCACAGAACAGACAGCAGTGTCTGTGCTGCTGGCCTGTAAAGCAGAGAAGCTTTCAGAGCCAGGCTGGTTGAGTTTACACACAGGTGTCTGGTAGATTGATCATGGCAAAATAGATTTTATTTATGCGGTTTAGATAGCTTCGGGCTCAGTACAAGGTAGCTCTGTGGCACCTGGCTTGCACATGATGAATACCCAGGAGATATTCATGAGGCCCAGGATCTTTGAGTTCCCTGTTTTCTTGCCAATTCCTCCTGGTTTCCTAATGAAATGGAGCAGCTTGCCCCTGCAGCATGTCCATGCATGCAGCTTGCTTGACCTTGGAGATTGCATTGGTCCTCACAGGTACACAGCCAAGTTTGTGTCCTTGTCCTCCCACAAGTCCAGACTTTGCTGGGGAATGTCACTGGACTGGTTGTGCATTGTGTGGAGGTGACACTGAATAACCTACCTGTGCCTGGGTTTTGCCTGCAGGGCTTTGTAAGGACAGGGGGTGCCAGTTTCTGCCAGGAATCTGGTGAGAGTGAGGAGATGAGCTCAGTGGAGTATAAGGCAGCTATTGCCACAAAGACATTTATCAACTATGTCTCCGCAGACCTTTCACAACAGACTTCTGCCTCTCCTCCCTCTCCTGGTTCCTTTCATGGACTATAGTTCTGCCTAGAAATAAATGATACAATATTTTTAGAAATAATGAAAAAATGGCCTTAGATGATGTGTAGTCACAAATTCCTTTTATGCCAGGCACAGCCCAGGTGATAAAATCCTGGGTTGCCCTGTTTATCTGAAAAACAGAAGGCTGCCGAGGAGGAAAGGGCAGGGTACTTCAGGACCAAGAACATGCAGCTCTGCTGTTGTCAGGTTTCTGCAGCATTTTACCTGATTTGCATCTCTGGACCACACACCTGATCATCTGAAATGTGTCCTGGCATCTGCTCAACTTACTTTTCTGTCAGCTGAAGCAGGAAACTTACCATCTCAAAGCAGCAGGCATAGATTGTGTTGTTGTTGTTATTGTTATTATTTCTTCCATGTCTGCAGCTGTGGCCTTCCCTCCGTCCCTGTGATGAGCTGAGTTAGCAGGGAGGGAGCTCCCCTGTGGGCCTGTCCTGGCTAACAGCAAAGGTGGGCCACTATTCCCCAGGTCTGTGTCTTCCAGGGGGAAAATCAGGCACAACTGTAGTTTTGGAGTGTCCTTGTAACCAGGAGAATCAGGACACAGAGACCACTGCTTTTGTGTTTCTGTTCATATCCAGGCTTTGGGTCTGTCTCGTGCTTCCCAGGGAGCAGGGGTTGGGGGACAGGGTCAGTGGGTCCTGTTATTTCCTCCCCTGGATCCAGGCAGGGGCTCTGGGGCAGAGCTGGCAGGGAGCAGGGCAGGGCCTGCCCTGCTGATAGGGGACAGCAGGTGGCAGCAAGAAATCCAGGTCCCTTGGGTCTGGGTTCAGCACCGGGGACTGCTGTGTTGGCTTCTGCTGAGCTGGGGACAGTGAAATCTTAGACAAACTCTCTGAAGTAGATCTGGCACGTGCTCGAGGGCTGTGTGAGGTCATGGGATGCTGTCCTGCAGCGTCTGCACTGGATCACCTTCAAGGACCTGCCAAGACGTGCAGAAGGACTCCCAGGTGCTTGAGTTTGGACTCTCATTCACCGGAATGGCCACTCCAGAATTTGCTGAGCTGTCTGTGGGTGAGGAGAGAGACTGTGTAGGGCACAGCCAAGGGCAGCAAGGACATATGTGGCTGAACACAGCTGTGCTTTGGAGAGGGCAGTGTGTAAGATTGTTTCTCCAGAAACCCATCCTTGACTTTGGAATCTCCTCTGGGTGACCAAGAGGCACCCAAGGTGGAAAACTCAATGTCTGACTCTCTCCTGCAGTCTTACCAGCTCTGGGGTGTGAGCTAAGACATCTCCACAACCCCGTTCCTAAGAGCAGATTGCAAAAGAACCCCACTGGATAATCCAGAAACCTGGGTTTGGTTCCACTTGTGTAAGCAATTTATCAGGCAGGAGGTGATATTTCATCCCTCCTCCTTGAGGGAGCTGGTGTGCTTCTGAACATGTGCAAATGCCTTTGATACTTCAATAATAATGGATAAATGGCAGCCTGGCTTAGCAAGAACAGATCTTGCGAGACAAGTGTGATTGCTTCCGCTGGGGACAGAGTGGAAAAGGATCCAACAGCCAAAGATGTGAGCAATGCTACTCCTGAGGAGTAGTAATTAAATAAATGCAATGAGGCAGTGAAAGGCATGAAAAAGTGACTGCCACAGCAGCAGAGGTGGAGCTCGGAGGGTCCCCCGTGGGGTGAGACATCTGCCTCAAAGGGCTCACAAAAGAGATGCAGGGAGAGGGTGGAACTGGATCCCAGTCCCTTTCCTCCTGATTTTCCTTTGGGTTCTGCTTGTCCCACTTCTCACGGTGGGGGCATCAGGGAAATAATGGCAGAGGTGGGGCTGTGACTGTTTCCCTGGCTCCTGCCTGGCTGCTGGATGGTGCCACTCCTGAGCCATGCCCTGCAGGCTTTGTCTGGAGCTCACCCCCACGCAGGGAGCAGCAAGCTCAGCCTGCTGATGAGCTCTCTGTTGGCTTTTTTCAAGGAGGAGCCAGTTTTCAGATGGTCATGAGGTAAAGACACCCCCTCACCATGCACAGAGCAGGAGGTGAGAGCTGGGTTGGAAGGATGCTGAGACCATAGAGTGTGTGTGGGGGGGGCCCTTCAGGGACTTTACTGCCACTGACACATTGGCAAAACAAGTGGGAGATTCAAAAAGGAGACTGGGGTGGGAGGGAGAGGCTGTGGGCACATATTCCCATAATGATGAGCTGCAGAAGGAAGACATAGGTGAAGGAGAAGCCCTAACACTGGTGGAGGCTGCCATGGGCCAAAGCAGGAGCTGGGCAAAGTCTTGATCCTGCCAGCCATGTGCTGTCAGGCTCTGGCTGTTCTCTGGACTCCCCTGGAGTGTTATCTTAACTCCTGGGAGGGGGTGGGGGCACCTTCAAACTTGGAGACAGTCCACTTCTACCCAGATCAAAACAGTTGTTTTGATACCACATTAACCATGCTAGTTATTTTGGGAATTTTCCACCTTCTTTTTGTTTTCTGTCCTCATTACGTGTAAGAAAAATTGGCTTTAGATGGCATTTCAGAACAGGAATGTTGCAACAGTCGTAGAGCAGCTGCGTAGTTGTGCCTATTGGAAAGCTGTTCCTTTGCCCTCCCCTCTTGGCTTCAGCTGGGCTTGTTCCTGCCATGCTTTCCTTCTGGATTTGCTCCTCTTGGGTTCTCGTTTTGTTTATGCTCCTTTTTTTCAGGCTGGGGAACATGTTTTCAAGGGTCTGCCTAGAGCCAGAGGTCACAGTCCCTTCAATGTTTAAACTCAGCCATGGATTTTTTAACACTTGTAGGGAGAAGAACCAACCTTAGTTTGGTATTTTTGGCAGCCCTCTGTCTCCAGACTCTGGGCTGCTCTCTGTGCCATCCCTGCTGCCTTGCTGGGGACAGGAGTAGCCTGAAAATGCAGGGCAGCTGCTGGCATTCCCACTCCCACAGCTGTGTCAGGCAGTGAACTCCATGGTACTTGTCCTGCTGGCCTGGGAGAGACCTGGGGCCCAGGATCTTGGCCTGTTCCATGCCAGGACACCCCTGATCCTTGTGACATGGGGAACACACAGCGTAGCCGGCTGCCCTTGGGCACTGCAGGATCTGTGTGATCAGATGGCAAAATTCACTGTGAGCCCCTGCCCTTTGAGCAGGGTAGAAACTCCAGCTGACAGGCAGCTGGAGGAGCAGCCTGGTAAACACAGCCCTGTGAGTGTGTGATAAGGGAGCACTTGCCCCCGGACACTCCTTGGGCAAAGCCTTTGCCCAGAGCTGTCACCCACCCTGCCATGGGCACCGAGCTCTGGTCCTTCACCCCCAGCCTCCTGCGCTGCCTCCCGGGCGGGTTTGCTGCCAGCTCTGCTTTCCTACTAAGGCAAAGTGCAAAGGCACTTCTTGCATCACTCCAGGGGGGTGAGGGCCAGGCAGGGCTGTCCCTGCCAGCAGCAGCACTGCAGGCACCAGGCCGGCAGAGGAGGCTTTAAAGATCCACAGACCTGCTCATCCAGTTTCCCGTTGCCTGTAAATGAAATAGACTAGCTTTGAAAAATAAAAGTACTCCTAGCAAATGGAAGCTGCTGCTTCCAGCTGAGATTTGTCTCCTCCAAGGGGAGGACAGTTTGCCTTTGAGACAGCCAAAATGTTTTCTGCATGAAAGGCCTGGCTCTCCTCTCTGTGGAAGCACTGGTACCTTGTGTCACCTGTTTGCAAGGCAGCTTTCAATGTAACTGTTTATGTAACCTACTAAAAGTACATTTATGTGCCTTCATATTCTTTTCTTCCTTGCCAAGGAGTTGGTGAGACACGGTTTCAGGTGAGTTCTGAGAGTTGGTTGCTGCTGAAGAGTGCAGAGGGGTCAGACATGGTAGCAGTTTCCAGACTCAGAGTGGGCTCTGCAGGAGCATCCCTGTGCCTTGCTGCACACCCTCTCCCAGTGTTGGCACACACAGACCTGAGGCACAGCACCCTGTTTCTCATACAGCATCACACCTCTCTAGCCCCCTGGTTAATGGTTAGAGCCACACTGCAGCAGCTGCCTCCCTGGCCCAGCTGTGGAATGAGTCACGGATTTTAAATACTGGATTTTCTGATCTTGCCCTTTGGACTTATTTTTGCTGTGGCTGTTGGTAAACTGTGTGCTTCTAAGCTCAGGCTGCTGAAATCCTCTCTGCAGTGCTGCACCCCTGAGCAGGTACATTTTGGTAAGTTGTACAGGAACAGTGTCTGATGGAAGCTGGCACAAATGGCTCAAGGCAGGAAGCTGATTTTGGCTCAGTTTGGTGTAGAATTGCCTCTCAAAGAAAGTGCTGGTGACAAGGGGCCTGTGGCAGTCTCAGATTCAGCCAGCCTTTGGAGCAGGATTGTTGCCAAAGCTGGGTCAGAGCAGCTAAGACTGGAAAATTTGAAAGGATGGAAACCCCTCCACTCTGGGTCCATGTCCTAGGGCTGCACCACCCGTCCAGGGAAGGAGCTTTTCCTAACACCCTGAACCAGCCAGGCTGACTAACCTCCTGGAAAGGTTTCAGCTTCATCTGCCCTTCTAGCTGCCAAGTCACTGTAGACTTCTGCTACATCACCCCAACCTGCTCTCCTTCCCAACTAACCAAGCCAGCTGTCTCCACCTTTCCCTGTAGGCATGTTCCCTGACCTCAACCAGCCTGGTGGCCCTGCTAGTCCTCTCCAGCTTCCAGCAGATCCATGCTCATCCTGGAGGGGCTGTTCACACCAAGTCTTGCTGAAAGGGAATGCCTAGAGCCAGGACATGCTGAAGTCAAGCTCAGAAAGAAGATCCTTGTTGTGTCTGATCCAGTAAGGCTTCAGGAGAAGCTGGTTTTGATGGATTTCTGGATGAGATGGGTCTGAGCCACCTGGCACATGCCCAGCACTGATAAGCAAGGCCTGCCTGAGCCTGTCTCCTTGCAACACCGCAGCATCCTCCTGACCACTGAGGGCTACAGGCTACTGCCTTGAACTGTCTCCTCACCCCCATGGAAGAGCAACACAGTTTGGGGATATCACCAGCACAAGGCTGGCATGTCCTGAGTTCTGGACTATTCAGAGCAGCAGGCACCTCTCCACAGGCTCCTGAGCACTGTCCACCCCTACTGGAGTAGGTCCAAGGGGTTCAGCTGCTCCCAGATTCCAGAGGCTGTGTGGCTGGAAGGCAGGGGACCTGGTGGAGCTGGCTTTCCCTGCTCAAGGCCAGCTCATCCATCTTCACCTTGCTGAAACAGCTCACTGTGAATGGAGAGGCAAGTGTAGTACTTAAATTAGATGGATAGCAGGGAGCAGAGAAACTTTGCAGGGTCATCTTGGGCACTTCAGCAGGATCTGGGCTCCAAACCTGAGCCTTTGTGGAGCATTAGGCTCCCTTCTCTTTTCCCTTCTGGGCAGCCCATTCCTGCCCAGAGCTACCTGGTCCCCACTGGTCACTCCTCTCTGAAGGGTGGTGTCACATGTCTAAGGCTGCTCCTCTGAGGTCTGAAAGATTAGACTGGAAGTTTTATGGGTGGGAGATGTCCCAGGGCTGAGGTCAGAGACAGAAATGTAATGTCTGCCCTGCTCTGTTATACAATCTGCTATTAAATAATCACTCGGGGTCACCGCGCCTGCCAGGCCACTGCAGCTGGCAGTGGGGCTGCTGGAAAAACAGGATCACTGTCCACTGGACAAGAAGGAGAAGGAAAAGCAGTAACACACTTCTGGGCAGTCCCATGCTCAGACCTTTCCCAGCCTTGGGCTTCCTCATTGCAAGGTGCTTTTCAGTGGCAGAGGCACTTGCTAGGACACAGCCTGTTTGTAGGATGGTGGCAGTGGGGAGGTGGCTGTGGCCACGGTGACGAAAGGCTGGTGTTTGTCTGTGGGATACTGTGGTTGAAGTGTGCAAGCAGGGAACTGTGTCTGTCACAGGGACACTGGTTCTCCACTGAATCTGTGCAAGGGGAACACCCAGCATCCATCCAGCTCAGCTCTGTGCCCCCAGCTTGTGACTGCTCTCTGCATTCCCTAAAACTGCAGTGGAGCCAAGGCTGGGGCAGAGCCATGGCCTGCAATGAGCTGCCAACCAGCACGTAGGGGCTGGGCCAGTGCCACGGTGCCAGGTTGTGCTGCCCACCTGGGACTGACACCCATTTAACAGCGCTGTGTTAATGATTTCAAAGGTGCTGCAGAAGAAAGTAGCTGAACTGGACATTTGGAGGACATCCGGGAACCTGTGGGAATGGCCACTGATGATCTGTGTTGGCTGAAGTGAGCAGGCTGCAAGGGAGCTGGATGGTTTTCCCTAGGAGATACAGGCCAAGTCCAGAAAAAGAAACCATGCTGGTGGGGGAAGCTCACAAAGAAAAGCTGGGAAGCAGCCACACTGCACTCAGAGCCTGAGCATCGCTGTCCTGGGATTCCTGTCCTCCAGCACGCATTTACAGCTAGCTAGCCTACTTCTGCTGGGTAATTTCTTCCTAATAAGGGATTTTGGCAGGTGGTTGTGCTCCCCTGAGGGTGAGGGAGAGCAGCACAATAGAAGCAACAAACTGGTGTGGAGCAGGGCGAGTTCTTTTTGATTTAACTCAGAGGGTGGCAAGGAAATAGGAATGCTGGGGGATGACTGGATGGCGCTGAGGAAGCTTGAGGTATCCCTTACTTGGATTTGCTGCCTGTGATCAGGGAGGCATTCTGGCTTAATGCAGCTGTTTTGTTATTTAATGCCACTTGATTTTCCTTTACACTTTCCCAAATGTTTTAAGCTATTCTTTGTTGTGCTTATCCACTTTTTAATCTGAGGTCAAATGATTGGATCTTAATCCCTGGATCTCAAATGAATTTGCTTTTTGGTTTCCAGCCCTCTGCTACAGCCAGGCTTGCTGTCCCCTTTTCTTCCTCTCATTGTTTCTCTATTTCTTGCAAGTTAATATTACTTGAGAAGAACAAAACTGGTGATATTCCCCTGATTAATATTTCCAAACAATTTTATGTTTTTCCTTGTGATGAGTCCCAGGAGCCTTTTTTTGTCAGACTACCTAAATGCGATCATAGCCAGTGCAATACTGTGCTTTTTGTGGCTGACTGGGTACAGAGACAGCTGCCATGGAGTGATCCTACAGAACAATACCTAAATCAATTTTACAGTCTTCCTGGAGGAGAGGGGGCAGGACAGCCTCTGAATCAGAAACACAAATCCAAAGATGACAGGATGCTGATCTCAGCCCCACCCTCTGGGTTTTGCTAAAACTTGGTTTCTCATTCCATTGCAATTGCCCTGTGCTGCAAGTTTCTTGCTGAAATGTATGCAAAAAGTCTTGGAGGAAGACTAAATAAAATTTTTCAACAGCATGTTCTAGATTTTATTGAGAAGACATGAGATCTAATTAAATCCACACCTTAATCCAGCCAGATTAAATGGCACATTCTGCTTTGTGTCCTTAGCTTGGCCCAGACTGAACCTACAAACACAGACCACAGAACTGGCCTTGCCCTTCATGTCTAGACTCAGACCCAGACTTTTCTTCCATACCTGAGACTAGATCCAGACAGTTTTATTGGGGTGTGAAGGATCACAAGCTACATCCAGGCCTGACTGGGAGCACAGGAGTGATCCCAGCCCTGAAGGGTGCTGCTGCCCCAGGTACCCTCTCATAAGCCCATGGTGCTGCTGGGGGAAGCTCAGGTCCCCACCTCACCTGGCTTTCCTGGGTGCTGCCATCACTGGGTCTTATGCCAGCTGATGCTGGCAGCTAAGCTCTCTTTGAGGCACCCAAGTCCTTGGCAAGGCAGCCGGTGCTAGTCCAAAACTTCTCCTAGCTGGGTAGAGTGAGCTGTGACCATACGGCTTAATTACACCCAAACCCATCCTCTCCTGACAGAGCCTCATCCAAGGGTGTGTGCGTGACCCTATGCTGGAGGGATTTGCCTTCTAGAAAAGGAAAATGAGAGCTGCAGGTCAGATTCTGCTGTGGGAATTCAGCAGGACTCTCTTTAAGTACAACTCATCTCTATGCATCCAGTCTGGACTTGCATGGAAAACAAGCATGTGAAACCCTGGGAATAAACCACCTACTTCCTCGTGAGGACCTGTAAGTCTCACCCAACAAGCCAGTCATGTAGCTGCAAAGGATGCAAATAAACTCTGCCGTGTAATTAGCACCCTTTGTATGCCAGGGCAATCATTCCTAACCCCACATGCAACCAGGAGCCAGGTCTGCCTGCACGGGGTTCAGTTCTAATCACCCTCCCCAGGTGTAAAGCTGCGCTGCTTCCCTCAAGTCAGGATCACATGGTGATGCTTTGCCCATGTGGGAGGAGCTGGCTTGTGATATGAGAGATCAGTTGTGCTGCAAGGACAAATATCCTCTTCTAAAGCCCCCAGCCAGTGCTGATAGGAGTGTTTGCTGGTAAATATCTGCAGCACGCTAAGCTAAATTAGCCTGATTTTATCACATTAAAGAATGAAATGTCTATGCAGCATTTTTCCGGGTGAGACTCTCAACTGCCACTGAGGCCTCTGTGATGGTGGAGTACTTTCCATCCCAAGTTGTCCCTGGTAGCCTGATTTTTGTATTCTGCACTATGCAGACAAAGCACTGGTAGTAGAGGCTGAAGCACAGTCACTGATCCTAGGGGGCTTCTCCTCCCTTGAGCCTTGCTGTTTGTACCAGAAAAACAGACAAAGCTCCTTGGAAGGAGGCTGTGTGACTTCAGGGGCTGGTGTGATTGTCTCTGCAAGACATTTGATGGGTGTCACAGTGACAGCTGGAGCAACGCTTCTTTTCCTAGGATGAGAGGTTTGGAAAATAGAGTCTGGGGCTCTTTCTCTGTGCTGTCCTTGATGGCCTAAAGGGTCATTGGGAAATGACACCAAGGGGATCCAAACCGGAGGGGTGCTTCTCATTTTCAGAGGTGCAGAGCAGGCATCAGGTGGGTAAGCAGAGCTGGCCTCCAGGTGAGGCTGGAAGCAGCATGCTGGCTGTAGACAGGGACATCTCTGCAGTGGGGCAGCCCTGGGGTTTGCAGGCATGCTGGCGCTCCAAGCAGCACTGCAGCCTTCACAGGAGTCAGTATCTAAGCCAGACTTTAAAAACTGCCTCGTCTTGTGCTGTTGCTTAAGAGTGAGATGGAAATCTCACTGTGTTTATACAGACTGAAATGATAGGACTCCGCTTGAGCAAACGCTTGCAATGAAAGATTCAGCTGGCTATGGAACTTTGCTTCCAGGAGCAGAAGAAAACCACGTAGCCATTTAATCCTTTGAAGACTTCAGTCACCCTGATAAGATGTAGACAGGGCAGGACAAGGGAGATTGCTTTCGTGTGCCTCTGCAAGACTGTCACCTCCCTGGGCATCCCACCGCCCCAGAGAGCCACACAGGCCAGCAGGGCTCCTGAGCCTGCCCACTGCCCTTTCCCCAGCTGTGACACAGTCCCTCGATTTAAACCCTTAATCCTGGGAAGATTGTGCAATAGCTCCTTCAGGCTGAGAATGGATTATGCCCGTTTCAAAGGTATTTGGCACTCTGGCTGCACCGGGAGAGCCCAATCAACCGGCCCAACCTCTCCTGCACGAGCACCTGCAGGCAATTCTTGCAGCTGGTGCCTAGCAACTTGCTCTAAGCTGCTCTCACAGCTAAAATTCAATGTTCTTTCCACCTTCCTCCCCAGAGGAGCAGCTCCTGGGTCAACATCAGGGAAGAATGAGACATTTCTCACCCAGCTTGCTATAAATTAGTGGTATGGGAGGGGCTGCTTTCTCTCTCGAGCAGGTGTCCTGCAGCCAGCTAAAAAGGCATCTCCTTTCAGCATACGGGACAGCTTCAGGTTGAGGAGATTAAGTAAAATAGGTTTTTTTTCCCCCTCCTTCCCAATTTGTTTTCTGCTCCCAAATGCCTCTCCCTTCTTGCAGTTCTCCACAGAAGAACCAGGCTTGGATTCATACTGTATCTCACCTTGGCTTTGCTTGGATGAGCCCCAGGTTGTGCCAACACACACGGGTAGCTGTGCTGAGCACTCTGCAATGATGCACAGCAACTTTTAGATCACCTGTGTAACAAATGAATCTGAGAGAGATGCCCCTGGGAAATGGCGAGCACCAGAAAAAAAAAAGCATAGGAAACCAAGACTGCCTGTTTATGAGACTGAGATGTTTGCCGAGGTAGTGAGGCAAACGTCAGCCAGCCTGGGCAGGACCGAGCAGCGTGTTCCTGCGTGTGGGCAGGGCACAGGGATGGGTGCTGGGAAGAGGGAGCCAAAGGGAGGATCCAGCTGCAGAGTGGGCAGGGGCTCGGGGAGCAGCACATCCTCCAGCGCCTGCTGGCACGGTGCAGAGGGAGGAGCGCTCCAGCTGGAAGAGTTGGGAAGCTGTAAGTAGATGAAGTCCATAAGTAGTAGGGCTGTGGTACGGCAGCCTGGGTGTTCTTCAGAGAAAAGCAGGACGAGGTGCCATGTAGGGCATTTCCAAACTCTGGGAGGGCACGTGTTTGCCTCTGGGAATAAGCCCGAGATCCAGACGGATTTCCCAGCGGGAGTCTGTTAGGACATCTCAGACTTGCCTGAGTGACACAGCTCCCTGGTGGGGTCTGGTGGGAGGGCAGCTGACTCCTGCCTGCCCTGGCTGTTCCCAGAGCTAGCGCTGGTTCACCGCTGCAGAGCTGACCTCTCCTTGCCTCCCCAGTTTTATTCCTTGGGAAGCCCTGGGTGGTCCTAGTAACTGCAGCCAGAGGGTTGGAGGTGCCTTATTGCTGTGGACAGGGTGGGTGTCAGCAGAGTCACCTTTATCTCAGACCTGTCTGTCCTCAGCTGCTGACTGCCTGCAGCACTGCACAGTCTGGAAGGAGGAGTGGGAATCTCCTGGTCACTAGTTTGGACTCGGAAGCCTGAAGCAGATGAGGAGAGCGGTTGGTAAGCGCAGAAGCACCAATGGAGATGTCTCCAGCTCATCCCAGGACCCTCAGCCCTCCAAGGTGGATCATGGCTCTGTTCCCCAGCCCAGCAGTGGTGCTCAGCATGCTTCAGGTAGGTGTTTGGCTGAAGGATTTGTTATCATACGGATTACTTTAAACAAGCCCAACTGCATTGCACAGGCTGGCTGATGAGGATTGAGAAACACTTTATACAGAAAGGCATAAAGGACCCAAGCCTGATTCAGCCTTTCCTAGTGTCCAGTGGATGCTTCTAGCCTGCATGGGTCAGGAACTGGCCAGTCCCATGCCATGCTGTTATTCCTGAAGGCCAGGAGACATTGTGGTGGCTCTGTTTCCCTTCCAGCCGCAGGAAGGGACAGCTCTCCAAGCAGCATGGCTGAGCAGCCTTTGTCTCACTGCATGGTGTTTGCTGGCTGGCCCAAAGTGGGTTTGGGACAGCAGAGTTTTCAGAGCAGCATGGCCAAATCCAGGAGAAGATGCTGCCTGTAGTACAAAACTGACTCTGGGGGCTGAAGGGACTACTGGCCCAGCTGGCACCCAGGGTCAGGAATCCTTCTGCTCCAGCAATCCCTTCCCACCACAGCCTGCCTGTGGTTTGCACAGTTGCTCCCAAGCTCCTTCCAGGCCAAATCCATAGCCAGCTTAAGCAGTTTCAGTCCTAACTCCTTTTCTAGCCTGGCTCAGGAATGTAGCTGGAATGCAGTGGAGATGGGGACCTTTGCAACCAGGAGAAGACCTGTTGATAGCAAAATCCTCAGCCCAGAAAATGTCTCCTTCCTTCCTGCAGACATAAGAGGACAGAATTAAGGCTGAGCTTTCTGACCTCCAAGTTCCTGACTTCTGCTCTCACGTTACAGCAGCAGCAAATCCTGTTGCATGAAGCAGAAATCTATCTGTCTGAACACGCACTATTTCAAACTCTTCTCTGTGTAAACTGTTCCAGACTTGACCAGGAACAAGGCTGTTTACTAATAGCAGAATTAGGAAACTTCTTTAGTATTATGGTGGTTTTCCCCCTGTTTATTTTAGTTTGCATATTGAGCTGCTGAAGCTTAAATTTGGCAGCTAACATTGTCAATGTGTTTTACTTCAAGTTATTTCCCTTCCCTTGATTGCCTGAATATCTCTGCAATACCTCTGTGTACAGAGTGTGCTCTGCCTTCCTTCCGATGGAAAGAAAGGTTTTCCTTCACTTGGTATGAGTTTAGAAGGACAAGCAATGGTATGCTCATTTTCAGCAAAGAAATAGGGGATATTAAACGGCCAGTGGCGATATTTTTGGGTTATTTTCTAGCAGTCATATGAACGCTTTTGTACAAAGGGGTTGAATCCTGCTTCCATTTATTCTGACGTAAATCTACAATAATAAAGTTCTTTTACAGAACTGCATATTTTATTAATCCAAGTGTCATAACTAGAATGAATATATGATAATAGTTTGATCGTTGTATCCTTCTGCAGTTCTTACTTGCTGTGATTGCAGCATCTTTTAGACATTTTACTTTCTTTTTCATGTGTTGTAGGTATTAAACTTTCTGACACAAGGGCTACCAGTGTAAGTACTGCAGGAGTGTCATGAACCCCTTTGTTAGGAAACCCCCTATGTGCTACTTTGATAGTAAAGGAAAGTGAGTTGTAGGTGCTTCCGTGATAGGTCGTTTTTACTTTGAAAATCTCTTCTGAGCTTTCTCTCCACCTCCATTTTGGCAGAACCAAACTCTGTTTGCTTTTAAGATTGCTGTCACTCACAAGCTGCCTCTCCAGAACTAAGTAAGTTGGCATAGCTAAAAATTGAGAAAAATGATTTCTGCAGAGAGCATTGCCACGGTGAAGTGGGGTTTTGCAAGCCTGTTGCTCACTTCACATGATGATTTATTGGACATTGTGTTCTTCTAACGAGTGACAAGGTCATACTGACCAATTTGCCTGAGAAGGTTTACACAACCTTTAGCAATAGGAAACCTCACAGACTTAAAAACTTCATGCAGTAAGGGCAGCTCACTTTCACAGCTGGCCTTTTAGAAGGATGAAGCAAGGTCAGTTCGGATGGAGAGGAGCAAGACTCTTGCAAACCCCAGAGACAGCAGGAATGTTTGGTTCCTTGGAAACTTGTGTGGCTTGTTCTGATTTAGAGCTGTCCCGCGTGTTTCCAGCCCCAGTGCTACAGTGAGGAGCGAGGAGCTGGAGTTACGGCTGGCAATGCAGAGCGGCCCGCTCGCTCTCCTGGCTGTCCCCCGGCCCAGCAGAGGGGGAGCCAGCAGGGCGAGGGTGCAGGTGGACACCAGCACACGGGTCACGGTCCGGCTGTGAGCTCTACGCGAGCGAGCTGTGGCCGAGGGAGGCAGGGAGGGACCCCTGAAGGATGCGCTGCCTCAAGAGGTGTTTTGTACGGCCGGGGGGCCTCCTCACCCCGTGCCCTGCGGGAGCCCCGCTGCTCCATCTCAGCGCACGCCGTGAGGGAGGCACTCAGCTCGGGGGCTGGGCCTGTGTGCATGTCTGTGTCTCTGTGTGTGTGTATGTATGTGTCTGTCTGTCTCGCTCTCTCTGCGCTGCCCTCAGGCCGCCCGGCCCCTCAGCGCTTCCCCCTTCCCGCTGCAGCCCCCGGGGGTTGGGGCTCCAGCTCCGGCCCCGCCCCTCCCCGCGCGAGGCCTCGCCCCGCGCGCAGCCGGCGGGCGATAAAGGTCTCGCGGCGGAGCTCTGACGTCACGGGGAGTTAATTTTAAACCCGGACAAGATGGCGGCGAGGGACGCGGCGCGGCGCGCGGGCCCGGCCCGCCACCGGCCCGCCCCGGCAGGTAACGAGGCCCGGCGGCGGCACCGGGGGCGGCGGCACCGGGGCTGCGCTCGCGAGGTCGGTCCGGAGCGCGGGGCTGGGCGGCCTGGCGGCGCCGCGCGGCGCCGGGGGAAAGGCCCCCGTGTCTCCCCCCTCCTCAAAATGGCGTGGGCGGCCGCCCGCCCCCGAGGGGCGGCGGGGAAATCGCGGCAGCGGCCCCTGCGCCCGGCCCGCGGTCGCTCCCCGGCGGGGTCACCCCGCTTTCCCCGCTCTGCTGCCGGGGCCTCCCCCGCTGCGGTCGGCGGCCCGTGCCGGAGCGGGGGCGGCCCGGGGGCCACTGTCGGTGACCTTATTCCCCGCTGCGGTGCGGCCGGCCTCACCGTGGGTGCCTCACCCCCGGCAGGAGCGGGGGCTGCGGCCCCGGCGCCCGCGGGGCGCTCGCGTTGCACAGTGCCGGGACCGGAGCCAGGTAGCTCGGAGGGCGCCGACTTTCCCGGGGCCGCGTCCGCTTGCGGAGGGAGCAGCCCCGGGCAGCTCGGGGAAGGAGGTGACTGATCCCTGTCGGCCCGTCCCCCACATGGAGCTGGTGCGCTCCGCTGTCAGCGCGGCTCTTGCCTGTAATCTATCCCCCGGTGGGGATGGGACATGGCTTTGGCTGGGTGTTTAGCCTCGGGTGTGCTGGAGTCTGCGCAGTGTGTTTCTTAAAGTATGGTTATTTCTCGGGAACGGCTTAAAAGCTGGGAGCTCGTAGCATCTCCCTGCCGTACGCTCGGCGAGGGGGGCAGCTGGGGCTTGTGAGGGTTGTACCGCCTCGAACGCTGAGTTGGATCATGTGAGGTTTTTAGCACTGCACTGGAACACTGAACTATTTTAACATCTTTGTTGTGTAACTCTCACTTAATTTGGAAGCACAACGATTGGACTGGGCGCAGTTAAACAAAACCTAGCAGATGCCATGTGCCACGATTGGTTTCAATTGCTTGATTTGCAAGCCAACTAGAGATAGGGAAATCTAGCTGCACTATAAACTGGGAGATACAGAATGACAACTCACCTGGCTTGATTTACAGGGAGGAAAAGGCAGTGCTTCTGAGGATCAGGAAAAGTTTGATTGTGTTTGGCAGCATTGCAATTTGAATAATTTAAAAGAGCCCAGAGATTGAAGTTGAGGTTATGATACTGCTTTACTGCTCAAGGACTGGTCTCTCTTCCTCCCAGCACTGCTCAGTTTTCTTTGATTTCAGTTTTCTGTGTTTTTGCCACTCTGTCATTTAATTATCTCAAAGCATTAGATTATTGAATAGTTTTCTCAAGGTCATAAAAGTGCCAGCACACCTGTAATAAATGGCCTTTAATTAGCTATGCCATCATTAGCAGTGGAAACATGTACATGTCACTCTTAGTTGCATCTGAACTTTAATCATGGAACAGCTTAGGTGATAGGGTCTGTGTGGATGACCTGTGCCTGCCTGCAGAAGGGCTTTCTGTACAGTGAAATGAAGCAGAGGGATAGGTTGGAATAGTTACAAGAGCAGGAGTGAAACAGGAGAGGCCTTTAACTCCTCCTGTACCATTACTGAGTGTTGCTTAACAGCTGTTATGTCCTAGCTTACCCTAAAATCAATAATCGTGTTACAGCACCTCCTCAAATAATAGCACTAGTTTTGTTTTTTCAGCTGGAGTTATTTTGAAAGCAGTGAGTGGAGTTGAGGAAGGCTGTATGCTTTCCTTTTCACGTTCACTTGCCTGCAGCTTTAAACCCAGCAGAGAAATAGTTACAGCACAGAAGAGTTTTACTTGAATTGTTGTGAAAGCATTGTTTTTAAACGTGACAGTCTGTCCTGGTTTAGGAGGCTGGGCAGCTCTTCTTCGTGTTGGATGCACAGGAATGCTTGAGCCACTTCTTACAAGAGTCCTAATACTTCTTAGGTACCTTGTGTCAACTGCAGTCCCTGTGGTTTGCTTAAATATCAATGATTAATATTTTCCTACTGACTGTACTAATAAAGTAGCACTGATGGAGCAAGGTGCTGTGATAGATGAGTTTTCTCTTCCTGCCCTAATAATGGAAGGTACACTGCCTCATGGTGGCTAGCCTGAACAGGAGCAGGTCTGCTGTGGGGAGAAGGGCTGGGGATTTTCCTCCAGTGTAATAGAGGAGCACTTCTCTCCTGGTGGCTGCATCACATCGTCCCCAGCTTTGAGTTTCCCAGCTTCCAAACCAGATGAAACAGGCAAATGGAAATGCAGGTGTGAATTCTGTGGCCTGTTGGTTTGGTAGTGAAACATGGTGGTGTTGGTCACCAGCACGATCACAGGCTTCACTTCAGTGCTGTAATAAAAGTACTTTTAACTTTGTGCCTGTTGTCAGTAGACTGTTGTACATCTTATCACAGTCCATGGGAGTTTCAAGGACGTTCATAGGGAAAACTACCAAATTTCACTCAAATGTTACCTTACATAAAGTGCGGTTGAATTTGCTTTTGTTCTTGTATTACGATTATGAACAGACCCCATCCCTGGGATGATTTTTATATTCAAGGCAGTCTTTGAATGGGAAGTTTGAAACTTTAAAATCAGGCTGAGTTGTTTTCTTGTTTTTAAGTTTACTTAATTTCTTTTTCTACTGTTGCTGCGTGCTGTGCCCTACAATGTGATCTGTGAGCTGCCTGAGTGCATTTTTTCAACTTTTTTGCTGAGGGCTGCATTTACTTCTTAAACTTTCTATACTAGTTGTTAGCATTTTAGGTTTTGTCTTTAACCTCAACTATCTAAGGTGAACAAGGCATAAAAAATATTTTCTAAGTTTCTGCATAGGCTGTATTTGCCATTGGTCAGTAACTGAAAAAATTCAGAAATACTTATATATGGTGGTTCTTTAGACTTTACTCTTGCTGAAGTGTGACTGGGTTTCTTTTTTTTAAACATTTTCAACAACTTGAACTTCCTGAGATGTCCTGGGGGAAAGATAGAAGTAGCTTTCCTTGGTTTTGGAAGGTTGTTCTTGATATGATACAAAGAATTGTTGTCTCATCCTGTAGCTGATTTTAAGGTCATGGTGCTGCATACGGAGTTGATTTACTGAATACATTTCTGGGGTTGGGATTTGTGTCTGAAAGGCCAGAACAAGCAAATGAGCAAAAGTTGCTGTTTAAGATATATGTGAAAACATGGCTCACATTGATGTCTGCTGTTTCAGTTAGCTGCAAAGAAATGACTGATAAGAAATAAGTGATGTCTTTTAGGATAAGAATTACAATCAAGGCATTTCTAGGAGCAATTTAATACATAATAGGAACTTGTGTTTTGAGAGCATTGGTAACTAACTTGCCTGACCTTTAGCTTCTGCTTATTTCTGAAAGAATATATTCTGTGTAGTGTTTGTTTCCAGGAAGACAAGACTTTGTTTGCTTGCCAAGCTTTTTGAAAAACTTTGAATATAAAACTTGGAAGGACTGTTGAAGTTCCTTACTTCAACTCCCCAAGCTGGTGTTTAACTGGAGCTCTTGCTCTGCAGCAAATCAAGGAGCTCACTGTCCCCCTTTGTGTTTGGGAGGGAGCCCACATCCCTGTTCTAGGGCCATAATTATCTCTACAGGATGTGTAAACATGTGAACATCCTCCATAAGTTGTCTATTCAGTTTGTCTGGAATTTGTCACTGAGAATTTTGGCTGCTCCATGGGAATGTTACTCCTTGAAGTAACAAGACTGCTTTATATCTCAGTGTGAGAATAGTAGATCTTTGAAGCTATGTAAGTATCTGCTTCAATTAGCTAAACAGGAAAAGAAAGAGAAAAGCTATGCTAATTTAATTATGGTTAGTAGCTGGCTTCTCTTTAAGTTGAAAAACTTAAAGTAGAATGTTTGCCACCAAAGATGGCGCTACTGTGCATCCAAGGCAGTCCAGAGGAACTTCCTTGAGTAAATGCAGGTAAGATGGATGTTGGGATTCCTGTTTGATGCCCACTTGATATGAGCAGCACTAATAGGAAATCAAGTATAAGGTGAAAGAGAAGTCCGTCTGGGCCTTTGCAGAAATGATTTATGAAAATACAGCTTATTTTAAGAGTGGCCCTGCTCTTGTCTATCATGGAGGAATCGGTGAGAGGATTGGCAAAAGTCTACGTAAAAGGCTGCATAAAGTGTGTTTTGGGGAAGGATTTTTTGTTCACAGCTTGCTTACTTGGTCTCTATTTATACTTTGTATGCTGGAAACTCTGATACGCTTTACTAGGAGGGGTGATGTCTCGTGTAGTTTGTTGTTTTGGTTTTTTTCCTAAATGTATTTTCAGCTTTATTTTCAGTGCAGATGATGAGCAAACAATGGTTGCACTTCCAGCCTATATATTGGTGATTTTTGCATGGCAAGGTGGGATTTCCTACTGCAGGTCATAGCATGTTTCTTTCAAAGGACTGGAATAGAAGCCAAAATGTTGAAGACTTGAACTGATAAGATGTTGTACAGATTGTAGACATGGAATGTAGAACGCAATTTCCAGTGAATTGATATTTGAGAGTAGAACCTAATTTGCTCTTACGCAGTTGTTGTTCCAGTGACATCAGAATCAGGTTCCAGTCTGTAGTTTGTGTCAAATTATAATGCATTTATTTTCCCACTGTCACCTCAGAGATAAGCATGTTGAATTTACAAGTTCTTATTAGTCTCAGTAAAATATTTGGAATGTCTTTTTGAGCAAGGTGTTGGATAATACCTCCAGGATAACAAGGTGGCACTTTTTTTTTTTCATTTGGATTGAAAATTACGGAAACTTGTTGGAGAACATGTGTCAACTGTTTGTACTGACGTGTTAGGACTGCTTTCCCTGTGTTGTGCATACTTGGAAAAGTTGTTCTCACCTCTTATCTCCTCCAGCAGGGTGGTACTGCTGAGTGGAAGAGTAAGTGCTGTTATTTTAGCTGTTTCTTTAAACCCAATCCTGTGATAATACTGCCTGCAAACTTGCTGTCTTGTTCCCTTCCCGCCTCGACCTCTTCTGCATGAAAGAAAGGGTCTTCTGGCTTTTACTTGTAGGTGTTCATTTGCCTTGGTCCGTGTGGTGTGATCTACTTGGGGAACTGTAAACTTTTGGGAAACGTTCAATCTGTCAATCCTTTGCCTAATATGGGAATCATCACAGCCCTGATTTCAGGGGAGGAACAGTCACTTGAAGTATGTGAACTCCTAGGCATGGAGACAGAAGCTGGGCCTCCTTTAATGTGTAGCTTAGACATAAAATAATAGTGAAAATAACTGCTGTAGAAAATGAGGTTAAGGCTCTTGATATAATCAAATCACTTCCTTAAAGCAAGAAGTCATCTTGCTTTTAAGAGAATTAAGTTTCTTAAATACTTTGTAATCCTGAACTAAGGAACTGTGTTTAAGATTTTAAACATTGCCTTGAAGCTGCCCTCAAAGCAGCTAACACTTATCTTTCAGGGAACAAAGTCTTAAGCTTGTCATTAGGGTAGGAAGGGAAAGCAGTTCAAAATTCTTAAACGGAAATCTTTTGAACTGCTGGTATGTCAGGCTCGTTGCTAATAAATTGTTTGGAAAAGTGCAGTAAGTAATGATTTTGAGGGTTAGGACATAGAACTGGAGTATTTTCTAAAGCTAATAGTACTATAGAAATAGCTGCTGAAGACCTACATGTTATGTGTTGAGATTTAAAAGGTAAAAACCCTTTCAAAATAAAATACTGCTGGTACAAACATTCAGAAATGTGACTTCTGCTTTTAAATTTAATTTTTTTCAATAGAAAAATAAGCACGCTATCTACTGTGAACATTTGGATAGCAAATGTGATTAAATGCTTGTAGAACCTTGAGATGCTATGAGAAATCTTGCTTGTTTGAGAAGATCCTCGAAATGCAGCTTGGTGCTTTTGAAGAGGTTGGAAGTTGGCTTGTGAAGGACTGAATATTATTCTTAGTCTTGTTCTAAGTACTTTGAGTTGCAGACATATCACTGTGTCATTAATCAAATATCAAACTGAGTTGTTCTTTAGTCTAATCTTTTGTTGATTTATTTCTGTGGTGCATTAGGACTAGATTAAGCTTTAGTGAGCTTTGAAGAGGAGCACACTGCTATCTTTCTCTGTTTCAGTTCATCTTATAATCCTAGCCTTTTCTCCCCAGAGCTTACTCTGTATACTGTAAGGAAAGATTTCATGAATCCACCAAATGAGGACATTAAGTATGATCTACAGAGACTACACTGTTGGTTGGAGGGCTGTGCTAAAACATGCAGACTTTGTAGAGTTGTGTTTGCCTCTTTCTTCTTCACCTAAGTGAAAGATGTATATTAAACCATTGTGGTCTCAACATAGGGTAGTCCTGCAGAAAAGCACTTTGATTGTCCAGATGTATTTAGACAAGTTTGAGAACTTGATGTGAAGTAGGAAGCAGCCCCCCCTCTGTGTTTGTTCTTGTTGGTTTGATAAGTGTGGCTTGCCTTACACCTGAGATTGCTGGCTTCTTTGACTTCTATACCTCTAGGCTTGCCTGGCCAGCAGCCATCAATGTACACATGACAATGGCATTTCCTGTCTCAGGAAAATGTATTTAAAAATCAAAAATGCTCCAGTTGAGACTTGTTTTGTAGCAGTGGCTGATGTTTGTGTGGTGACAAGAGTTGTGAATGATGTTAAAAATCGTTAGGTGACTGGGTGAGCCTTGAGCCCTTTGAACACAGAAAGGTGCTTGTATGGAGCTGAGCTGCTGAAGTGTGTGTTATAATGTCCTTGGAACAACTTAACTAGTGATATTGAAATCAACGTTTTTCTAATCCACTCCGTAGTAGGCCCAGCTCTCAGCGGGTGCAGTGTATTCAGTACGTGTGTTCAAGGGAATATTCCTCCCGTGCAGGAAGGACTGTGCCAAGCTCAAGATCTTCCTGGCCTGTAACACTGACAAACTGAAACCTGTGGCAGCCTCCTTTTGTAAGGGAAGGAAACCCTGTTCTTAAGTGAAGGTTAACAAATGTGTTGGCTACCCCAGCCTGAACTTTCAGATAGAGACAAATCTTTGGCAACACACAGTCAGATTCAGTTACAGCCCAGTTGTCTACCCATCTTTGCAGTGTTATCACATATCACCAAGTCAGTTCCTACATGAATATGCTTCTTAACTGTACTTGTGAGTTTTGGGAGTCTGGAGAAATTTTCCAGCTGAACTGGGTTGTAGTTACAGAGCTGAACTTTTCTTTTGGCACCAGTGCCCAGTGAAGCAGTCTGTGCCTCCCCCTCAGCAGTGCTGGTGTGGCTGTTTCGGAGGCTGCGGAGTGCAGAGCACATCACTTGGTGTCCAAGATAAGCTGGTGCTGGACCTGGGACAGCAGTGCCAGCACAGAGGGCGGCAGCGCTGGACTGTCCAACAGTGCAGCTGAACTGTGCCCTGCAGAGGAGACTGTGTGGCTCTGCTGTTTGTTTGTCTTCAGTTCTAGTGCTGGTTGGATTTCTATTTGAGGTGATACAGTTTGTAGGAAACTGCTTGTATTGGATTGCTTTTTCTGCTGGTTTGGCTTCAGTAGCTGACTTGACTCTAAGCAGTGTTGGATATGTGGCAGAATTAGCAGGAAAGGCAGTGTGGTGCTGCATGGTGCTGGAAATGGGAAAGAGTGGGAGAGCCCTTGTGAGTGGGTGGTTAAGACTCAGCTGTGCTATTGAAAAAGGCTTGAAGAGGCAGCGGGGAGAGGGGAGGAGGCACTTACTGGCACTGTCCCGTTGGCAGAATTAATGTACTTTGAGCTGTTGCCTTAACAAGGGATTTGTGTGTAGCAGCAGCAGTGATGCCTGGCAGAGACTCAGGAGTTGTGGCTGTAGGTGTGGGGCTTTGAAGTGTATGGACTTAGGTACTGTATCAATTATTATGGGTTAATTGCAGGAAAGGGATATGGCAGCCCAGACCTATTTCTCTACCTGCTTAGTAGCAGGGACCCTGATAAAAACTATTTTTGTTGTAGCTGTGTGAGAAAAATCTCTTCCTTCAGTAGAGATAAAGTGAAGACATGCAAATTGTGAATTTTAAATTTTTATTTGCTTCAGTTCTCTTTAACTGTGCCTTGTGTGGAACTTTTTTCCTGTTTTGATTGTTGATCTGGGTGTTAATTGTGTTGACACATGTTGTGTTTCCCCTGTTTACGCTTCCCTTTCATCTGATGGATGTGAGTGACCCTACCAAGGTAGGAACAGTTAAGAAGGGAGAAGAAGCAGCTGAAATATTTAATGGAGTTGTCTGCAGGTAGTTACACTAGTTTGCAGACTGTGTGATCTAGAGAAGAGAGTTTTTTAGAGAAACCTATGCTCTGTCTGTATGGACCTTTATTATTTGAAATGAAATGTAGAATTCTGGGGTTCAGTGCTGGAAAAACTGGCTGGAAGGCTCTCAGCTGCAGGAACTGAGAGATGGGAAGCTGAGTGTGAACTGAGGTTGGGCTGAAAGAGCACTTTTAGTTGGAAGCTGTATTGAATTGTTAAGGTTGGAAAATCTATCTAAGATCAGAGTCCAGCTGTTATCCTGGTGCTCTCATGTTCACTGCTAACAGCGTGTCCCCAAGTGCCACATTCACTTTTTTTTGAACACTACAAGGTATGGTGATTCCACCACTTTCTGGGCCAGCCTGTTCCAGTGCCTGACTACCCTTCCCATGAAGAAATGTTTCCTGATACCCAACCTAAACCTTCCTTGGCACCATTTGAGGCCATTTCTTGTCACTTGTCACCTGGGAGAAGAGACCACCCCCCACCTCACTACAGCCTCCTTTAAGGGAGTTGTAAAGAGTGCGGAGGTCATCCTGAGCCTCCTTTTCTCCAGGCTAAACTCTCCCAGTTCCCTCAGCTGCTCTGATCAGACTTGTGCTGCAGACCCTTCCCCAGCACCTCAGGGTCTTTCTTGCAGTGAGGGGCTCAAAGCTGAGCCCAGTATTTGAGGTGTGGCCTCACCAGTGCTGAGTACAGGAGGTTGATCACCACCCTCATCCTGCTGGCCACACTGCTGCTGCCATTCAGCTTGCTAAAAGCAAAAATGAAAGGTTTGAGCCTCTTTGGTGTACTGTGTTTCCCTGCATTGGTGTTTGTGACTAACAACTTGTTTATGCTGGAAATGAGTAGGAAACCTGCCCCTTTGGCATACCTTCTGTACAGCCAAAGGAAGCGCTCACTGCTTTCTGCTGAGCTCCTCTGTGGCCGTGGTGCAGATGCACCTCGGTAACTAAACCACCTCTGAGTGGCAATTGAAAGACCAAACATGGGGTAATTGTAGTTGGCATCTCTCATTTCATTCTTTTCTCCCTATTCTCGCTCAAAATACCAATTTAGGTTAGCTACTTATTGTTTAAATTACTGGCTGTTGACATGAGGATGCATACAAGGTACGTAAAACACGGTTATGGCCTAAACCAATTAGAAAATACTGACTCCTTGAGTGAGCAACAACCTTAAATGAAATCACTCTGAGACAGAAGCAGAAGTCTGCCTGGTTTAAATGTGTGTGGCCTGCAAGGATGCAGTTAGCTTTCAGTGTTCATGAGGAACTGTCACATGCCATTTCCAGAGTTCATGGTGAACTAGGGCACTGTCAGATCTGGAGTACTCTCATTCCCATCCTCAAGAGCCTGCCTGATGGATAAGAAAGGGGAGAAAAAGTGAGCAAGAGGCCTTTTAATGCTTTAATCTGCCCTTAGTGTTTTAATACAGCTTTCTTTGAGGGGGCTGGAAAAGTACTGGTAAATCTTACTGTGGGTAGAGATCCTGTTAGGTCCTTCAGTGAGTGTGCTATTAATAGCTGTGATTTTTGGGCAGAGGGGAAGAAGGATGGGAAGCATGCTTTGCCATTGTCCTTACCCTGCGTGATTTTTCTTGTAGCTACGGAGAAACATCTTTCTTAGCAAGTTCACAATGTGCTTTCTAAAAAGTAGTCATTATATATTTTTTTTAAACTTACTGGGTTTGTACTGCTTCTGTCTTAGCCTCTGCTTATTGGCATTCTCTTACCTGTATTGGTTGAGAAGAGCTGAATTGGAGGGTTGACTTTTTTTGCTACGTTTTCATTGTATGAAGTTTCTCTTGGTTTTTTTTGTCCCCGTAAAGGGAGAACACAAAATGCCAGCTTATGGGTGTTTTGTGTAGGGGAGAGCTGTCTGCTCCTGCATGCATGCTGACCATTCAGCAGAGAAGCAATTTAAGGCACTTAGGAGTAGACAAGCCTATTGTTTGATTAGTTGTGGAGCTTCAGAGGTATCTAGGTCATCAGAATATCATCTTTTTCCTCTTTCCTGACAGAATTGTAGCTTCAGGTGCTTCTCGCTTCAGCTCACAGTTTATGTAACAGTTCTAGATCTGTCCCTTTAACATCCCATTGCCCTGAAGGAACACAGAGAGTTAAATGTCTTTCCCCCATACCCTGTCCTTACTCCCCTATTGGTCTTACTGGATATCCAAACAAGTCTTTGGAACTTAGCTCATCAGTCCTATTTATAGCTGAAATATTCAAAACATTTAATTATTTCTGGCCTTAAAACGAGCTACTTGGCACTATTTACTAGTCAGCAATAGGAAAGCAGCGATGCATTAAGGTCTGTGGCAGCCCCATAGTTTGGTGTGAGTTTATTGCATGGAGTAGCACTGCTGGAAAAAGGGGAGGACAATTTTGTGGCTTAAATCTAGTGATTTTTTATTTTTTTCCAGAAGATGTGTCCAAATAAGGTTTGAAGGTTAACATATTTTCTTTCTGTGCTCTGGAACTCACTTCACACATGCCTACACTTCCCTTCGTTCACTACATCAAAACAAGAAATGTTTAAGCACTTTGTCTCCCTTCTCTCCAAGGAAAATTTCCTACATGAAGCACTGGGAGAATGCCTTACTTTGAAATGCAGTGCAGCAGTTTCCTCATGATAAATTATTTTAAGCTTTTGATTCAAGCCATGAACTCCCTCAGCGTGTGGAGGTTGAACAAAATTTCAAGCAAGATGGCTTGAGCTTAGTGTAGCTCACTTCAGTTTGCTTTTTGCCGTTCAGGTGATGGTGGGGGAGCCTGTCAAGCATCTGTATTGAAATGTGAGCAGGGGACTTGAACTGCTGTTGAATGGAGGCAAATGTGTGGTGCTGTAGAGCACCAGGAAAAAGAGTTCAGGGATGCTCAAAGCTGAAGTGTCTAGGGGTGCTGGAAGTCTTGATTTGAAGTTGACTTCTAGCGAAGTGCAGGTTTTTGTGCAAGCAAGATACTAAGACTACCAGGTAGAAGATTTGCAGCTTTATACTCTTTAAACGCCTTGTGATAGAGCAAATGGAAGTACTGAGGGACAGACTATGGAGGGACAGCTACACTAATGAAAGTGACTTAAAACTAAAAAGCAAATGGGATTTAAAATATTTTAATGTTCTGCTGCATTTGTGGGTAATTCTGTTCAACTCACTGTCCACAGAAGCCGTTACTAATTGTGATTCAGTGCTTGTTGATCAAAAACCTTTACTGTATCTAAAACCAAATGAGTTTAGCAATTAGTATGTGCTTTTTTTTATTTTTTATTTTTAATGAAAGGATGTGGATAATGTGTTCAAAGAGTTCAAGCTGTATTTAGGTTGAAACTCAAAGGTAACTATTTTCTGTCAATTAAAGTGCTTAAAGAGAAGAATTTGCATTTAAAGCAGGCTGTCTCTTATTTTCATGGCATGCAGGTATCTGGATGTTTTCACACTCGTGTTCTTGCACTGCAGGACAAGTAGGTCAGCTGCTGGCTGTGTACTTAGGGGAAGCAGGAACTGGCTTTTCATTTTACCTCATGCTTTAAGAAATGGGTTATTTAGTGGGGTTTGTTCAGTTGAAATACTGTCTGCATATACAAGAAGCTACTGTTCTCAAAATCTGGCTTAGTATTTCAACAAATGGTGCTTGTTCTGGGTACTTAGCTGGTGAGAATAAATAGCAGTCCTGCTGTAGTTGTTACTGAGTGGAGTGAGGAGTTTATGGGGAAAACTGAGTGGTAGTATCTTCCCTTGGCTATATTTGCTCCCATTCAAATCTATCTGCTTCTGTGTCTTGCTGCACAATGTTGCTTCTCTTGCGTGTCCCATCCTGTTTGACCTGGTTTAGGAAGTGATTGTGTCAGTCAGAAGCATGCATTAGCCCACAGGTTCTAATGGAATAATTCAGGTTGGAAGAAGCCAAAGTGACATAGGGACTGACTGGTGAACAGCCACAGTAGTAGGTGTGAATGGATGGCAGACTTCAGGGGCACATCCAGTTGATGATCTTTTTGCATCAGCTCCAGACAGAGCAGCAGATGTGACCTTAGTCTGAAGTCTGTTATTTCAGTACTAGAGAAACTTCAAAGGTCAGGTGAACATCTCGAAAAATGAAAAATATAGCTGTGAGTTCCTGGGCCTGCAGCTCTGTGCTACAAGTTCTAGTGCCATATGGTTTGACAGATGAGAACTCTTGTGTATGTACTAAAAGCCTGAGGTTCAGACCTGTGCACATGGGAATTTCTAACAGCATAGTGATCAACCCCATGAGTGAGCTTG
This sequence comes from Pyrgilauda ruficollis, assembly GCF_017590135.1. Classification (NCBI taxonomy): domain Eukaryota; kingdom Metazoa; phylum Chordata; class Aves; order Passeriformes; family Passeridae; genus Pyrgilauda; species Pyrgilauda ruficollis. The sequence goes on along the minus strand of NW_024525489.1, from coordinate 23,170,980 downwards.
GTGGATGTATCAGTCTTTAATCCTGTGGCAGGAGGCAGTGTTGCCTCTCTCTTGTGTGTGCAGAACATGGAACATTCCTCTCAAACAACCAACCCCTATGTGAATGTATTGGGTTGGTAACTCCATTACTGGGATGAAACTGGGCTTAGCAAAGTGTTAAAATGGACTATAAAAAACAAACAAAACCCCCAAACCAACAAAAATCTGTTGTTTTGGTTGCCTCTCTAGTAGTACTGACATGTATTGTTACGGAGACCTATAAAGGGATGCTGCCGTGAACTTTGCAAGTCCAAAGCACTGTCCAGCAGGCTAGGAAGTATTGTTACGGAGACCTATAAAGGGATGCTGCCGTGAACTTTGCAAGCACTGTCCAGCAGGCTAGGAAGCAGAAGTAGTGTAGTAGTAGAAGTTAGTGTAGAAGTGGCCATTCTGTGAATGCCACCTCTTCTAAAGTTAGTACTCATCTCTTTTATACTTGATTTGCTGGAACTGGACTATTGCAAGAACCTAGAGCAGTCTGTGGGATTGAGAACAAATCAGATTAAATTCTGAGTTTTAAGTAGTACACTGTGACTGTGCTGGGGCAGGTGAGGAATGGGGGACAGCCAAGGGACAGGGCTTTGAGTTCTGAATTGCATAAACTTCTGGCCTGAGTTGACCGGACAGTGCTGTCAGCATGTTTATTTTATGAACTACTTTGAGAACTTCTGCAGTGCTCTTGCAGAAAACTGGACTCTGAAGGGGAGTGTTTCTTGTCCTGACCTTTGTTTCCAGAGGCTGCACTGAAAGTAATTCTTGGAAGTGTAATGTGACCTTTTTCTGGCCCTGATACTGAAGTCTTCTAGAAAGACTCCCTAAGTGCTGCCTGAGACAGCAACTAGCCAGAGTGACAGGGTGAGCAGCCAGAAGGCAGGATAAAGGATCAAAAAAGGGTGTGACATCTGCCTGGGACACCTGACAGGGTTGCATATGCTGATTATGCTGCTGGGACAAGCAGTAGCACTTGTTCTGTAGTTAACATGCTTGACCTGTGCAATGTGTGTCCTGTTAATTGCCAGCTAGTCCAAAATCTTGAAAGGAGGGGTGTTCTCTGCTACTCAAGCACGAAGTTATCAAACCAGCTCTTCTGGATGGATCAAGTTGCTTTCACAGCTGTCAGCACTGTAGGTGTCCACCCTCTAAAGTGCTTGACTGATGGCCATGATGGCCTTTTCTGTAGGTAGATTGGGAACTTTTAGATATATTAAGCTAGTTAGTCAAAGGAAAAAAGAAAAGCCAACAATCTAACTTGACCCAAACCAACCAAACAAACCCAACTAGGTGCTCTGGACTTGACTTCCAATTTCTGCTGGTAAGTGAAATCTAATAGGAGTTGAGTAGGGTCTAGGATGAGTCTTCTCTCCTGTTCCCTCTGAGCTAATGAGCTTCAGTGGTGCAGAATGCTGTTAACAAGATGTGAGCTTTTAATGGGCATATTTTGTGTAACCTCTTGATAGTACTATCTCCTTGTGATAGGGAGAATTTGCTTGTTTATAAATAACTAATGATAAAGGTCCATTCCACTTGCTTGTTCTGAAATCGCCTTGGCCTGAAGAGGTTTTGTGTGGCTATGCTCTGCACTGGCACAAGGATGCTGCTACAGCTTGAGATCTTTGAGGTCTGACAAGTTTTGATGACTTCCAGGTGGTACAGGATGGTTAATGTCAGGCTCCAAGTGAATGAAGAGAAGCTGCAGGTGTAGCTTCAAACCATTTTTCAATCAGCCCTGGTTTACAGACCCAATCCCTTACTGCAGCTGTGTATTTAAGTGAAGTGTGTATTTAAATAAAAGAATAGGAAGCTGTTCCAAGTAACCAAGTTACACTTACTACCAGGGACATACCTTGGAGCAGAGGCTTTGAAGCATTGTGTGAATGTGTTTGCTAAAACATAGGCACCTCTCCTTGGAGCTATCTGACTTGAATATTTTTATCAATAGAATATTCCCTTTATGTTTGTAGGCTGTGATGCTGGAAGCTTTCTTTCTGATTGTCAAAATCTTTGTCTCTGCATACCTGGGCTATCCTCACATTTTCTGGCCTCCAAAGGATCCTGCCTATATGAGGCAAAGCCTGTATAGAAACTCTTTTGAAAAAGAGAAGAGGGCTTGTTTAATATCTGGGAATACAAAACCTTGAGGCCAAAAGTGAAAGACTTTCCTCTGAAGTGGTGACCAGTCAGTGTAGTTTGTGTAGTTTGGTGTACTGTTAATGGATTTTCTTTTAAAAGTTACTCCTTCCAGTTGTCAGGCCTGCTAGTATAATCAGTTTTTTGGCCTGCTGTGTTAGTCACTTTGAGTTAGGGTGATGCTGAGGACTGTTTTGCTCACTTGGATAATGTTGCAGTTTAGTTCTAGCTGCTTAGGATTTAACCACTCAAGTGTACTTCCTGTTCAAACCAAGCACCATGCAAGTGTAATATATTCAAACCAAATTTTTTCAAGATTTAATACCATTGGGCTTTGGGACAGCACAAGATTTGATGCTTGGAAGTGGAAACATTCTCTGTCATTTTGCAATTAAATGAGGTGTTGTCAGAGCTGGGTGAGGAGAAAATAGCTGGAGAAACTTCAGGGTCACTGTGTTACCAGTTTTCAAATTATGATAATAACTGCAGTGTCTCATTACATCCACAGAACTGGAGCCCTGCTCATAAGACTTTCGCTGGGAATGGTATCTCACATGCAAAGTCTGGCAGGAATGACTTGGCAGGTCCTGTGAGCATTGGCAGGTTCTCTGCCATGGATGAATGAAACTGTGTGTTCCATGGTGCCTCATGGATGCATCCTGCAGGAGAACACTCCTAGTGGGCTGCTTCCACAGGAAACCTCTCTGTGAGCAACACATCAAGGGATTGGGGGTGGCTGCTGCCTTGTCTTGGAAATGGAAACATGACTAGAAGGACAGTGTACTGAAAATCATATGTGATAATCCCAGATAAGTAACTGGTAGGAAGGTGCCTTGGTCAGGTTTTTGCACATGGGCTTCCAATAGAACATGGCAAAATTTAAATTGGGAGTGGGAGGCAATTCAGTAAGCACAAAGAAGCTTTCCAGATGCTTGCCAGGAAAAGTAGAGTCAGGAATGGTAGAGTTGATTTCTGCTATTGGACAAACTTCCGTGTTGTGGTGCCTGAACAAGAGAGAAGACTTCACCTTGGATAGGGTAGTTTGGTTTTCTTTTAGGCCTCTAATCCAATTAACTCCTGAATTTTAGAAGTCAGGAATATAGGATGTTGGTACTGGTGTAGTGTGTGTTTGAAGGGCTGTGTTACCTTGTCATTCATTAGTAACTTTGAGTTATAGTTTTTTCAGCTACTGTTTTATCCTGAAAAGTTACTAATTGTTAAATTGTGTTTAAAATAGTCTCTTAACTGTTTTTAAAGAGTTTATACTTACTGTTGCTAAATCTTGCTTAATAGTGCATTGTAGGAAGAATATGAAGCCAGAAACTACTTCAACTTTTTTTGTTTTCTTTTCCCAGAAGTGTTAGGGCATGCGCATGTTCAGTAGCTTATTGTCTTGCAAACAGGGAATAGACTTGCTCTAAAGTCTGTGCTGTATTGAGACTTGAAACAGTGTTGGAATTAGAGAGGAGCTTATTCATCTGGTTTTTGTTATCCTGGACTTCCATATTAGATCCGTGGTCTTGCTTGTACCTGTTGGCAAACAAACCTGTTGACAGAAAACATTAATTTCCCCTGACACCCTCACAGCAAGAACGTGGTGATATAAAAATGCCCTTTTTTAGTCCCCTTTCAAGCTTCTTTGAAACAATATTTTTTTTTTTTTTCCCCAGATAAAAGGCCCTTGACTTAAGATGCCTTTAAAAGGGGTTTTGAAGCTGAAAATCAGGGTTGGGCTTTTTTTGTGATTCTTTAATACATAAAGAATATCTGAAAGAGAGAAGATCTGAGATATAGGCTAGACACAAAGCTGATGAAAATGGACAGGGAGCTACTGTTGACCTCTTCGCTTTCCCAGGAACATCATCCTGCTGCTGCTGGAGATGTAAGCCCAGCTCAAGGCTTCACAAAAGTGAAAAAAAGAAAAGTGTTTCTTGCCCTAAGCTGTGACTTCCTAATGTGTTCTCCCCTGTCAATTTGCAGGTAAGCTTTATGAAGAAGAAGAGGATGATGCCCTGCCAGACTCAGATGCCCTGCCAGACTCAGATGCCCTGCCAGACTCGGATGACGAGGTGGAACTGGATAAGCCGCGCCCCATACAGATTGTCCTTGCTCATGAAGATGACCATAACTTTGAATTAGATGAATCAGCATTGGAAAAAATCTTGCTTCAGGAACATATTAAAGATCTTAACATAGTAGTTGTGTCTGTAGCAGGAGCTTTCCGCAAAGGAAAATCTTTTTTGCTGGACTTCATGCTTAGATACATGTATAACAGGGTGAGTAGTTTGGTTTTTTCCTGCAGGAGAACTTTGGTATTTTAGTAACTCCTCTTTGGGTTTGTTAAATTGAGCATAAATATAGCAGGTCAAAATTTTCTGATATATTGGGGGAGGGGAAGTCAGCTACTCTGCTTCTACACTGTGAAGAAGGGTATTTAAGTGAGTTTTTCAATGTACCCTATCTTGCAGTTATCAAGGGAATTTATTGGTGTCCCAGTGTAAGTGGACACAAGAAGAACTTGGATGATGATGTGTGATGGCCTTCTAGTTGAGCTTTGGGGAAGGGTTTTCCAGGCAGTGACTTGAAGGAGCCTTGGTTTGACTTTTATCTCCTGAAATCACGTTATAGCACTTGCTTTCCCATTGTTGCAAAAATAAAAATCGTACCAGATATTTAAGCAGATTTAGCTCTGATGTATGGCAAAAAGGAGAAAGTTTCCTTTTTGCTGCTTGGAATGCATTTCTGAATGCAGTCCAGGAACTCTTAAAATCCTTTTAAGTTATTGATTGATTAATGCCTGACCCAAAGTTTAATTTTTTCATTCAGTTTGTAGCTTTTGGCTAGCATTGTCTTGTTTTGAACCCTTGGCTTACATGGAGAAGGTGGAGTAGGGTGTTCTGTGAACCATACACATCTGCCTGTCACAGGTTGTGGGGTGTTTCTTTTAGTCTGCATTGTGAATATTGACAGGTCAGTGTTTTGTTGCATTTTGAAGCTCTTAGAAACCCAGAACTGATTCCTTTTTTGTGCACTGTTCTTTGGAGCTAATTTGTGCTAGCTGGCTTGAGGGAAAATCAAGATGAATGCTGCAGTTACAGGAAGTATGAGAGTACAGCTGAAAAACTTCTGGTAGTTGGCAAATGAAGACTTCCTTCTCTCAATCCCAGTGGTGCCTGTTACTGAGTTCCTCTCCCTCATTTTTAAAGAGCTGTGGAAGAAAGACCCTGAGGATAGTGTTTCAGGGTAGGAGGAATACAGAGTAGCAAGCCGGTACTCCTAACTTCTTGAGACTCTTTTAACCTAGGGAGAAAAATGTTTCATTTATTATGGATGGTGCTCAAAATTAACCAAACAATAAAACCCCCACAAATCCCTGCAAACAAAGAAAAATGCAAATTCCTACGTACAATGATCTGAGCAAGGTGCCAGGCTGGGTAGAGGTAGTGAGAGTTTCCTTTTGAAAACAGAAGGGCTGGGCTTTAAGCAAATACTCTTAATTTTCAGATTGTGAAATAAAACAAATGTTCATAATGCAAAACAGATTGAAATGCTGTTTCAGCCTTGTGTATCAGCTCTCTCTGTTTCCTTTATTGTGCAGTCACTTTTCTCAGTTTTCTATAAATGTCCTTCAAAATAGCATTTGTTTTTCTTAAACTGAAGGTGAAAGCAAGCTTGGCCATGTACTCTAACAACTGTTTCTTACCAAGAGCAGAGAAGTTTTGCTCTCCATGTGCTGCTTCTGGCCAGGTATTTCCATTCTGAAGATGTATTGCTTGCAGACCCTTAGTTGAGCTGATCCAACTCACTGATGCATCAGAAGACACTGCACTTTGCTGAATTGTTTTTCTGCCAGCTCAGTGACGTAAATTGGCTTAGGGAGGGAGTTTGACAAGCATCAGAACTGCTGCAAACTGATTGATGGGAACTGGGGGTGATGGAGGATAAATGCAACGCCTCCTCTTTGGAGCACTTTTGAGTTGTATGAAGTCAAATGATATCCTCTGCTTATCCAAATTTAGTACAGGAGGAGAGATCTTGGTATAGTTTTATAGTACTTAGTCTGAGCCCTCCATCTTTAGTCAGGCTCAGTTGCAAGTATGTATTTTCTGTGAACTAAATATTGCACAGAATACTAAAACAACTGCATTCAGTTCATGTGCCAATCAAGCAATTTTGGGGTGTCCTTTTATGTGGACGTTAACATGCATAATGAAAAACTTGCCAATAAAACCTTCAGAATCTCGTTTTTTTTGTCTTAAACTGAGTGCCAGAGGTCATGTGGTAAGTTGCCATTGTAAAAATCTCAGTGGTGCCAGCTGAAGTCACAGGTAGGATTTTGGCATGGCAGAGGTGGATCACTGCCTTCAGGGAGGTGGACATGTCATTTCAAGCACTGATCCTTAGTGCTGTGATTGCTCTTTTGAAATGGAACAGCAGCAGTTGTGTACTCAAGCAAGCTGCTGCAAGGATCCAGTGGCCTTAAGCTTTAGTAAGAGTTGGGTGCAGCAATACCTCTAAGTTTAGATGTAAAAGTTTATTTTTTTACAGGAGTGTCAGGTTTTATTTTGAATTAATCCTCAAGGTGAACTGTGTATTAATGCACTAGGCAAATAAAGCTGCATCAGGCTTTTCCTTAGTGTGGAGTACAGTTAGAGAAGTTACCCTTTAGGTGACTGAGATAAAATTGTAAAGCAACTTCTAGCTTGATTTCAGGTAAGAGCCTTTTTTTCCTCCTTCCATCTCCTGAATATCTTTCAAGCCAGCTTGATGGATGGATATTTAAAATACTGAGCTTTAGCTAAGGAGAGATGCAGGTAACAAGCTAGGAGTGTTGCAGAGGTTGGTCAGAGGCAGGCTTAAGTACATCGTCCATAAGATGAAGCAACTTCAGGTGAAGTTGAGCCTGTTCAAACACCAAAGTCTCCTGGGATATGAATCACTTGTGAAATCAAATGAGGTCATATGTAGTGCTCATTGAGGGACTTGTCAAACTGTCTGTGTAGTTTTGATCTCATTTGTTACAATTAGGAGGAATACAAAAGGAATAATGTCTGGACCAAAATGGTCTAAAGTATTCTTGTATAAAAGAGAAATGGAACATACTGAATAAAAGATTCTTTTTGAAAAGTAAAAAGCTGTAGTCCATTGACATGTACTTGTGAGATATGATACAGCATTGTCAAACTGTATCTGGAGTGTGCGGCAGCACAAAGTAGGCTTGGAGCTTTCATTTCTAGAGTGGTCTGTGGAAGCATAAGCATCTTCTGGGATAGAAAAACTACAGGGATAAGCTGTTCAGGTTTTGTGTCGTGCCTCTGGTAGAGGTGAATGTACCTATCAAAATAAACAAGCAAAGGGGAAAAAAACCCCAAACAACCAAACTCAAACAACTCACCTGTAAAGCCCTGTAGAACTCTTTACTTGCATACCTGTGTTCATTTTCTGAATTTTTATCTGCTTATCTCACCTTTGTCTGATCCAAGTAGCAGAGTTGAGTGGTGCACTCAACTCTGGGTTGTTTGGGAGAATGCTAGTACAGAACTGCTGGATTTCCTGCTTGCTGCTAGGCATGAGGAAATTGTGCAGGTTTTTTCCCATCCCCCCTTCAGAAGTAAGCAGTTTCACTTAGTTGTTTCAAGTATTTTTATTCTGTTCAGTCCCTGGGTACTCCTGCTGTGTTCTGAAATGTGAAGAAATGTCTTGAGCCGTTATCTGAAAATTCCCAGTGTCGAGTCAGCAAGGTAGAGCCCAGAAGTGAATTGAGAAATCTTCACTTTGACCTTCTCAGCGGACTCTTTCCTGGCTGGTAATCTACTCTGGGCAGTTCAAGGCAATTCATTAAATGTCTCTTATGCGAGCTTGCTGTGTTCTAGCCTGTGAAAGAAAGCTTTGTATATACTGAAATCCTCCATGAAAGAAGTGGCAGGCAGACAACAGTTTAACTGATGAGGGAGCTACAGAAAAACCTATCAAAGTGAAACTTCCTTAGGGTGCCTGCTCATCCTCCTTACTTGCCAGTGCATGAGCTACATTTCTGGGTTAGATGTGCTCATATAATGGCTGGATTCTTGTGGGTGAGCTGCTGCTCTGCCCTGCCTATCCTTGAAGAGCTCATTACAATTCCATCAGCCAGGACTGTTAGCTGCCACCTGTACTTACCTCTCAGATAGCTTCTCAACTCTAATATGGTTGGGTTGATTGGTATCTATCAAAGTCTTACACTGACCTTTTCTCTGTAACTGACAAGTATAGCCTGTGAATCTTCTGGTCTTTGTCTATTCTCAGTGGCTTCTGCAAGGTGGCATTGGGAGTCTGGTACTGGCTTCTGTTAGTGTAGAGACTCAGATGCTTAGGCAGCTGCTAGTGAGGGGGAAGGGAGAGGATTAAGTTAAGATCAGGTGTTTTGTCTCTTACAGAGATTCCTGTGGCTGTTCCTGAGCTGAAATATCTGCCATTGTGTTTGAGCAGAGTTTTCTCAGCTGTGAGAGTGGAACTGGTGGACAAAACTGTGCTGTTCTCAATACCTCTGAGTGCTGGAGACTCAAAAACTGTGCACACTTATATTTCAGTGACTGAAAAGTTGTGCAGCCACTCAGATACCATGGGGTTGCTTTGTGGATGATCTTGAAACACAGCAGAGTAGCACTGTGTTTTAATATTTTGTGTAGTGTTGTCAGCTGGCTCTGAGGAAAGTGTAATAACAGTGTGGAAGTCTGCTAAAACATAGCATGTTAAAAAAAATAGAAAACTCCTCCTTGGTTTTACATAAGTTTTTCCTTTTGTTTTGTAGACTTCTCCTTGCTGGATAGGTGGAAACACCGAGCCATTGACCGGGTTTACATGGAGAGGTGGATGTGAACGGGAAACCACTGGCATTCAGATTTGGAGTGAAGTGTTTGTAATTGAAAAACCTAATGGAACAAAGGTGAGTGCTTAACTTACCTTGATTTACTCAGGGTTTCCCTTGCAGGAGTTGTAGGCTTCCTGGTTTGATTCTATGGTGGGTTGTTAATTTTTTTTTTTTTGGTTTGTTGTTTTTTGTTTTTTTAAAAAATGAAACAGAGGCTGTGGATGTGCCATCCGGGAGGTGTTCCTGGTCAGGTTCGGTGGGGCTCCAAGCAACCTGGTCTAGTGGAAGGTGTCCCTGCCTTTGGCAGAGGGATTGGAACAAGATGATCCTTAGAGGTCCCTTTCAGCCTGAACTGTTTTTGTCATTCTAAAACTTAAGTAGGATTTTTGCCTCTGTGTACACTTTTAATGTCATGGACTTCACGGTGGCTGTTTGAACACTGGGTGCTTTCCTTTGCCCTGAGCAGCTGTGTAACATGTCTGGAAACTGTTACAGTGTAAGGATGGAGACTGATTCTTACAACCCAGCAGAAAAAATCCACAATAGTCTCATTCTGAGAGTACTTTGTTTTGGCAAAGTCTACCCTGTCCAGGCTGATGGATGGGTTATCCTGGGAATGTTGTAAAACTGTAATGGCTATAAATACTGTCTACAGACAAATGCTGGGGGAAAAGCTCTGTAACGCACACTGTTCTTGGAAGGGTGAGAATATGTTCTAGCTTCTAGCTATGTTCTAGTAAAGTGTAGTGCATGGCTGTAAGTACCTCAGGGTCTGGAAGCTGGTCCTTCCATATTTCCAATTTTAGCAAGCAGTCTGTAAAAAAGGACTAAATGTAACAGTAGGGAAAAAAAGCACTAACTTGATTCTTCTTTAACTCTCAAGTCAGTTTAACTGCAAATTTTACTTGGAGGTGTTTATGCTGAAACAGAATCTTAATGTCATTAATAAATATTTACTCCACAACAGTGGTGATGATCTTGAACTGTTTGTGTTCTGAACCATTGGTTTTAGGTTTTTTTAATTTCAGACCCTTTGCATTTGCAAAGGAAACATATGATGCCCAATCTGTGGGACATGGATTTTAAAAATAGTGGCTTAGTGGTGTTTAACAAATTTCACAGCTAACCAAACATTTCTTTGGTTAAAAACCAGTTATGTAGTGTGAATCTGCTTATGCTTTGGGAACAAATCACTTGTTTTTGCTTGGCAGTGGGAAAGAGAATGGAAGTGTAGTAGATGCCAAAGATGGGAGTTGGACTGATAAACTTTTTTCATTAATATCGCTTCCTTCCTTGTCATTCCAGCAGACAGTATCAATTATCTTGTTTTCTGCTGACAATAATTATTTTAAGAGATATATATATGTATTTATAAGTAACCATGTTACTCTTAGCTCTAATGAACTATGCTAGATCTGCAGTTGAGGCTGATGTTCTTCCAGTGAAGGAGAGCTGTCAGTTAGTCTGCATGGCACCCCCACTGGGCCAAGGAGGGCTGTTTCTCTGGGAGAAGGTAGGCAGGCAAGGCCAGAGGCTTGAGGCAGGGCCCTCTGGCTGCTGCTCACTAAGCTCTGGGTGTGTGTAATCATGTGTGCAGGGAGCTGGCTGAGGTTCATCAGCAGGCATAGGGGCAGAGACTGACCCCAGTGGCCAGGAGTGTGAAAGTGTCCCTGATGTGGTTAACTGCTGCTGTTCTTTCAAACTCTGCAGGTTGCTGTACTACTCATGGATACCCAAGGTGCCTTTGATAGCCAATCCACTATCAAAGACTGTGCAACAGTTTTTGCCCTGAGCACCATGACGAGCTCTGTCCAGGTGAGAATATCCGTGCTGGCAAATAATGGCAGAACCCTCTATCCTGAATGTGCTCTATTGAGCCACACTTGGAAAGTTCACCTGCGTATCTTCCTCCAACTCTGATTTAAAATTCCACACTTTTTCTTATTTTCAGTGTGGTACATAAACTACCCAACTTGCTCAGTGGAATCAAGGTTATGCAAGGCCAGGCTGAGTTAAATTGCTGACAGAACTGGGAGATCCCCTTCCCCCCAAGATGTCAAAGTAGCAACTGCTTCTTTACAGATGTGTTACAGAATCTTTTTTAAGTCTGTAGGTACACTTTGGGGTGACATTATGCTGTGATCAGCCAAACTTAAAATTGCTGCTTCTGTTCAAGTGTCAGTTAAGCTCCTGAGAATTGTGCTATACTCAAAACTACTTCTAAGCTTGTGCCTTAGAAGTGCCAAAAGTGAGCAGGTTTTTGAGGAGTGACAAGTGGCTTTCTTCAGACATGCCACAACCTAAAGGGAACAGGAGTATGTAGAGCATTACTTCTGTCCTGTGGAGTTTGCTCTGGTAAATAATTTTTGAATAAGGAGGTGACTTTTATTTGAGATGTGTTCTGTGACATGTTTCTGCTTGCTGACTTTTGGGTAGATACACTTTTGCTGGAGGAAACAAAACTACTCAATATGTGAAAGAGACTACATGAATGTAAGATGGTGGTTTCATGTGACACTGTAACTCTGACTGTCTCTTGCAGGTATACAACTTGTCTCAGAATATTCAGGAAGATGACCTTCAACACTTGCAGGTAGGAATATGGTGAATTTATGTTAAACTGTACTGATAGTCTTGACAATGTTCTAGAAGTTACTATCCATGTAACTGACTTGGGAGATTCATGTAGTTTGTTGCTTCATGTAGAACACTGAATTTGACCTGATACTAAAACTGGTACAGTCTATAAAAACTGTGTTTACATCAACTCTATGATGCTTCTGCTGTGCCAGTGCAGAGGTAAAATAGTACAGGCTTCTAATCTGGCTGATTCTTTTAGAGTCTGTTCTCTGTATTGCAAGTTCTGAAACTCCTGAAAAAATGAGAAATTAAAATGATTTATGGAAATCCTTAATGGTGAAATTCCAGTGTTTCACTTTTTTCCTAAAATAGGAAAATGGATGTTATTTCATAACCAGTTTGTAAGGAAGTGTTGGAGTTTGGGTCAGGCCAGAGTTTTCTGCCCAGAAGCCATCTCTGTTTTTCAGCTGAGAAACTTCTTCAGAGTTTTATTCTGCTTAGAAATTAAAGCAGGAGAATGTCTTCTCTTCACCATGGGGTTTTTATCCTCTAATGCAACATCGTGGTTAAAGGCCACTGAATTATGGCTTCATGAGAATGGTGCAAGAACCTTATCTCCTTAACTTAAAACCTGCAGCTTTAGAGAATAGCTTGTGTATTACCAAATGCCAAGGCCATGACCTTGTCACAGCTTAAAATTGTTCTGTGTGTGTTCAATGCTGCAACAGACTGGCTGCCAGTGCTGGAAGTAAAAGAGCACTAACTAAAAGTAGTCTTATGAAGCTGTTCTCAATTAGCATGGCTGTATCACTGGGCCTATACCCCCCACACCCCAAAAAAACCCAACCAAGCAGTGAAAACAAAAAAATCTGTAGGTAATTACTTGAAAGCCAGGCTTCCCTGAAGATTTTGGTCCTTTAACCGGCTCATTGTAATCTGAATAAAGCAATCTGTCTCTGTTCTACTGGAGGGTGAGATTTGAAGGAAAGAAGGGAAGAGAAGGATAAGTGCCAGCACTGGGTAGGGGACACCCATGCATTTAAAGTTGCAGCAGGGAATCATGATCTGAGGGAAGGAAATTCTGAATTTCTGTTTTAACAGGAATTTATGTAATTGTGAAATACTGTTAGTCTCTGACTGCCTTTTGCATTTAGCAGGGAAGTGAATGAGGTAAAGAGTTTCGGTCAAAGACACGAGACTCTTGTGGATGCTTGGCCATTTCACAGCTGTTTTAGCTCAGGGTGACAAGGGCTTGGAAGTTAAGCTGTGTTAAATTAGTCTTGTAAGTTCCCAGGTGCTCTTTTGATCAACACCAGAGCTGTCCTTTGAGCCATAATCTACCTGAGACCCTCCCGGAGTTAGTTTAATGCAGAGTAATGATTGCTGGTACTGGAGAGTTCTGGTGTGCTTCTGTCATCTTGACCTGCGGTATCTGTAAGGAGGCTGGCATGGATCCCTGCCAGTATTGACCTGTGCTGAAGCAGCCAGCACAGTCCCTCATTCCTGTTCTTGTGGTGGCTTGGCCTGCTCAGGCCAGCAAGGAATGCTGCTGCAGGTGTTAAAGATGGTGAAAATAGTCAGGGGAGGACTGCTGATATTTGCCTTTATACTGGAGGGAAGGAACAATTATTAGTTAAGGTCATGAGGTGAAGCAGAGATCTGAGAAGCTGCTGAACTTGGCTTGTATTTAAATGTCTGATATATTGGCTAGAGCCAAGTTCCCTGGGATTTCCAGGAATAAACCTTTTGTGGGAAGTAAGGGGCAAATGTTAGACAGGCTTAGCTTCTTAGCCTAGGAAGCAAGTGTTGGAAGCTGACTTGGTGAGAAATGCAGCCAGCTTTTCTCTGAGAATAGCCCACAAGCCACCCACTTAAAACTGCAGTGTGTTGACAGTTCAGGAATGGCACTGTGAAGCCTGTGGGAATCATGTCTCCTACCTGAATCTTATTGAGGGTTAGTATACTCATTATTGAGGTTTGTTTGCCATTCTCAACCTATAGTAAGATATAAAATTGAAACCTATAGTAAACTATAAGATTGAATACTTTATTTTTAAAGGCATAATAGAATATTTCACAGCAGAAACATGTGTTTTCTGTGTAGCACATCCTTACACTGTTCTTTCTCTCAGTTGTTTACAGAATATGGAAGATTAGCTATGGAAGAAATCTACCAAAAGCCGTTTCAGGTAACTATGTGTTAAATGGATTTAAGCAGTTGAATGTGTAGAAAATGAGCTCAGGATAATTTCTGCAGATAAATTAGTTGGGCTGAAGGTAACCAGTTCTTTGCAAGACTAATTTTCCTTCAGTATTGCCACATGGCTTTGCAAAAACCCAATGGAAAAGTGCTGAAGAGGATCACATTTTGGGGAAGTATAGCTTTTTGCTTGAGTTATAAGGCATAAAAGGAATCAAAATGTCAGGTGATATGCAGGTGTTAATGAGAAAAATTTCTTCTATATTATTCTGAGATATGGTTGGTCCTTGCTGGTGGGAGATGGTTCTGAGGAAGGGTCCTGTTTGGTGGAGTTCTGTTTAGTTGGTTTTTTAAACAAGCAAACACTTGCACCACAGAAGTACAAGGCTGCTACATTTAGAGCAGCCAGATATACCAGAAAACTTACATAGTATCCTTGCTTGTAATCTATAATATATTTAGTTTTAGAGCAGCCAAATACTTAAAATAATCACACATGTTAGAATTTTTGACCTTAGAAATTATTCAAACCATTCACTGCTGTTGTTCTTCCTGTTGCAGACATTAATGTTCTTAATTAGAGACTGGAGTTATCCTTATGAACATGCATATGGCTTGGAAGGAGGAAAAAAGTTCCTAGAGAAAAGGTTGCAGGTAAGTTGTCTCCAGTAGTCCTGTTCTGATCTTCTATGTGACACTTTGCTGTCAAGACAATGATGCATCATGAGCTGGCTCCATGTGCTAATAAAATACATCTGTGGTGTTTCTACTTACAGGCAAAGTTTACATTATTAGGTTCAGAAATAAAAGCTTAAACACAGTTTTGTGCTCTTAGTACTTTTAAGATGATGGTTAATCTCGACTTCAGTATTGTAGAACTGGTAGCAGTTCTTAATGCCTTTTTTTTCCTTCAGGTAAAGCAAAACCAACATGAAGAGCTACAGAATGTAAGGAAGCATATTCACTCCTGTTTCAGTAATCTTGGGTGTTTCCTGTTGCCCCACCCTGGTCTTAAAGTTGCAACAAATCCAAATTTTGATGGGAGATTGAATGGTAGGAAGCTTTTAATTTTGTGTTTCTTGATTCAGATCACTGAGTTTGTTTTTGTATATGATGGAAGTCAAGCACTGTAATGGTTAGCTATTGAAATGCCTGACTGGAAAATACCAGGCTAAAAGGTGAAGCTGCAGAATTTAGAAATGTGCATTGTGTGCTCTTTTTAGTGGTTGAAAAGTAGAGGAACTAAGCAGGGAGAGGGAATGGATGTCTTTGTGTGTAGCTGTTCATTGTAATCTGATAACTTGAGACATGCTTAAAGGTCATTAAATAGAGATTCCAAAGATAACTAAGGGCTCCAGAGGGCAGAATTCCCAAGATAAAAGACTTAACTTTTTGGAAAGGCTTTTCTCTAAGAACTTGCTGAACCACAGGTCAGCTCTGAAATGGCTGAAATAAAAGCCATAGGGTTCTGCTACTGCAGAATGAGAGGCAGTCAGGATTCCTCCAATGGATGCGTGTCCCCCAACGGAGGGAATGCGTCAGAATGGCAGAGGCTATAAAAGTGAGTTGCAGTGGTGGGATGCTGAGGGCACACACCTGTGAGGTCATTGTGCATTGGTGTGATTGGGGAAATGCACTTAAAATATTAAAAGGACAGTGGAACCTTGTTCTCCCAGTCTGGAGTTAAGATGGGTAGATTAAGAGTAGGTGGAACTTACTGAAGCTATATTATGTATATAAGCCTTTAAATACCTTAAAAAGGCAGTTCAGAGTTGTGATGCTGTGGATTTAGAAGGATTGTGGGCTATCAGTGTTCCTTTAAGAGATACAAGATTGAAAACTAACCACCTTTTTCTTGAAATTGATTGAATTTTACTAGATATAGATGAGGATTTTAAGAATGAACTGCGGAATTTGATACCATTACTGCTTGCCCCTGAAAACTTGGTAGAAAAAGAGATTAGTGGATCCAAGGTGACCTGTAGAGATCTTGTAGAATACTTCAAGGTAAGCAAACTCATACTAATTATTTCTGTTAATAGCTTAAAAGACAGTATTCTAATTTTAGGCCATGTTGTTCCCAGAGAAGATAAGATATCTAGGCTGACACTCGTTGATCAGCTCACTTTTATTTTCACTTCATTACTCTGACTTTCCAGAACTGGCACACTACTTCCTAACAGTACAGCTCTTTGCAAGCTACTGTTAGCAAAATTTGTGGGTTGGTGGCTTTTATTTTCCTCTCTGTGAGTAGGCTGAAATAGCTCAAGCTTTATTAGATTATTTTTTTGAAATCCCAGTTGGTGGGTTTTTGTTTGGTTTTTTTTTTTTTGTTTTGTTTTTTTTTGGTTTTTTTTTTTGTTTTGGTTATTTTGAATTAAAGTAGGTCTCATGTAGTTTTTACAGATAGAAAAACAGCTCTTAAACTGCTAGGTATGCAGTGAAAATTTCAGATACTCCCTTCTGGATTTTTAACATGCAAAGAAGATGCTTTCTAAACACTTGCATGTGTAGCACCACTGTGCTCTGAAATATTTATGTAGGATACTCACAGCTGTTAGTCTTGAGCTTTTTTGGTATCATGGTGACACCAGCAGAAATGTGATAACATAATCTCTGCATCACCAGGGATTGGTCTGGTGTGTGTAGCCTTATTTTTTTTTTAATTGGAAGGACAGTTGGCTTGGTGGGAATGATGCCACTGTCTCCTCAAGACAGAAACTTTGCATTGCTACTTTTGGGGTAGAAAAGTTAGGCTGATGTTATGAAACAGACTATGCAAGGAAGGAATTTGAGACCAGAGCTCATTTAACTTCACTTGTACAACAAAGTAACTTTTTGAAGGAAAGACATGGTATGGGATGCAGAAGTGGTGGCTGTTCTGGCAAGTGTAAAATCAGCACGGGAGCGCAGAGGTTCACTCTCTGTTTACGTGGTTGCACGCTGCTTTTTGCTCCAGTTTTTCTCTGGTAGGACCCACTCAGGTACAGTGCAGGGAGTGCATGTTCAGCAGCAGTTTAGAAAGGACTGCATCCTAAAAACCCAAGTGTAAAACTTCTACTGGAAAGCTGATTGGCATCCTGTGTCCAGTCAGGAAGCAGTGCTGTGGGGTGCTGCAGAAATGCCATGCTTATGTAACTAAAGAGGACTGCTCCCTTGGGACTATGCATCTGAAGCTGAGATTGTGAGGCCTGAGTTGGAAACTGTAGGGCTTTACTTGGAGGAAATAGCTACAGTAGCAAGGAGGGTATCAAGGGAACAGAGTCCTGTATAACTCTGTAGGTTTTTGTAGGTTGTTCTGCAACCTAGAGCATTGAGTACATGGGGACCCTGATAACCTTGTTCTCTCCTCCTTGGAGCAAAAAATCCTCAGGCCTGGGGCTTGCAGACAGGGCAGGGAGGGAAGGCAGCAGTGGTGTGAGGACAGACCCCCCTCAAGAGGCTGAGAGTGGCCTTGCTGGTGTAACTTGCACAGCTTGTCCAGAGCACTGGAATGGCTGCTGCTGCCTGCTGTGCCCCACTTCCCTGTCCCCAGGAGCTGTGCCATGGGCCAGCTTGTGGGGGCTGGACAAGAAATGAAGTTTGTGTTCTCTTCCAGCCCCCTGAAACCCTGGGGAAAGAAAGGACACCTGAGGATAAGTGGGGTGGGGCACAGTGGGATAGGCTGCCTGCTTAGCTTCTGGGAGTGTATTGTCTGCTCAGCTCTGTCTGTAAAAAGTGCCTTGATGTGTTTTCTTTCCTCCTACACCTCAGTAGATCAAGGCATGTGGGGAAATGTAAGTATTGGTACTCCCAGCACTGGGGTTAGTTTGGGCAGACCTCTTGCCAGAAGGGCTGGGATAGTCATCTCCACTCTTCTGTTATGGGTGAGGATTCCCTGTCTAGCAAAGACCTTATGCATCTGAGGGAGTAGAAACCTGCTGTCAAAACCTGTCACGTCTTGGGACAGTGGTGATGTCTTCTCAGGGTGCTCTGCTGCCCTGCTGGGCCGCAGTCTCAGGCATAGGAAAGTGAAGGGGAAAAAATTGCCAGACTTCTGTGAGGAAAATTGCATAATTTAGTATTTAGCACTATTACAGAGAAATAATCTGAGCTCTGTCTTTGTATCGTCCCTCATTTCTTACTCTTCTTAAACATAAATGTTTAGAAAAATAAATCTTTCTTTCCTCCTCCCATTTAGGCTTACATTAAAATCTATCAAGGAGAGGAGCTACCTCATCCGAAATCTATGCTGCAGGTATTTTATTTTCTTTCAAATAATCTGATTAGATGATGTGTGTTTTATAAGTTCTTTGCAACTGAGGAATCATGACTGCTGTGGGCCTGAGTCTCCCCCCCACCCCCAGTTATAGTTCTGGAAGGATCTGTGTACTTTGAAAGCCACCTGAACTGTGATGGTTGGGTACTTTCCCCTCAGTTTCATCAACCAAATGAAATTAAATCAACCAAATAGAGCTGGGGTCTGTCTGGTTGATTGGGTTTTTTAGCTCCTGTACTCTCTAAGCATTAGTTTCCTGTAATTTGCTGTTTGGCTGGGAGATATCCAGAAAATTACATCTTGCAGCTTTAACTACATTAATTGTCCCTGACGTGACACAGGTAGAAAATAAGATTTAAATTCTTAACAAACTTGACAATTACAATTGATACCAAAACTGTACATCTGTAACGTAGAAATAATCCCAGCTTCCTTCTTTCCTCTCTGGTACTGGAAGTAATCCAGTGCCAGAATTAAAATATAATAGTTTAGTGACCCTTATGTGTTTTTTAACAGTAGAGCATTCAGAAGAGATTGCTCATGATGAAAAGCCTGTATGAGCAAGCTGAGGTTTGTTTGCAGCTGGGCTAGAAAGCTGAAGAAAGGCAGCAATGTGTTTTAATGTATATTGCTAAACTTCACTTACTTTTGTGTGGCCTTTTCCTGGCCATCAGGAACTCTGGAGGTTTTGGGGGTATGTTTGGAGTGCAGTGCTGTGTAAAACCTGGGAATGCTGTGAATGACAAAGGATGCTCCATGTTTTCTAGGCAACAGCTGAGGCGAACAATCTTGCTGCTGTGGCAGGAGCAAAAGACTTATATAGCAAAGGCATGGAGCAGGTATGATGGCACAACCTTTCCTAAACACCTATGTGCAATTACAGGCCTTCAGCTTCCATGTTGTCCTCTGTGTGTGAGGGAAGGTAACTTCAGTGGGGGAAGGTAACTCAGGGCCAGGACTTGTGTGTTTTCTGCACTCTGCTCTGAGCTTGGGTGTGTGATGCTGGGGAGGTATGAGAACGGAGGTGTTGGCAGGATTCCCACCTGTTAGTTCCCTCTATGGCTCTTGACAGGCATCTCAAAATCCTGTGACATGAAATGCACAAACAGGTGAGCAGACATTTGTTGTGTCAGGGTTGCACAGGGATGGAATTCTAGTTCTGTAGTCTCATGCTTCTGAATTGTGGCCATTCATTAGCTGTAAAATGCAAGCATTGAAGTGATTTAAAAATTTAAACAAACCCCTTGCAATACAAGAATTACTTTGAAAAACCTGTGTCTGTAATTTCCCACTTGCTTCTTCTCTTGAAGATAGTGATCTTCTATGATTCTAAGCTGAATGCTGGATGGATTTCATACTTTAATTTAGTGGTATGCAAGGTTTTTTCATAGGAAATTCTGGAAACCATTACATGTCTCGTAAAGCGTAACAGGACTGTGCTTATTGTGAAGCTGTACAACCAGAAAGACCAGCAGGTGTGAGAACATGCTACAAACATAGCTCCCCATTAATTAGGCTAATTGTGGTCTTAATTGCTGAAGTAGCTGTTTTGAGATTAAAGTAAGACCCTAGTGCTAGTGGCAGACAAGCCAGTTCCATTTGTTAGCAGGCTGTTTGGACAACGTTCTGCTGGTTTAAAGGAACTCCTCTATTTCCATTTTGGAAAATGTCTTGAAATAGTAAATGTGTTGTTTATAATAAGTGCCAAGTCTGCCTTCCAAACTTGAATCTTCAGTGGTTGTTGAGATACTGTAGCTGCAAGGTTCCTAACTTGGAGCAGGGAATAAACAGAAACAGATGTTCTTTTAAACAGACTTTGTTTCCATAGTAATGTTCCCCAGTACTGTATATTTTTATAATCACTGTAGAGATATGCACAAATTATGGAATAGTTTTTTATCCAGATGTCTCATATGATGTTCTTGATCTGACACAGCCCTGAAACTTCTATTTTTAAGAACATAAGTGGGAACTCTTTGGATTTAAAACTCGATTATGTAAAGGTAGTTCTTGCTGCAGCTTCTGAGTTGTCCTCATGAACTGAAGCCCTCCTTTGCTGACTGTGCATAACCAAAATACTGTCCCACTAATGACCTGAAACGTAAGGAACAACAGGTGCAGTGTCACAGAGTATAAGAAAACAGTGCCAGTTATTTGTGTGGTGGCCTCTTGATCCCTCAGTAGCTCCTGGTGTTTAACATGCTCTGGGCAATGTGAAAAAACTGTTCTGAAGGATGAGACTGATAGGCATTTTCCAGGGGGTTTTGGTGGATGTGGAGGACTTCATTCTGGGAAGAAGCAGGGGTGTGTGTGTGGCTGTTGCCCTGTCCTTCTGGGCTTGCCTGAATAGAGCAGTGGAAGGATGAGTTCAGTCCTGTGCTGTGGGTCTGGTTGGACAGGTGAGGCTCCTGCCCTGCCAGGATCCAAAATACCTTTGCCTGCTTCACTGGATGGGCCTGGGGCTCACAGAGCCACGGGAGCTGCAGGGGCAGCGAGGGGCAGGCGCTCTCTGTGCAGCAGCAGACGCTCAGGCTGTGATTCCATATATCTGTTGTCCCACAGGTGTGTGGGGGAGATAAGCCTTACATTGCCCCGTCGGACCTCGAGCAGAAGCACCAGGATTTCCGAGAGAGCGCCATCCGGCAGTTCCGCTCTGTCAAGAAGATGGGAGGGGAGGAGTTCTGCCGGCGCTACCAGGAGCAACTGGAAGTGGAAATCGAAGAGATCTATGCAAACTTTGTGAAGCACAACGATGGCAAAAACATCTTTTATGCTGCTCGTACCCCTGCCACTCTATTTGCAGTCATGTTTGCCATGTACATAATCTCAGGACTGACTGGGTTCCTTGGCATGAACTCCATAGCTGCCCTGTGTAATCTCGTGCTGGGGATGGCTCTTATATCGTTTTGTACTTGGGCATACGTTAAGTACTCTGGGGAATTCAGAGAAGTTGGAACAGCCATTGATCAGATCGCTGAAGCTATATGGGAACAGGTTGGTATCTGTTTTTATTGCAAAATCTTGCTGTCGTGAGCAGACAAATCAAACAGTTTCTGTTCAGTGCTGAGAGGGAAAAGCTGGTCTAGACCTAATAGAGAATGCTAGTGCTGCCAAAGGGAAAATCTGCTCAGTAGTGTGACTGCTCTCTTCAGGAACAGATGCTGCACACAAGGAATGTTAACTAAGCTTAGGATATTATCAAAGAAGTGCTACTTAAGGTGCAGAAGGTTACTTAGATGGTAAAGGGGACTCTTCAAAACTCCCTTTCCTTATTCAGAGCAAGGAATTGATTAGTCCTTGGAGAGAACTGGCTGAGTGATGGCTTTCAGCAGCTGCTGCCAGAGGGTGCACAGCAGGTTTTGTCCATCAGGGAGACTTGTGCTGTCTGTGACAGCTTCAGTGGGTGCAGCTGCTGTTTGCAAGGAATACTCAACAAATTCCTGAAAGAAAAGATGTGAGTGTAAGGACAGTAGAGCTGGAGGAGGAAACTTTCTGTGTAGAGATTTTGCTGCCTGAACTCAGTTGACACAGTGGTGCCAGTAAGGTCAATGTAGAGAATTCCTGACAAGTAGTTTGTGGAGCATTCTGACTAGCTCTGTCCAGTGCCTGCAGAAGGGAAGCACTTTGCTGCTGTTGTTACTGGAAATAAAGGGTGCACTGAGCTTATCTGGGGTGACATTAAAGTGTGTCCTGCGAGGCATGAGCAGATAACTAACTGGAGCCTTCTGCACAGACGCGTGCTTCCACAGCTGGAAAATTCCTGTGTTCAAGGCTGATCCTAGGCACTGGTACACTAGGCCTATCTGAGCAACCTGCTGAGGGTCCCAGTCAGGTTGTGAGTTACACTAGAGCAGAAAAAGTGGATTCTTAAAAATAGGGAAATGAGCATCAGTAAATAAATCAGTAACTAAATCTGGAGTTAGCA
Organism: Pyrgilauda ruficollis; assembly: GCF_017590135.1. NCBI lineage: Eukaryota > Metazoa > Chordata > Aves > Passeriformes > Passeridae > Pyrgilauda > Pyrgilauda ruficollis. The sequence continues at coordinate 23,149,001 of NW_024525489.1, read as the reverse complement.
CCACTCACTAGTGGTTAAAATTGAGGCTCTCCAGTACTGCTGGAGCTGCTGCTGCAGGATACCCCAAGCACAGAAGGCTTTGATTTGGCTGCTGCCTTCTTGGGAGGGGGAGAGCTTTGGCTTATGCTGGCAGGAGCTTGCCATTTGTGGGCTGGAGGAAGGTGGTCTCCAAAAGACCTCAGAAGTGTTGCTGTTAGAGCTGCACGTCACCAGTAACATGCAAAGCACTGCAAGTCCTGTCTGAGTCACTCTGATTAAATACTCATTCTTGCTGTTGATTTTTCTGAATCTCTGCCTTTCTTTTCCCTCCTTGCTTCAGAGGAATCCCAGGAAGGTGAGAAGTTACTGGCAATCAGGTTTTTTTTGTTTTTCTGAACTTGATTGAGTTTCTGCTGTGTTGTGAGAGCCGTTTTTCCTAACAGCTGAATTCGTGTTTTAGGTGTTTTCCAAACTCTTTGAAGTCCTTAGACGCCGAACGGTTCGTCGTGCTCTTACATCAGTGCCGCGACAGCGACTCTCATCCAACAATAACAAGAAGAAAAACTAGCCAGTATTTTTAACTTTCTTTCTGTATCTGAAGTGTTCACACTTACACATATAGGACAATAAGCTGGACCGTCTGGGCCGGTCTGCATAAATGCTGTAACCATACCAGACTGATGCTGCATATGGGGTATGGAATTGCACATCCATCTTCTAGGAACTGTAAAGTGGTTTGAATTCAGTGAAATACTGCTGTGTAGGAGGGGTATCACTTGTGTCCATAGCATGTGACTGCTTTAACCTCATTACTCTAGCAGCAAAATTCATTTCTCTTTCAGTTCATGCCTCTTTGTGTCAGACTTCATCATTCTAAGTTTTTTTCATGATTTCAAGTCTCATCTCTTTATATGATTTTATATCTTATTTTCCTTGGTTCCCTCATTTTCTTGTTTCTTTTGCACATTTCTCATTCCACAGGTGTTGAAGCCCATGAGTGATAATTTGATGGAGGATCATATGAGGCAGTCTGTAAAAAACTCTATCAAAGCAGGCCTGACCGAGCAGGTGGCTCACCATGCCAGACTAAAGACAGACTGACAGTTCGTCTCCTCTTCAACTCTGCCCTTTTCATCCTAGACATGCTTGCTGTACCATGAGAACTCGATAATAATAAAAAATAAATAAAAATAAACCAAAGTTTACAATCAACTGTAGAAGTAGTTTAGTGTGATTGGCTTCACAGATTGCTGCCATCACCGGGGAAGAGTTACATTTGTCAGTGCTCAGCTTCTCAGACAAACTGGTGCCATGGAGCCCGCTGGGGTGGGAGGGAGTGGCTCAGTTTTACCTAGTCCTGCTGCCCCGTGTTTGGGGGAGGGAGGGGGAGCTTCCCCAGCGTTGTGAGTCCGTGCAGGCTCTGGCTTACGGGGGGAACCTGTCCCCTGCAGCAGCTGACTTCAGGGAAGTGTCATGGTCAGCCCCTCTCCAGCTGTGCTCTCCCCCGATGTCCCCAGCTCGGCACCGCCCTCGCCAGCTGCCGCGAGTGTTTTGTGCGCGGCCGGTGGAGCCATCGGAGCAGCCACTCCATTGCAACGCGTCTCTTGCTTTCTTGCCTTTTACCAGTGTTACACAGATGCATGTGCTGGTTCCCCACGCAGAACTGGGGTGTCAGGGAGGCAGTGGCTCAGCACGGAGGGTGTCTTGCCTTGAACTCGCAGACCTGGTCCCGAGGGAGGTGCATATCGGAACTGAGCTGTCTTTTTCTGCAGTTTAGCCTTCATGTATATAATATTGCCATTAATTCTACTGGGGAAGAAATTCCATCCAAAAATGTTGCCTACAGCTACCAAGCAATGAGTTAGGATTGTCTGTACAGTGTGTTTAGTTTTTATTTTTTAAGAAATCACAGATAGGGCATGTATATGAAATATAAATATATAAATACGATTTTGTATCAAAGTTTTGTAGTTTATGGCAAAACCTGGTTCTGTGGTAGCTAAGTGCAGTTCCTGTAAAGGAATGTTTGTGGCTCATGTAAATGTGTGAATGCATCAACAATTTGAAGTTTTTTGATATATTTGTGATATTTACCTGCCTTGAGCACTGCAATCTCTCACCCCCTTGGAAAAATCAATGGGAATGTTTGTTGTGAAACTCTTGTCTTCTGTTGCATTTTAAAGTTATTTCCTGTAATTTATTTTCAGTACATGATTAAAATCAGTTGTGTATATATGAAATGAAATCCGTGCTTATTTTTAAAAGATGTTCAAGTATTGTATTCTACTACATAAACTATGTCAAATACTTATCCTGACAATTATATGAACAGATTTGTTCTATTGTACTTCATAGCTTTCTATTGAAGCCGATGTTCCTCTCATGCTTGTCTCTGGAAGGTGACCTCTGTCCAGCTCATACCCCCTCCCTGTATAGAAAAACCTCCTGCTGTTCTTAAGCACGCTTTTGACTTGTGGAGTTGCTTGTCAGATTCTGCCCTCCAACAATTGTATCACTCTGAAATCTTGTTACTGGCTTTACTTTCATTCTTGGCTAAATCAGTATCAACTGTGTGGAGTGTAAAGGCAGCTAAACAATTAATTGCTGTAGTTTCAGCTGGAAATGGCTGTGTGCAATAGCTGGGTTTTTTGCATTCCTAAATGGTAACAATTTTCATCAACATTTGAGCTTTAACATCTCCCCTCTCTTGAGTGAGGGAAATCATCTGTCTAGGACTAAAGCAATTGCACTGTGACTTTTGCACTGCAAAGAACTGCTGGGGAGTGGTGGTTACCTGCCCTCTGCAGGTGAGGGCTCAGCTCCAGGGGAATGATGCTAAAGATGAGGTAGGAATGTCGCATTTTATGATATCTCAACCTGTACAGATTAAATACTGTTATTCAAACAAGCCCGTGCTTTGGTGATTAATCTCTTACTAACCACGAGTCACACGGGGGCTCGCAGGGCCACGCCTGCCCTCGCTGCTCGTGGTCTCAGGAAGGTGCAGGTCAGATTTGAGGCTGTGCCCTGCGGAGATGGCAAAAACAGAACTCTTCCCAGCACGTGGACAACTAGTTGGGAGGCTTTGTACGGCTCCTTCAGGGTTTGTGGGGGCAGAGTTCCTGAACGCTGTGCCACCAAGTCGCAGCATGAATGCAAAATCCCCTCGAGCTTGTGGGAGGGATTGAAGGTAGGGAAGGGGAGGGGTCAAGATGACTTTTAATCAGGTCTGGGAAACGGCTGTGTCCTTGTTCGGCCGAGTTAACTGTTAGCTCCATCTCACCCTTCCCTGGAAGAGGGTACTCCATTCTGTGGGCACAGAGGTCAAAGTGGCACGGACTGGAATGGGACCTGTGGTCCCAGGGGCTGCACGTTTGGAATAGCAGCAGCCTGGAGTGAGGTTGTGTCACTTGAACAGCGAGCTGGATTCAGCCAGCAAGTAGGGTAAGGGGCCTTGGAGCCAGGTGTGGGAGCAGCTCTAGGTCACACCTATTTTGGCATGAGGGACAAGGTCTGGGCTGATTTGGAGGGTGTGGGGCTCCATTTTCACGTGTGACTCCCCCTGTGGGGGCAAGAGAGGCTCCGCAAGGGCCAGCTGAGGACAGACTTGAGTCTCAAGGCCAGCTACTGAGGACAGCCACAGTGGGGATGTGCAAAGGTGGGCTGACCCAGCGGCTGCAGTGCAGCTGGCTGTGTCCATCTGCTGGTTACTGGAGCAGACTGGTGATCCTGAGGCTGGATACTGGAGGAGCTGAGCCTCCTTGCCCAGTTCCTGGAAGGATCCAGAGCCTGTATGTGTATTGTCCCCAACAGCCCTTTCTGGTGACCAGGTGGAGGGGCAAGGTGAGGGTGTTGGTGCTGTTGTGCCAGTGCTGAACACTGTCCAGGATGGATGAGTGAGCACATTCCATGTGTGTGCCCGGTGGGAATGCTGGCTCAGCCTTGCTGCTGAGGTTGTAGTAGCCTCACCTCCATGGGCAACCCGTTACAATCAGTATTCCTATTAGAACAAGCTTAGCACTTCTCAACTTCTGTCTGTGTACTGTTAAGATCAGGTTGGTGCATGGAGCGGGTTCCTCAGGGAACTGAGGAGTTTCACAGGGCTTTAAAGAAGCTGACAGCTGCTTTCTCTACCCTGGCTATTCCACTGCTACTCAGGAAAGGAGTTCTGAGAGCTGATCCAGGCCTTGCTTGCCCTGTCCTCCCTGAGCATGCAAAAAGCCAAATTTAGCAGGAAAAGCATAGAGAAGATGGTGACTGACCCTGGCCAACTCCTGCCTCACACAGGAACACGGCAGAGCAAGGTAGGAAAGCTACATGGAAGATCCTACAGCTGGGAAAGTACAATATCATGCCAGAGAGAGACACAGGAGCAGAGGTGACAGAGCAGATGTAACGAGGTACAGCAGCAGAAAGTGGTGGAGAAGGTTACAAGACAGGATACTTGCTCATTCTGTTCTGGAAGCGTGTGCCCAAGTTCCTTGGGATGGGTAATCCTCATCTGGAGCAGTACGTGGGGTGATTTCTGGCTCCAGAAAGACGTAAGCAGCAGGAAATTTCTGGCTATCTCCTAACTTAATTTTCCTACAGCAGACTAGGGCCAGGCCACAGATTTTTCCTGTAGATGTCTGATCCATGAAGGTTAAGTTAAGGAAACTAAAAGTACATCAGGTGGCGTGGCACAACAATAACAAAAGGGTAGAGAACAGGAAGCCCTGTGTTCTACGAATCCAGATATGGGGAGTGCCCAGTGTTTTGTTTCATTACGCTAGCCAAGTACAGCAGTATCTCAAAACACCCTGCCTGTTACTGTGCTGGGTTAAAGTAATTAAGCACAGGTTATGGTAAAACTTCCTTTTTAATTGAAAAACATGGGTGGGAGTACAGACAATATTTACACAAGTTCTCAAGTGCAGCTCAACTCAAGAACATATGACCAAAAATATGATAAAAGGATGTGGGTCCAAAACAGAATTATGGAGGGTACCAAACAGTACAACTTCCTGCTAACCACGGACCTTCAGATCAGATCAGCAACTGAAACGAGAGAAAAGGAAAGAATGAAAAGCATTAACTGAGCGTGTGGAGAGCCCCAGCCCAGCGGGACAGCACAGCACTGCTGCCCCCGGGCTCTCCCCAGAAGATGGGCCAGGCAGCACGCACCGTTCATGGGCATCTCGTCGATCTGGGTGGAGTAGTACTGCTCGATGTCCCGCAGGATGCGGATGTCGTCGTTCTTCACAAAGTTGATGGCGACGCCTTTCCGGCCGTACCTGCCCGAGCGGCCGATTCTGCAGAGGGAAGAGGGAATGGAGCCACTGTGGGAAGACCTCCCCCAGCCCCAGTGGCCCGTGGGAAGCCCCAGCCTACCTGTGTATGTAGAGCTCTCTGTTGTTGGGCAGGTCGTAGTTAATGATCAGCGACACCTGAGGCACATCCAGGCCTCGAGCCCAAACGTCTGTGGAAATAAGAACTCGGCTGCAAAGAGAAGGGCACAGTTAGGACTTTTCTGGGAACCCTCAGTCTCCAGCACAGAGCATGCCCTGCTATTCCACGCTCTCCCCTCCCCACAGCACATCAGCAGCATCCACACTCCTGCTGCACAGAAAGCTGTCCCTTGCACTATTACCAAACTTCAGCCAAGACAGGACCAACACAGCTTGGATCTTTCAGAAGGAATAATGCTCCCAAGTGTTTGAAATACTGAGGATGGAGCACGAACATTTTTCCTTGAATTTTAAATGCACAAACTCCCAACATCTTCAGCAAAATAGAACAGACTAATTCTACACCAGAGGTATGAGTATCCCTCCTTGGAAAATTGCACGCTCTCAACCCTTCCACACCACAGGAGATAGATGGAAATCAGAGTTCTCCTTAACCTGAGCTGAACAAAGCCCTGAGACAGAGGCATTAGGGTTTCCCTGCCCTGAGCACCGATCTAAGCAACATTATCTGGGGCATTTACCTTGCGCCAGATCTGAACTCTTTCATGATGGACTCTCTCTCCTTTTGGGGCATGTCCCCATGCATGGAGGAAACTGTGAAGTTGGCTTCCCTCATCTTCTCTGTGAGCCAGTCGACCTGTGAACACAGCCTGGGTTAGCTCTTGGCTCAGACAGCCAAACACAGCAGCTGAGCTCCAGAATGATTGCTGAGATGAGCTGGTATGGCCTGAGAGACACTTCCACAGGCATTCTGAGACTAAGAGAAGTAAATAATCCTTACAAAGCATCAGCTGTATGATACAGGGCTCCACAAGCCCTGAAAGGAAAGGAATTAAGAGCATTTATTCAGGAAGTGTGTGTTTGCTCCAGAAATTATAAGCAGTTAGATTGAACATATTCTTACTTCTCTAAAAAAGCAATTCCTGTCAGCTGTATCAGGTCTGCCTCTGTTGTTTTAAGTTAGGCACATCCCAAAGGTTTAACCTATGGTCCTACTGAACTATTTCCAAATGGGGGAGCAACCAGACCTCTTAACTAATCCAGCATTGTTTGAGTCACCCTCAGGAAGCACCATGCCCCTCTGATGGCCCCTGTACCTTTCTCTTGGTGTTACAAAAGATGACAGCCTGGGTGATGGTCAGTGTGTCATAGAGATCACACAAGGTATCAAACTTCCACTCTTCCCTCTCCACAGCCACGAAAAACTGTTTGATTCCTTCGAGAGTCAACTCATCACTGCAGGGAAGAACACAACAAGCAGTTAGAAGGGCTGGGTGTGCTTCACCAGAGACCACCCCTCTGCCCCATGTGCTGTGGGTTGCTGGTTCCAGATGGAATCCAAGTTGTTCTAGAAAGTCCTGGGAAAACTCAGCTTTAAGAAGGGCCCTGAACATGACCCGTTCAGCAGAAACTGGAACTGCTCTGCTCCAGCCAGACAGCTCCATTTCTGTTCTCATCATTTTTACATTCCAGCTTCTTGACAAGAGACTGAATTCTTCACACTCAAGAAGCTCAAATGTACTAAATGGGGCATGTAGGCAAGAGGGAGACTCCTCCCAAGTCCCAGTGCACAAGGACCCGTGACACCACCAGATGTAAACTGTGCCTCCAAAAAAACTCTGCCAGGGATCAGTTGGCTAAAGGGGTTTTTTGCCTGTATGTAATAGGAAATTTTAACAGGAAGCTTAAAAAATCCTCTGGGGGAGCCCAGGAATTGGATAAGTGTGAAGGATAGATTTCCGTGAGGAGACTGCTATCCATGGGGAGAATGAGGGGACAAGCCAGGCTGAGCAGCAGCACACAGAACTGGACAAGGAAAAAGTCAGAGAGATAAGTCAGCCCCTGCTGGGAAACAGGACATGAGCACATCTGTAACACTCAGGAACGATGAGAAGGAACACAAGAGACTCCCTGTACATTTAAATCAGTTAACACTGTGAACTGCCCAGGGCTGGACCAACCCTATTCCCAGAGACCCTGTTCTCTCCAAGGAAACTCACTGACCGTTTCACCAGGATGCGGATGGGGTCTGTCATGAATTTGTTGGTCATTTCCAAGATTTCATGCGGCAAAGTGGCGCTGATCAGAACCACCTGTGTGGCTGGAGGCAGGTATCTGTACACATCGTAAATCTGCTCCTTGAAGCCTGCAGTGCAAGTCAAGCCACACAGAACAGTTAGCACATTCTTCTCCCAAATATCCTCCTTTTTCACAGTCTGATCTGGAATTCAGTACTGGGTCTATACTACAGGATGAACACAAATGTGTGAATCAGTAACATCAGACAAGGCCTGTTGTGTAGCTTAACCTACTACAGCCTATAACTGACTGTAATAGTCTAATTTTTTAAACTTTAACTTTTTAGAAGTGGGCCTGCCAGCTGGGACACCCTAGAATCTCAAAGAAGCAAGGAGAAAGGGAGGCAAATGTTTTACCTTTATTGAGCATTTCATCTGCTTCATCCAAAACCAGCATTTTGATGGCACGAGTTCTTAGACTTCTGCGGCGAATCATATCTGTAAGATTTCACTTTGTGAGATGAGAATACTCTGAAAGCAAGTGAGCCTGGGCATTTTGGTGGAGGAGGGACAGATGTGAGAAACACAAAATGCCAGGTGACCTTTATGTCAACAGAATCCACAAATCCTGTGTGAGTCAGCCCAGCTCGGCAGCTGCTAATTTTTGGTGTTTCTTTTTTTCCACTTGTGGGGACCAGTTCATGTTCTCCCAGTGACAGGAGCTTGTCTAAGTGCTGTGTGTTTCTCAGACACCCAGAAGATGGGAGCTTGAAGGCCAACACTCCCCCTGTGGTAACTGCCACGAGCAGTAAATGTTAAACTCTTCATGCAGCGGAGTCAGAAGGTACCAGCTGCAAGTACACCTGATTTAACAAAGATGAGCAACCATCAGGACATAGAAAATGTGGGCCTAATTTTGGCATTCATGTAGGCCTGGCTCCTATCCCCTTGAAGATTCAGGGACTGTAATACTTTCTCCTTTTCACAAAGCCACCACATAAAGTCACCTCAACAACGGAAAGCAAAGCATAAACAGAGGAAATGAAAAACCATCACCACTGATTTCCCCTTAGTCTTTTCCAGGCACAACAGCACTAAATTGTTACCTTGTTACACTTCACCTCAATGTTACATTAAGGGAGTTACAATGCATGTCAGATTTCCTTACCGAACACCCGGCCCGGAGTGCCAGCCACAACATGCTGCCCATAATCCAGTTTGCGGATGTCCTCGCCCACGTTGGTGCCCCCGATGCAGGCGTGGCACTGCACGTTCATGTAGTCTCCCAGGGCGAGAAGGCCCTGTGTGGGTACAAAGGAATGGGTTCATTGCCCCAGCTCTGCCCAGGCTGCACTTGTCAGGAGAGGCTGGTCTGTGCAGCCACGCTGTGGGGTTTTTAAAGAGATGTCAGCACAAGGAGGAAGAAGGATTTTTTTAATGTCTGTTACCCAAACCTCCACAACGGCAGGCCTTAAAAACTCAGCTAGGGCTGTGCAAAACCTCAGACTGCCAAAGTAATGACTACAATGCTGAGGAGCAAACGGCCCTGTATCAGGTCATACTTTTGTTATTTCCCTCAGGAAATGAAAGAAAAAGTGGAAGCTGTGCTTTGAGCCCTGCTAGAGAAACACCAGAGCACTGGCCCCAGGCCTTGCCAGTGCTTTCCAGACAAGGACTGAAATGCTCCTACCTTCTGGATCTGCACAGCCAGCTCCCGAGTTGGTGCCAGGATCAAGGCTTGGGTCTCGCGAACCTGGTTAAAGCAGGGAATCACATGGAAGTTAATCACAGGCCAGAGAGCCGGGCATGCAAGAGGTGATGGATCTCACAGAATCAAAGCTGTGAAATGTCACAGCTGAAGGATTTAGCACAGAATTTTGTGCTAAAAAAAAAAAAAGGTGTACATTTCTTGCTAAATAGAACCAAATTTCAAGTCTTTCAGTTCTGTGTGTTTGGTTCAGATAAACACCTTGCATTGCTCAAGGACTCCAAGACAAAGTTCTGAGGTGTCACCTCTAAAAGTATTACGAGCACTTCACAGAAATAAATCAAAAGCTGTCCTATCCACTTAAAACATGCAACTTTAATTTTTATGTCCCCAGACAGTGACAGATGAGTAACAATCCCAGCCCAATGAAAACCACCCTTTTATTCAACTGCATCTGCACATCCAAGTTAAACCCCAAAACTACTGGATGGACACGATGTAAGAGCAAACAGCTGTCAGTCAAAAACCTAGGTTTGATTCTGTGCAATGTGTGGCACTTGTTCAGATAGGCTGATGATGCTATTAGGTTTGTCTGAAGACAATTCTGCTTGCTGAGAGATTAACTTAGCCCTAACAGGTGAAAGAGGTCTGCTGTTAAAGACAACTTTATCATTACAAGACATCCTCTGAACTTATTCTGCCAGACTGGCTTTAACAGTTAAATTGTTACAGAGTCTGGTGAAGTTCTCAGTCAGAATTCTGTCTGAGGTTCACTGCCCGTAATCAAAAGATTTCAAAGTAAAACTTCATTTATTCACTCTTAAAGAACACACTTTTATGATGAAAACCAGTGGTTTAGTAAAAATTATTTTCAGCATGTGCTGCTCTGAGATTACCTGTATATCCAGGCATTGCAGAACAGATATGGAGAATGTTGCTGTCTTCCCTGTTCCCGACTGTGACCTGAGAAACAGATGTTTGGTGAATACTCTGCATGTCTGGGCCAACAGCACAGCAATTTCAACGCATTCCACCCCTCTGCTCTCTCCCACCTGCCACTGCAAAGACCTCAACAGTGCCAGCAAAGGTTTGTTATGGTCAGAGCGTGATGGGCTGTCAAGCAGCCTTAAGAACTGCAATATCAGGGACAGAACAGCCCAGGGTCCCCAGCTCTGGCACCTCCACTCCTTATCAGACCAGCAGTTTAACTTTCTGCCATCTGACACACATACACATTTTTCCAAGTAAATAACAGAGAAGCCAATGCAATTTGTAAGGCCAGTAATTTGCACTAGTGACCAAGAAAGGATTTTTTCAGTGGGATGCATATCCTTCTTGTCTCTAAGACGTATTTTTTACAGTAACTAAACCTAATAAACTTTGGCCTTAACTGGCAGAGAACCACAGCAAGTTCGGCAATTTCACTGTTTGCGTGTCACACCATAAAACCACAGAGCAGATTGAATTGGAAGGGAATTAAACAACATCCAGCTCCATCCCCCACCCTACCATGGGAAGGAACACCTCCCACTAGACCAGGCTGCCCAGAGCCCCATCCAGCCTGGCTTTGAGCAGTTCCAGGGATGGGACATCCACAGCTGCTCTGGCCAACCTGTCCCCGTGTCCCACCAATTTCAGGTCATTCCCCACACCCTGCCAGGCACCAGCCCAGGCCCACGGGTGGCCGATCCCGTTTTCAGCCTCAAGGCAGGGAATGTGCCCGACATGCCCCGCCCCACCCCCGGCCGCACTCACTGGGCGATCACGTCCCTGCCCTTGATGATCTGCTTGATGGCTCGCTGCTGGATGGCCGACGGCTTCTCGAACCCTGCGGGGGCCAAGGGACACCGTCAGGCCAGGCCCCGCCGCCGGCCGCAGGGCGCAGGCGCGACTGGGCCACATCCGGGCCCTGCCGCGGCCCACGAACCCCTCCTGGCCCTCGGCCTGTGCCCCTGCCCCGCGGCCCCGGCCCCGCGGCCCTTCCCCCTCCGTGCCCGCCGCCCACCGTAGGCGTAGATGCCGCGCAGCAGGTCCTCCCGCAGGCCCATGGTGTCGAAGGTGGGCGTCACGTCCACCTCCTCGCTCGTCTCGAACTCCACCTTGGTCATGTCCTCCTCCTTCATGAGGCGCTTCCGCGCCGAGCCGCCCGCAGACCCCGCGGACCCCGCCATGGCCGCGCCGCCGCCGCACAACGCCCGCCGCGCGCGCCCCGCTCCGCCACTGCGCCTGCGCGGAGGGCGGAGCGCGAGCGGCGCGGGGCACGTCGCGCGCGTGCGCCTGCGCGGGGCGCGCGCACGGGAGCACGGGAAGGCCGAGGCTCGGCGGGGCCCTGTGGGATCAGCCGGCCCGGCTGGGGCTGGAGTGCCTCCGGAGAGGGGGAAGCCGTGGGCTCCCTTCCCTCAGCAGCCCGCTCCACTGCCCCGCCGCGCTCAGTGCAAAGAACTTGTTCCTCATGCTGAGGTGGAACTTCGTGTTGTAGTTTATGGCCATTGCTCCTCGTCCTGCCGCTGGGCGCCACTGGAAAGAGCCTGGCAAAATCCTCTTGGCTTTGAGATATTTGTATGTACCGATGAGATCCCCTCGCAGTCTCCTCTCCAGACTAAGCAGGCCCAGCCCCCTCACGGTTTCCTCATGAGAGGTGCGCCAGTCCCATCATCACCTCGGTCGCCCTCCGCTGCACCCTCTCCAGGAGCTCCTTGCCTTTTTGCCCTGAGGAGCCAGAACTGGACACGGCACTGCAGAAGGGGCTGAGTAAAGAGGCGGCATCAGCTCCCTCCGCCTCCTGCCGCTGCTCTTCCCAGCTCCCCCCGGGAATGCATCCAGGGCGCTAGACGGGGATGTGCGCGCGGCCTGCGCATGCGCGGGGCGTCGGGCCCGAACGGAGCCGAGAGCAGCCGGGCCGAGCCGAGCCGGGCCGATCTGGGCCGACGGTGCCTGCGTCCCCGCGGATGCATAGCCCCGTTTTCCACGGTATGTCAGTGTCTCTTAAGCAGCCAAGGCTCAGCAACTCCATGGGATGAGGTTTGTGAAAAGGATCCTGGTTGATGGCTTTGATCTGCAGCTCCATGAGGTGATTTCCACTAACCTCGCGTTAGTGTAATTAAGCAATTAAGTCCTTGCCAGTCCCCTACCCAGGACAGTTCGTTTGTGTTTGATGTTTTAAAACGATCCTGTAGGGAATCCAGACACGAGTACAGACATCACACACTTAAAAAGGTTTCTCCATCCATTTCCCTGTGTTCCCCCCGCCCCACCCCAAACAAAAAACCCAAAGCAAACCAAAAACAACAACAAAAAAGGAGGCTAAAGATCAGGATTTATTGAGAACAATTCAGGCCAAGATACTTTTTTTCACAAGTGGGTGATTCCATAGGATTCAGTCAGGCATCTGAGGGTGGTGATCTGGGGAGGGTTCTTCACTTGCAAGAGAGATTTTAGATATGGTCTGTACTGCAGCCACTGCATGGTGGCTGAAAGGCTCCTTTGGGCACCGCCTGAGTAGGAGCAATCCCTGCCTATGCGGTGTGGGATTGTAATGCAGAACAACAGGGGGCTGTTGAGCCTGGTCTTTTTGTGGCAGGGAGAGGGATGCACATCCTAGGAGAGGAAAAACATCACCCCAGTTCTCATATTGACTTCAGAAGTGCTGACGTCTCTGCACCTCGCATGTGACACAGATTGTCCTCTTTTTAGTGCATGAACAAGCTTCATCCATGTTTTTTTTTTGTTTGATGTAAAATCTTCTTTCTCCTTAGTGCATTCAGTTCCAAGGACTGGCAGTGCTTTTTGCTTTTGAAGTGACACCATGTGAATGTGCTAAGGGGGAAGTGAATCTCTGCTTACCTTGACACCCAGGACAGCTCAATCCAGGATCTTGAGAAAAAAAAAAAAAAAGAAAAGAAAAAAGAATCATTCTTTTGGCTTCAGACTTTGAGGTAACAGCTCTCTGAAGACAGGCTTCTTCCAAACCTGGTACAAAATTGGTGCTTTTGGAAATGTTGTGAGTTCTGTATCAGCTTCCTGGGTTCTGCTCTTTGGTCAAACAAAATGTTGGCTGTCAGTCCCCATCTGACAGTTCTCACAAGACCCTGTAAGTGATACAACTTTCAGTGCTGGTCTTTCTTTGGATGCTGGGTGTTGATGGGTCAGCAGGGAGACCAAACGGAATGGTCTGTGCCCCAGACCTGCTCTTGTAGCTGCCATGAGGGCAGCTCAGGACATCTCCCTCCTGGCAGCCTGGGGTTGTTTCTAAAATGTTCTTCAGTATTGATTTGGTCTCTGAAGTTTGCCTTTGGTATTGAAGACCAACAGTTTTCTTCTGCCAGTTTGGCCCCACTGACTTATTCCTGCTGGTTTTTTCCTCAGCATCAGAGGGCAGCGCTCAGGGAAGCAGCAGCCTGTCCTTCTGGCCAAGCTACCTGGGCCCACATCACTTCTCCAGCCTCAGCAAAGACACTGGATTTGCCAAGCCTCAACTTGTCATTGCCAGCTGAGCCCTGGAAGAACTCAGAGGAGATCCTCAGGGTCCCTGGTTCTGCCTGGATCGGTGGTGGTGGGTGAAGTGAGCAACTGCCCAGGGCAGGAGAAGCACTTGCAGCCAGGTTCAGGATGGGTTTGGTCACCCCAGGGTTGGGGGAATGTGGGGTTGGATGTGATCTAGGCTTATCTGTGAGATGGGGGGCATCCCTGAAAGACTGGAGGGTGGTCAGATGGTGTAAGAGCAATCCTGTTGGAATTGTTAGAAGAGGGAGAAAGTGATCTCAGTCTGTTCTTGCAGAGGCGGAGCAGCAGCACGGAGCAGCAGGTGAGCCTGGCAGGGCTGCCTGCAGCTTGGGACAACACACTCATGGTCCCCAGGAGTGGTCTCCAGCATGCAGCTGGCACCTCCTACAGATACAAACTGCAGTGCCTCTGGTAAGGGCTCTGCTCCCTGTGAGGGCCTTCTGTGGGCTGCCTGAGGGGGTCTTCACACCCTGCTCACTGTGTCTGCAGGACCCAGGTGAGGCAGATCGCCCGGGAGAGGGACAAGGCGCGGCTCAGTTTGGAGAAGGCAGAGAGACACTGCCTGCAGCTGGGCAGGGAGCTGGATGAGCAGTACATCACTCTTGAGCACACCCAGAGCAAGCTCAGGTAGAAGGGGTTCTTTTGGTGGGGTGGAGAAAATGTGCTTACACATCCCTTTTGAATCTCCCACTTGTTTTGCCAATGTGTCAGTGGCAGGAAAGTCCTTGAAGACCCCTCTCCACCCCTATGATCTCAGCATCCTTCCAACAAAGCTCTCATCTCCTGTTTGTGGCCATCCAGGAACACACTCTGTCTGTCCCAACCATGTTGCTTTTCTTCCCCAGGAATTTTCAGGCAGAAATAGAGGTAAAAGAGCTGCTTTTGCAGCAAGCAGTGAGTCACCAGGCGAAGCTGGAGGCTGCTGCACAGCTCCTCCAGGGCAAAGAGGCCAACCTGCAAGGGAGACTGAACCATGTGATGAATGTAAGTACCACTGCCTTGGATGAAACACCTTCGCTCTTTCAGAGGTGGCAAAGCGGAGGTGGTGACAAATATAGATGGTTCACTTTGTTCTTGTTGGGAAGAGCAGGAATTTTATGGAGAAGAATCAGCCACATCCATACAGTTGTATTAAATACAGAACTTGTTACCTTGCCATGCCATTACTAAACTGCTGTGTTGCCTGTTGGCAGTGGTTTGGCCCTTGGTAACACCTGAAAACACAATGACCAAAGCTAAAACTGTGCCAGGGACCATGTCAAAGGCAGAGATGATGGTGTCTGCATGCCTGGGATTACCCCAGCTCTGGTCAGTGTAAAAGTACAGATGGAGATAGCTCAGGACTTGCTGCCTTTGTTAACTGTGAGGAAACTACAATTTTGGGGTGCAGAGGTAGAGATGATTCTGTGGGGCTGTCTTGCTCTTATTGTGCAAAACCCACTCCTGTCCTTTGGAGTCCATGTGGTATCAGTAAGGTGCTGCCCTGTCGTGGTTTAGGAATGATGCTCCCCAATTTAGCTGCTTGCTCACTCCCTCATCCCACTTTTCAGTGGATGGAGAGGAGAATGGGAGGCACAAAAGGCAAAGACCATGGGTTTAAATAAGAACAACTTAATGGAAACAGCAGTGAGATAAGAAACAACCAGTGACAGCAACAATATTAACAACAAAAGTCTACAAAAGAGAGGGTGATTTACATGCCAAATGCTCATTGCAGAGCAGCCACGTTTTCTCTGGAAGGCATCTCCTTCTCGCTGGAACTGAGAGAGAGTGCCTTCCCTCTGTCCCCAGTGAACGAGGTGGTACAGAATAACATCTGGGCCTTAGCCACATCCCCTCCTGGTTACTGCAAAAATCAACCCTGTCCTGGCTAAAACCAGGCCATGTCCAGGGTCTCCTGGGAGCTGTGCTGTGTTTGGCCTGCTGATATTCCAGTTGTTTTACAGCTCCCTGCTGAGGACTTGTGGCTGATAAACCCATCCTGCCATGTCAGGACCCACTGCATCAGGGAAATCTCCATTTTATCTGCAGGAGAACACACAGCTACAAAATAAGGTCACAGAGATGGCTGAGAAACTGTCAGCCTCTGAGGAAATGGTGTTGGAGCTGCAAAAAGAACTCAACCACATTGTGAAGGATAAGGTAACCTTTCCTTGTTGCAACCAAATAAGAACTTTTCAGGAATTCATAAAAAGTTGATCTTGCATATTTTGTTCAGTTGCTATGGTCTCCCCCTGTGTGAGCTCTCCTGTGCTTTAATGACAACCTGGAAGCTGGGGAGAAAAAAAAAAAAAAAGGTGTGAGGAAATTTTCCAGTTGCAGAGAATTCTGCAAATCTGCAGTCTTCAAGGGAAAACTTATAGAGTTCGGTTTCCAGGAAAGTTCTATTTTTCACTACTATTGAAGTAAAGGGCTTGTTTTAGTATCTTCCAGTCCTAAAATTAATCTGGGGAAAGAAGTGAATCTGTGATCTTGTTAGACAGGAAAGCCTGCCTGTAGTTTGGTGTCTCACACGTGGAGAAAATTGTTTTTCCTCCTCTTTCGGACCCATGCCACAGGTAATGGGCCCCTTAGGGAGCCTTCTGTTGAATGTATGGTTGTAGCCCCATGACCCCAGTGATTTAGTAGAGCTTTTGACTCTCCATTTGGAGATGACTTTCCTGATGAGAAGTGTTTCTTTGTGCAGCTGGAGCAGGGGGAGCCCCACAGCCCAGAGTTCCTGAAGCAGAGCGAGCGCTTTGCCGAGATTGTCCTGGAGTACGAGCGGCAGTGCCAGGTACGTGTGGGCAGCACTGCGGGTGTCACAGCGCTGCTCTCTGCAGCACATCTCTTGGCCACTTGGGCCTGAGGGAGTGCAAGGAGGCAGACCTGACCATGGGGCAGAGGGATCCCTCTTACCTTGATAGAATCCTGTCTCCTCACTCCTGAAGCCCTCCATGGGTTGTTTGCCTTGCTAGGATTTTGGCAGGAGAGAATAGGGGTGGATCATAAATTCCTTCCTGCTTGTAGCCATGAACTATTTTGTTAGGGAACCATGTACCTCTGTTGTTAAGGACAGACCCTGGGCTCTGTTGGGTTTCTTCTTGAGCACAAGGAGAAAGCTGTTCTCCTGATTTGGAAACCGTATTTACAGCTAAAGTCTTCTATCTTTTTGTTTATCCCTTCCTTCTTGCTTCCACTTAAAAAAACCCTAAAAATCTTGTTGCTGCTGAACTCGGCTAGAGAGTCAAGGTAAGCCAGTCCAGATATCTGGTGTGTGTGTGGTCCAAGAATTGGTGCTGTGTGTATTGTAACTCCTGCAGGGTGCTGTGCTCCTTCCCAGAGCTTGAGGCTCTCTGAGGCATGAGCACAAACTCTGTTTCCCTTCTCCCATTTTTAATGTGTATATCTTGCATTTTTAACTTGTGTATCTTTAACTCATGCTGGGTGCTCTGTTCTTTGAGTCTTGTGCTTGTCACATTGCCTTTTTGTTCCCATGTGCTGTGTGGGTGGCTGGGGAGCACCCCTCAGCAGGGACAGGGACAGTCACATCCCCCCAGCAAGGGCTGAAATGCAGACTTTCAGCAAAGCCATTCTGTAGATGCATCAGGCAGCCCTTTTCCAAGCTGTAATTAAAGGCAAACATTCTGAAGCACTCTCCAGTGCAACATTGCTCCAGGTGGCACCAGCGGGTTGAATATGCTCGGTGCTGCAATTTTTCCTCTCATTGAGCAGCCCCAGAGTTGTCCACAAGAATGCTGATGGATGGAAAGGTTTGACCTTCAGGCTTCACCTGCCCCTGTGAAGGCACCCACTGGGGTTTATCCTTTACACTCGTTGAATGCTCTCAGCCCCCCATTTCCTGTCTAGAATGGAGATGAAACAAACCGGGTTTGCATTTGTCTACATCTGCTCAGTAATATTTGTTAACTGGAAGTGTCCTAGTTCATAGTCTCTTGCAGCACATCAGTTTCCTGGATGGCAGGATATGGGATATAATTGGATTTCTGCTCAAAGTGAACAGTCCAGCATGCCTTGTACGCTGTTGCTTCCAGTACAGGATAGAGGATGTGAAGTGAAGCAAACAGCTGCCCATCTTCAGACACCTCCATGGAAGTGGCTCATTGCACTGGTGTGGTGGCTCATGACTTGGTGTTCAGCTCTGGCACTCCTTGCTGATGGAGATGGGATAAACTCCCGTGCTGGCCTTGGGGTGTCTCTGGCACCAGGAGACCAGCAGGACTGCTGTGCTTCCCATGGGATCAGCACCTTCTTCCCTTGTTTTATTACTTCTGCAACCTGGAAAAGTTCATTCCCAGAGGCCTGTGGGCTTTGCTTCACTGTGAATCCTGCTGGTTGCCTTCTCTGCACAGAGTAGTGCTTGTTAGCTAGCCCATATGCCCACTAGAGAGCCTTGAGGATGTAAACACAAACCCCTGGGCTTGTGCTGAGATCATGATGTTTCCTTCTTCTGGGCTGTATTCTACCAATGGTTATTTAGGTCAGGAGGGTCTCAGGAGGCCCAGCCCCCTGAGGTGTTGGCAATCCCCCTGGTTTTGTGTGCTTTTGCATTCAGGCGCCGTTGCTTTGTGTAGTGATGGTGGTCTTGGAAATCTGGGGTTATATTTCTTCTTTGGCTCCTCCAAATTCTCTGATGTCTTCCTTTGTTTGGGAAGGCTCTGCTGGGGCTGAGGGAGGCCCTACCAGGAGCTTTGGAGGAGCTTTGTCCTGTGTCCTGAGCAGTGTTTGTTTCAGGTGCTGTACGAGCAGAACGGAGTGCTGCGAAGGGAGCTGCAAAGGCTGCGCCTCCAGCTGCAGGAGAGCAGGGCTGAGGGAGGGCTGCCAGCAGCAGGTAACGTGCAGGAGGGCTCAGTGCCCATCCTCTCAGTAACAACAAAATTCCCTCTCATCCAAGTCTGCATGGGAGTGTGGGGAGGCTTGTTGTGCCTGAACTACTGCTGCCAGTTCTGATACTGAGTAGTCATGGGTGAGAAGAAGGAGAAGATGGGTGGTGGGGAGGAGGGAGATGGAGGAGAGGAGGGTTTTCTAACTTGAGAGCTGCTGATGGAACCTGTGAACTAGGCAGCTGTGGGTGAACTGGCAGATTTTCAGTGTTGAAGATGCTGAGGAAACAATGCAATACAGAGGAAGTAGCCCCAAACTGTGGGTTGGAAAATTCAAGTTGAGCATTAGATAAAAGCTTCTGGTCAAGAGGGGTGATGCAGCCCTGGGACAGGCTGCCAGATAGATGGGGAATGTTCATCTTTTGGGGTGGTAAGCAACCCCCCAAATCCCTTATGGACTGGATGAAGCTGCAGCCATCCTGATCGGTCCTGTCTTGTAGGCCTCCCCTCACAGGGCTCCTCTCTGCCATCGTACCCCTCTCCAAGACTTCTTGTTCCTAATTCTGTGTTTACAGAAATGTCACTCCCAGTGGAGCAGCTCCAAGAGCAGCTGCAGGACCTGAAGGTGCAGCTGGAAACCAAGGTGAGTGGGGTGGGGGATGTCCTCATGGCTTGGTAAGCACAGCTGCTACAGTGTGACTGATGAGACATCTGCTCCTGTAGGGTTGCTGGAGAGAGAGTTCATGCCAGGGAGCAGGGGGGTGCCTCGTCACTCTTGTGGGGCTACTTCTTGTGCTTCTCCAGCTTGTCTTTGTTGGAGGGTTTGGAGCCTTTGCCTCACTGGCTGGCAAAGGCTCTGTGGAAATCACTGTCACCTTGTGAAATGTTTGTGTGGGAGATCACTCAGTGTTGTCACAGTAAAACCAGGCACAGGACCAAGAGGAGAAGCAGCCAGGTGTTTCCTGATGGTAGGGGCTGTATCAGAGCCTGTCACCCTTGGCTTGCAGCACACTTCTAACCTGCCTGCTCTGAGGTGACAATGTGAGCCCAGTCTCCTCTTCAGACAGCTGTGAATGCTCATGTTTCCACATTTACTCAGTTTCCACATTTACTCCTTTTGCTGCTGAACTGAGAGGTCAGTGGTGCTTGCTGGGTTTTGTGCTGCAGCACTGCAAGAGAAAATCCTAAACTGCCACACAGGTGACAGAACAGTTCAAGGAGCACAAAGCTGCCTACAGATCTTCTGCCTGCTTGATAGTCCTGCCTTTGTGCACATCAAATCCTGGAGTTTCTGGTGTTCACAGGGGAGTTGTGGGGAGCAGCAGCTTCTCACCCCCACATCCTGCAGATTCAGTGAAGCTGAGGGCTCTGCTGTTGGAAGCGACAAGGAGTCTGAAGAGCTGTCCTCTGGGGGAAAATGAACTGTCCTCTTAAGACTCAGATGAGCAGGTAGTCCAAAATCTTATGTTGCAATTCCAACACTGAAGGAACAGAGAGGAAATGAACAATTGTATGATGGACACACAAGTGCAAGCAGTGCAGATGTTTGTTGTAACAAATGGCCTGTTCACTCTAGAAGCTGGAGGCAAAGTGGAAAGCATTTGTCAGGGAGAAATGGAATCTTGATAGACAAGAGGATGTGATTGGGAAGGAGGCAGAGTTAAATGCCTTCAAAGAGCAAACATCTCAGAACATAGACCTGACCTGCAGGGCAAGAAGAGAAGGAAGAAAGCTCTGTGAGACAGTGGTGTAACAGCATAGGAGGAAACCTGACATTCAGGCTGTCAATACAGAGCTGAAGAGGAAGAGGAACAGGTTGAAACTGGAGCTGTTGCAGCTCAGTGTCAAAGGTGTCATGCAGTACTTGGAAAATGAACCCAGAGCTCAAGAGAGTGTCAGGTTTGAGTGCAAAGGTAGTTTGAAGATCCAGCATGCTGCTGCAAAGAAAAAGCGGATGCCTTGTGAGACACAAGGCTGCTTAACACCATGATGGTGCTGAAGGCTGTAACAGCAGCTATGTTCTCTTGGATATTCCAACAGCAACTTTGTTCTGCTGCTCTCATGAAGTGGACTGTGAACTAGGATACTTCCAATTAAAAAATATTACTGAGCACATGCAGACAAATGCAAAAGCTATAATATGTCTTTTACTGATGATGGGAGTGTGGTCAGGGAGCTGGGATGTGCTCCTATGGCTGTGGCTGACTGCACACTCATCTCCTCTGCCTTGGACATGGATGTTGGAGATGCCACAGGAAGCACAGCATGTGAATTCAATGTAAAATTCCCAAAAGCAGCTGCACTGAGGTGAGCAAACACCACGTAGCCCATGGACTAGTCCTTGTGCTTCAAGAAGAGAGGAAGAACTTCCTCACACAGCTCCACTGCGTGCCACAGGCACTGCCACAAACTGCAGTGCTGCCCTCCCTGCCAGGATGGATGGTCTGTTATCCTGTGCCCTCCCTTGAGGAATTTGGGTCCTACATGGCTCTGGTGTTTAGCAGCAGTTGTTGGATAGGACTGTCCAACACAGGACTAAGCTTCATTCCCACAAGTGCCAGTATTCATGGCTTCCTGGGAGACTGGGAGTACCAACAGAAGTGAAAGAGTAATGATGCCACCTTGGATCTGGGGTCACAGCTTTGTGTCCAGCGCTGTAAAATCACAGAGGCCTCACAAACAAGCTGATTTCTCCTGCTTTATTGCAGTTGAGGGGTTGGCCTCACCACCTGTTACCCTGTAATGAAGTCTTGGTGTGTCTTGATGAGTCAAATCACTTGTATCCACAGGACTGCCAAATAATTTCAGCCAGCTGGAAGCCACATAAATTCAGTCTGATGCTCTTTGTCCTTATTCCCCTTTATTTCCCTTCCCTTGAAGACCTGCTCCGTCTCTACTCTTGTCTCTTGATTGTCCTCACATGTTTTGCCTGAGTTATGGGAAGGTTTTTTCCTCAGTTTTCCTTAGTCCTTAGCTGCCATTGAAAACCAAATTGGAAGAGATCAGGGAGCCAGCACAGAATGCCAGAGTAAATGGGGCTTGTGCATGGTTTTCTCGCTCTGCTGTCTCTCCCTGCACAGGAGACCTGTGCTGGCTGCTGGAGAACAGCTTGCTGAAGAGTTAACATAGGATGGATTTCTTCCTTAGGAAGCTGTAGATAGGTACTGGGGTCACTCACTGAACCATAAATCTGGGGAGAGACAGGTTTCTGGTGTGGATGATCCCAGTCTGCTAAACTGTCCCTCCCAGTGTTCTTCACTCCTTGGTTTTAGGTCTCTGACAGCTTTGGATGTCCCCACACTGTCTGCCCTGGGCTGGGCTGAGCTGAGTCACCTGCTGGGGCACAGGCCCCTGACTCACTCCTGCATCAAGTCAGGGCCATATCTGTTTTGGCTTGGCTTTGCTTCATGTTGCAGGGCAAAACCAGATGTGGGACTACCCAAAACGGGGCTCTCCTCTGAGGGGCTGTGCTTTGCTGCTCTCTGGTCTGAAGCTGATCCTATCCCTCTTCCCAGCAGGAAAAACGGGAGTGAGTTGGGTAGAGAGAAGCTGGAGGAGCTGGCTGAAATAGCAGAGTTAACAGCTTTGGTAAGAAGCCATTAACCCTAACTGCCAGACTCTTGGCTGAAGGATTTAGAAGGACAAAAACTGCACGTGTTCATAGAGAAGAGCAAAAATCTTTGTTTCAAACATTCAAACCTAGTCTTCATTTGAAGAACCAGCTTCATCTTTTAACTTGTAAAGAAGTGAAAACTTGTGTGACATTGAAAGTCTTACAGAAGGGGAAAGTCTTTAATGACTTAATGAACTTTCACTACTTTCACTCTTTCTCCCTGAGATTTGTCTCACTCCCAGTCTCAAACCCACATGGCTCAGTCAGTCTTTGTTTCCTCTGTTCCCACCCCAAGCCTCCTGTGCATGATTTGTTGTGTCTTTTCTCCACCTTTTCCAGAGTGATAAGGGCAAGGAGGAGCTCTCTCACCCAGATGTCAAGAGGCCTCAGCTGGGCTGTGAACCCCCTGAGCACAAGGCTGGTCACAGCGATGGCCCTGGCACTGCCCAGCTGCAGAGCCAGAGCCTTCTGGAGGCCGAGTGGCTACGAGGGGCAGAGACTGCTGCAGGGCTGGAGCACCACCAGAGGCATGCAGCATGCTGGATGGAGATGGAGCTGCTCCAACAGCAGCTCCAGGCCTCGCAGGAAAAGGCGAGTGTCCTTCATTCAATAGCAGGCTGCTGAGTGGACTCTGTGATCTTGGTATTGTCCTGCCTGGGGCTGTGCTGGACACCCTCCCCGGGCAGGTAAAAGATGTCCTCTTTCTCTTTGTGGGGGACAAAGGATTCTCCCTCCTGCTCAGATACAGCTGAAGCCAGTTCAGGTGCAGCTGGGGAGAGGTCCTTGCTTGCCTGTCCCTGTGATACCCCCTGTCCTTGTCCTGTGCAGGCTGGCTGGGCAGAGGGGATGGGGGCTGAGTGGAGGTGGGTCACACAGGGGTGCCAGGAGCTGTGGTTCCCCATGGCTCAGCTGACAGAGGAGCTGGAGCAGTGGTAGCGTTGGATAAGGGTTGGGAAGGGATGACAGCAGCCAGACAGGGCTTGTTGAGGGATGGGAAATGAGGTGGTCAGAGCATATTAATGTGGATCACCAGGACAGAGGGAGGAAAGCCAATGTGAGAAACCTTCCAATGTGTTAATATTCCTCTCCTGCATTCTGCCCTGAGGACTGGCTTTCCAAAGTACAGCTTACCCATGCCAGCCATCCCTAGGCAGCCCTAATGCAAAGTTGGACCAGATCTGCTTCTCATTACCCGTTTTGCCCTTTGCTGGTGACAGGAAGCAGAGGACAGGACAGGACATTGAGTACATCACAGCTAGCATGGGATGTATCCAAGAATCCAAGTCAGCAGCCCTCTCTGTCTCTTGCTCTTGTGGCCCTTGGTCCTGGGACTCCCTCCCAGAGAATCCCTCCAGCAACTCCTGCTCCTCACTACTCAGCAAGGGTAACATCTCTCAGCAAAGGGTCCCTGTGTCTCCTCCTGCAGCTCTCTCACTCCCTTGCTTTGCAGGCTGCCCAGTGAGCACCACTGCCGTGGTCCTGCAGCTCTGCTGTGCCTGTGCAGGGGTGAGAGCTGAAGGCACTATCTAACCTTTCCTTTCCCCAAAAACACAGCCTGGGCCTGTCCTGTTGTTGGCTCAAAGCTGTAACCAGCTGACAACCTTTCTGTGTTACAGCTTTTGGAAGCCAAAGCCAGCCTGAGCCTGACCCAGGCCCAGCACGCTCTGCAGTTGCAGCAGGCCAAGGCCCAGATAAACAACATGGTGCCAAAGAAACAGTTTGAGCAGCTGCAAAACACCTTGAGAGAGGAACAGTGCAAGACTCAGCAGCTCAAGGAAAGCCTCCAGCTACAGGCTGAGCAAACATGCAGGCAGCTGGTCAGGACCCAGGTAAGCAGGGAGCTCAGTCAGGAGCTCAGTCAAGGGTACTGCGAAGGGAACACTGCTGTCCTGGCAACATGTAAGGCAGCTGTGACTGAAGCCACCAGAGGTGTGGGTGGGAGATGGTAGATCTAAAGAACCCGCATGGAAAATGCACTTGCCTTCAAATTTAGCTGCAACTTTAATTCTTCATGAATCCTTCAGTCACCAGCCTGCACTCAAACAGGTGGATTTACCTCTAGGGCACTGAGCAACCAGGTGTTGGGTTTTTGTGAGTTTGTCTTCTGGGCAAAGATAGGACAAATTATAACCTAAGGAATTATAATGATCAGGCACAAGGACTGCATCCAAGGAGACTCCCTGAGCTCTCCTGGACATGGCTGGGAGAGGGGAGGCCAATGGCTTCTTTTTATAGAAAACACTGCTGGAAAATCTGTGCCTTGTCCTAAAACTGGTTGGGTGCAGACCTAGGAAAGGCTGTACTGCTCTAGACATCTGTCCCACTGCTCTTTGTATCCTGCACCTCTGAGGAACCCCCCTGCTGTGCCTCAAGGAGCATGAGGGTCCATGAACAGGGCCTTGGGGAAATGTACAATCCAGGGTTGCCAGAGGCCAGGAGAGTGCTGGGACAACCCACAGATAGACTTTCTTGCCCACTGTAGGAGGAACACGAGCAGCTGCTGCAGGCAGCTGTGGAGCAGGCAGAGGGGCTGGAACAGAGTCTGAGGAATGCTGAAGCTGTGCTGGCAGAGAGGGCAGCTCAGCTCGGAGATGCCCAGGTGAGTGCCAGAGGGGCTGGTGCTGTGTGTCCCTGCCCATCTGGTACCCCTGCAGGGGATGCTGAACCTGAAGCCTCCTGTCCCTGCTTTAGGCCCAACTCTCCAGGAACAAACTATTGATTGAAGAGCTCCGTGGAGAAAACAGGAGGTTTGCAATGGCCCTGCAGTCTGCTGAGCTGAAGCAGAAGAGCATGGAGGAGAAGAACCAGCTGTTGGAGGAACAAGCCTCAGCTCTGAAGCAGCTTATTGGAAAAATCACACCAGCATCTCTGAATGGGTGATGGGACATCTGCAGTGGCAGCCCCTGGTCCTGGCTGGGGCTGGTCAGGTGCAGAATGGGAGATATGGCTCGGTTGGGAAATCAGCCTTGTCCTCTCTGGTCTTGCCAGAATTTTCCTGTGCAGAAAATACCAAATGGGAAGCTAAGAGTCCTTTGAGGAAACTGGTCTTGTGGATAGCTGAGTTTTCCAACTGAAAGCAGCAGCCTTGGTGCCTTTCTCAACAGCAGTGTGCTGTTATGTCATGTGTCTCAGGGCAGCCAGCTCACAGGATTTTCTTTGGCAGTGTTTGGTAGTGATGCAGGTGCTCCCTCTCTGCAGAAGGTCGATGTTGGAGCCACAGTTACATCTCGAAAGCCAGGGCAGAAAGGCTTGCAGGACCCTGTGCTTGGTCACTCCAAGCAGGAAAGAAAGCTGAGTTGTGGCATTAAAAAGTTTATAATGTTACAGCACCTCCTGCTGTTCCCAGTCTGCTCTGTATTTCAGTCACCTTCCCCAACTGCTCTGAACATTTATTCCCAACAGCTGCTCCTACAGCCTGAGCCTAGGATCCAAAACCAACCAGATTGTTGCCTCTGCAGTGAGCAGGACAGAGCAATGCTGTAATGCCCCAGGCATTTATCCTGTTCCTGCATTCTTCCCCAGCTCTTTGCTTTTTCAGCTCCAGTCTGAGATGGGGGCTAAGCAAACCTCTAGTCTTACCTAGGGCTGATGTTCTTGCAAGTGTTTTCCCAGACAGTGCAAGAGCTGAGGAGCTCCAATAGGAAAACCAGACAGGGAAAGCAGCTCTTCAGCTTTGTTCTGGTTTTGTGCTAACCAGAATCCTTAAAACTCTCTCCTCCCTTTCCCACCCCAAACTGCCAGACCAATGCTCTGGGATAAGAGATTCTTCACAGGAACAGAGGCACAGGCCAAGCACACTGGGAAAAACCCAGGCCCACAACCCAGACTGCAATGATCATTCACACAGCACCTCAAGAAACAACATTTATGGGTCTCTGATGGGGACAAGGCTTCATGTGTAATCCTGGAAAGAACCTTGTGCAGCCTTATCTGAGTTCCACTGAGATACTTAAATAACCATCACACTGCAGGGTCAGGATGGGTTTGGCTGGAGAGCCAGATCACAGTGCTGAATGAACACCACATTAACTCTTAAAAACCCAAGAGACTGAGGCTGAAGGAGTTCTTTATTTTGCAATCATGAAGTTTTCCTGGCTTCTAGAACACAGTCAGTTGGTGTCTTACATGCACAGTGTGAACAAAGAACTACTCCAAACAAAAATGCATTCACAAACCCTGGGTGTAGCTGTGGGGCTGGGATAATGCCCCCCCACTATCCTGGAGTCCCAGGATTGCTCTATTACTGGCTTGCACCCTTTGCTCATGAAGAGCTGTGGTTTTAAGGCATCAAAGGCTGTTAGGAGGAGTGGCGGGGTGCCACTGCAGAAATACTGAGTTGTCTGAAGTCCTGCACACACGAGAGCTCAGTCCCCATCGTGGGCAGGTCACCAAGCAAGAGCTGTCCCTCTTGTCCTGCACACTTAGGACAGAACGTGCTCCAGGATTCCTTGTCTGATCAACTGCTCACATTTCCAGCGGGGTAAAAAGTGCTGCACAGAAACACAGAAAAACCCTTCTTGAATTTGTTGCTGCACACAACCAGCTGTTTGTTGTGCTGTACATCCAGAGCCTCGTGGCACCAGATCAGGCAGAGCTGCACTCAGGACCAAGCAGACAGCACATGCAAGGAACTGTGTGTGCAGGGACGGGGACATGCTGCAAGGCCAGCATAAGCAGGGGGATGTCATGGGAGTGAAAGGGAAGGAAGAGAACAGACCACACTCCTGCCACAGGTACCTGGCTGTTCTTCTTCAACAGGATGGTAGTGCCATCATCAATCTCAAACTCTCCATGGTCTTTTAAACACCGCACCTGC
Source organism: Pyrgilauda ruficollis (assembly GCF_017590135.1). Classification (NCBI taxonomy): domain Eukaryota; kingdom Metazoa; phylum Chordata; class Aves; order Passeriformes; family Passeridae; genus Pyrgilauda; species Pyrgilauda ruficollis. The sequence goes on along the minus strand of NW_024525489.1, from coordinate 23,122,094 downwards.
AAAGTGGAAACAAAGCTCTGTAAGAGTCCAATGAAAACCAGCCCCTCCAGGTAACAGTCCTTGGCATGGGAACGTGGTTTCTAATTGGTCTGGTTAGTTAAGTTTCTGCAAAAAGCTGCAAACTGGATAACCTGCCCCACCACAAACTCCCTGCTGACTGGAAGTGCCATCTCTCAACATACTTTGTGCTCTCAGTAGGAGTAAAATGCTGGCAGGCAGAGTAAAACACAGAAACCTATGAAAGCTCTGGAACTCTGAAAGGTTTTGCTTGATGAACTGACTTGGGGTGGGGATGAAATGCTCAGAAAGAGATAGTCATGGAAATGTTTATTCATGGATAGAAGCCAGAAATCTGGCACTTACTTCAATGTACAAGCTTTTAGGAGGCTTGATGTCCTGTGTGAGGTCCAGCCCCTCCTCTCCTCCTACTGACCTCATGTAGGTAGCCAGAGACTTTTTGTACCGATTGAACCACTCCACCTGTGGGCATTAACAGGGTTGTACCCACAGACAATGAATACACACAAGTAAGTATTTACAGAAAGACAGGTTAAATGTCATGTTTATAGTGAGGGGAAGACTACCCTATTTTGATTGTACTAAATAATCCATCAGGAGGAATATGTGGGAAGAGGGGAAGAGTTTGAAACGAGGCTGACTCACTTCCTCAGCTGACATATGGAACTGGATGGTGCTGGGCAGAACGCTGCCATACTCCCACCTCAGTGCTCGGATCCGTAGCAACCGGTCATACCTAGGGGAAGAAATGGGGCAAACCCAACACCTCTGCTGAGGTGAGTGCTGGCAACATCCCCAGGCCACAGCAGTGACATCCACTAATGTAAACTTTTAAAGAGCAGGAGCAAGCAGAGCCTTCTCTTTGCGGTGATATCAGCAACGAACACAAGGAGAACCAGCTCCACAGCTGCGTTGCTGCCCGTGGAAAAGCCACCTGCCCGGGCCGAGAGTCCCGACACCCTTCCCCTGGGGACGCTGTGCCGGCAGGGATGGACCCAGGGGAGCGGCCGTCCCCGCCGCACTCACAGGTAGGCCAGGAGGCAGCGCTGGTTCCGGAGCAGGCAGCAGTGCCGGAACCGGATGAGGAAAATCAGGTCCGTCCGTCCCGCCTTCGCTTCGGACCTGGGGGATGAGGGGAGGGAGAAAGAGGAGTAGGAGGAGAGCTGCGGGCCGGGGAGCGCCGCCCGTGCCGTGCGGGACGCGCCGGGAGCAGGCGCGCAACTCACACATCCGCCTGGTTCCGCTCGTACAGCACCCGCATCTCCTCCAGCGCCTGCCGCATCTCCTCCGTCTGCAACAGCGGGCACAGTCAGTGAGCGCGGGCCGCCGGCGGGGCCCACCCCGGTGTTCCCGGTGTTCCCGGTGCTCACCCGGAAGGGCGGGAGGTGCCCGCCGGCGGCGCGGTGCAGCTCCCGCACCAGCTCCATGCCCCGCTCCGCCGCCATCGCGCCCGGCCGCGCGCGCGGGAAACCCGCCCGCGCACCAGCCAATGGCGGCAGGGGCGGGGGAGACGGCAGCCAATGGGACGCGAGAGGCGGAGCTTAGGGACGGGACCACGCCTCCCCGCGGGCCCCGCCCCCGCCGCTCCCTGCGCTGAGCCGCGCCGCGGGTGACAGCGCTGCGGGTGTCGGCCGCCGCCGGTGACATCCTTGGGGTCACGCTGGGAGCCCCCGAGGGGCTGCAGCAAAAACTGGAATTTCTACCGCACACTCTAGCAAACCTGTTTCCCCCAGTTCTCTGTGTCGTTCGCGGGCTGCCGCTCCGCGCTGCCTCTGGCAGGCTCCTCCCCATACTCCGCCAGCCCTTCCCAGCGCATTTGTCCCTTTTGACAGCCTTCCAACCCGAAGCATGCCAAAAGTAAAGGGAGAAAAAGAAAAAAAGAGATGGTACTTTTGTGGATGGGATGGGAATTTTTTAGCACTCGAAGCCCTGGATCGAGATTCAATAACCCAGGACTACAGCTTGTCCTGCTCCAGGATTTTTTTTTTCCTTTGGCCATGTGTTTCTTATGGTTACTAGACATAAACAGCGAGCAGCGTTTCCTGTGCAACTGCGGTCCAGACTGGAAGAGTGGGGAGAGCGCGGTGGGGCTGAGACCCTCTCTGGCCCGTGTGCCATCTCTGGCCCGTGTGCCATCTCTGGCTCGTGTGCCCGAGCTCGTGCTGCTCGTGCTCGGGACGATGTGGCACCCGCACAGCTGAGCAGGGACCGCGACTGACTCTGGCAGGAGTGTTTTAATGATCCCAACCACTGCTGTACTGGGGGTTTTAGGCATGGAAACGTCCAGAAATGCTCCAGTCTGCCAGCTGGAGATGGGCTCCTGGGGGTCTGCAAGGACCCCTCCCCTCCCTCCCTCCCTGCCAGCCCGGGGCCCCGCGGAGCTGCGGGGCTGAGGAAGGCGCTGCGGGGCTGAGGAAAGCGCTGCGGGGCGGAGGAAGGCGCTGCGGGGCTGAGGAAAGCGCTGCGGGGCTGAGGAAGGCGCTGCGGGGCTGAGGAGAGAGCTGCGGGGCTGACGAGAGCGCTGCGGGACTGAGGAAGGCGCTGCGGGGCTGAGGAAGGAGCTGCGGGGCGGAGGTAGGCGCTGCGGAGCGCCGGGGGTCCCCGGAGCGCTGCCACTGCAGGAGCCGCACGGCTGGCTCGGCATTAATCATCGCCTTCTGCCGTGATAATGGCCCATCCGAGCCAGGAGAGATAATAGCAATAAACAGACATCCCGAATGCCAATTGTCCCTGCTGAAAATTGGTTGTTGCCTCTTGCCGAGGGATAGAAATATAGCTGCGCCTTGATTGAAAAATTCCGGGAAAGCTGCCTTATCTTATTGCTTTGCCAGATTAAAAAAGCCTCATACATAAAAATAGACCAAATGAATGAAGAATTTACAAACATCTATATTTTGTGTTAGGAATTGTGTTAAAATTAGGAAAACAGCTGAAGACACTGATTTATACAACTGTGACTATTTCAGGCAATGAAGGTTTACATATCACAGTTTAACAAGATAAAAGATCTCCCACAAAATACATAGATGACAGACAACTCATCTGAATTTGACATAATACAGCATCAAGTACACATGTAATGTGATGAACAGTGCCAGGTCATTCCCCAGTTAGGTAACATACAACCTCTTGAATAAGGCAATTCAAATATAACTCTTAATTCAAATCACAACATACCCAGGCAGCATGCAGGGAAAAGTCATTTATTTTGTATATTGAAATGACACAACTTGCAACATGTTTCCATTTTATGTAGTTAGAGCAACAGGATATAAACCATTCAAATAATATATATATATTTATATATATCTCAAGTCAACAGTTGTCTTTACTGGAATAAAGATTATCTGTTTTTGGTAAAAATAAAACTATTTGAATTCACTAATTAACAAAATGCACAGTGATCAGAAACCCAATTCTTCTCACCATTGTCTTCCCTGGCTCGCTTGCGTTTCCCTGTGACGCAGCAGCGCGCAGCCCCGGATTCAGAGAGCCCAGAGGAACAAAGACTCCCATGCTCCCCACGGCTGCAGAGTGCCACCCACGCCCCACGGACAGCAGTCCTCCCGTCACACCCATCACACCCTATGGCTTGGAAACTGCTTTTCCCACCTCCCTTCCCAATAAAACACTTACACACGTGCCTGACCTTGGGGGAGTCAAAAGTTGAATCGCTTGTGGAAACACATTCAGTGGAACAGGGCTTTTATTCCTTTTTTACCAATTAATTCCTCCAGACCTTTATGACCAAGACATTTAAGAAATTGTGAATCTGCTCAGAAGGGAAAGAAATCTGAGCCAAAAATCTCTTTGAAGTGGTGGAGCCTAACAGACATGGCTGAGGATTTATTTCCTCCGCAGCAGACCTGGGGATCACAGAAGATAATGAAGGCTTTCCCTAGTATTGAAAAGTCATTTCAAAAGGGAGAAATGAAGACGGGAAAGATTTTTTTCCACAATAAAAAATAAAATAGTCATTTCTCAAAGGCTAATCTAGGCAGCTTCTCCATGGTAAAAGGCTGTACTTCCCCCTGTTTTAACTGGATACCTGCAGGGATGGATCCTCTTGCTAAAGTGTCCCCTGGTGGCTGGCTGTCCCCTGCCCTGTCCCCACGTGAGGAAGGGGACAGGTCTGGATGCCAGCAGGATTCCCTGTGCCATGGGTTCAGGGCTGCCGGCAGGAGTGTGGAGGGAATGGCTTTGGACTGAAGCCTCACAAAGCTCTGGGTGAGGGTTCCCCATGTGCCACAGGGCCTATTGAGGGCTAATAAATAAATCATGCCCATAAATAATGAAGAGGCTGAGATTGGATGCAAGGGGATCCAAATGTCCCAAGCCTGGGGATGGGATTCTCGGGAGATTTCTCTCCTTTGGGTAAGCTACACAGCAGCCACAGCAGCAGCAGCAGCAGCCAAGGTCTTCCTGCTGGACAGCTGTCCCAGGCTTCAAACCCCATCTGTCAGCCAGAGGAACTACGGGAGAAACCGGATTTTCAGAGTGATTGTTACTGGATCCTGTTTATCACCTTTGCAGAGTTGTCTCATGCCTCCCTACTACTCTATTTACTGGTCTAGTAAAAAATCATTGGAATATTTCTTTGCCCTTAAAGATACAAAAAAAAAAAATCTTCAAAAGATATGGGGAGAAAGGTCCTTTCACAATGACATTCAGAGCAAAAAAGAGAAACGACATCTTACAGATCATTAGAGAGCTATCTTTGGCAGAATATTTAAAATAAATTATTTTTACAAATATTTTCTGCAGTCATATATTTATTTTGAATAGTTCACTTTCAGCTATAGGGTTCACTACTCTCTATTGATAGGAAAACACCACAAATATAAAAATATATGAGCTCAGCACAACTTTTAGGCTACCACGACTGTGTCCAATAATTTCAAAAGTTGTAGATCGATACCACGGAAAATATGAAACAGGTTTTCTAAGAGCGTGTGTCGGGTTAAAAGGTCACAGCTCGCGGCTGCTGTAAAACACCCCAGGGAGGGCGGCTGGCTTGGCGCGGGAAGCAGCTGGAGAAGCCGGATGCTCGGAGCCAGTCTCTGCCCTCACCGGCCATCTTCCCACGGGGAATCGTGTCTCTCGGACCCCTAAGGCTTAGAGATGTCCTGCTGGGTGGTGGCTGCGGGCTGGGGAGCAGGTGGGTGACACCGGGCGTGCTGCCAGCTCCCGACGGATCCGGCCGTGCCCGGCCCTGTGCCGTGCCCCGGGAGAAGCTCAAGCGCGGCCGCTCTCGCTCCCAAAGCCGCCCCCTTTCACCTTCGTGCGGGGAAAAGCACCGAGGGAGCCGCAGCACCGTGGCCAGACCTTGCCCCAGACCGTGTCCAGAGCCCAGCAGGATGGGGACTCTGCTGGGAGCCCCGAGGCCGAGCCGTGGTGGCCCAAAAAGGGGCCTTGCCTGGTCCCAATCTCCCCCTGCAGCGCGTGCCACCGAGTCCACCAAACATTTAGATTTACATATTTTGCTTTGTTTATACAGCATGTACAGAATATACAGCATCGGACAATTATTTCCCAGTAGACTGGAAGTGTCTCCCAAGATGACCTCTTTTATCAACAAATATATATATAAATTGACAGTAATAAAAGAGTCGTACCAACAAATATTATGGCTTTTCAAATAGTGTAGCTGCATTGTGCCATTGAATTTGTGAGGAACTGTGACAGAGACAGAGAGACTGGGGGGGCTCCAGCTGCTGAGCCTGGGGGTGACCCTCAGCTTGGGGCACAAGCTGGGGCAGGGCCAGCTCATGGCGCCAAGCACGGCGCAGGTGGCAGAGGGAAGGTGGAGTTCAATTTATGACCCATGCTCTGGTTTCTGTCTCCAGGCAAACCAGCTCTCCTGCAAGCTCTCAGCCCAGCTTTGGAATAATTTGGCTCTGTCCAGCTGGGGTCTGCCTGCCCTGGCCCTGCTGGGGGGACCAGGGGGCTGGTTGGGCTGTCAGAGATCTCTCTCTCCCTCTCTGTCTCTCTGTCAAGGTTTGCACAAGACGTCTGTCTGCCCCAGAGTGCCTTGTGGTTGTGAGGGGGGACACACACAGGGTGATGGGTGACAGGATGACGGTGGCAGGTGGCTTTGGGTGCGTCAGGAAGGGTGGTCACAGCCTCCTCCCTGCCTGCCTGCCCCGTGCTGCTGCGGGGACAACGGGGAGCTCCCCCGGGCTGCTGAGCAGGGGCACATTGGTGGCTGCCAGAGATGGGTGGCTGTCACAGGAGAGCAGGAAAGTGAGAGCCATTCTTTCTGGAGCACATACAAAATTCCAGAGGACAACTTGCCTTGGCAGTGCTGTCCCCAGCCACCACCCTGCCTCCCCTCATGGCTGCATCCAGCCACCAGCTGTCCCCAGCACTTCTCAGGCCCAGGAGCCACTTTGAGCTCCTGCCCTCTTGCATCCCACTGTTCCAGGGGACCCTTGTTGTGGGGAGTGTCCAGAAATCCTGGGACAGGCTGTGCAGGCAGCTCCCTGCCCGAGTGTCCCTCCTCTCCTGAGAGGGACAGTGGGAAGAGCTGCTGACATGGATTACATCTCTGCCAAGAAAGATGTGTTTCTTTCTGAGATGGTTTCTCTAGAAGGAGGAGCAGCCATTCAAGTGTGCAGAAATTACTTTTGAGAACTGGAGTGGTCATTCAAGCATCAAGATAATTGGGCCACTTCATTATAGCAGAAAATAAGTGATGGATCTAAATTACCCCTACTGTAGGGGTTTTTAACTAATTCCCATCTCATTTATCTCTCCTTTGGAATATTATGGCCCCTCCTTGCAGGCCCCTCTGGCTGATGGTCCCAGAAGGAAGCCCAGGTGTCTCCTTTGGCTGTGCCTGCAGGATGCTGAGCAGCGAGCAGCCCCTCCCTCCTGGCAGCGATGTGGGGAGCGAGTACCGTGGGGAACCTGCTGCCTTTGAGATGGGGGAGGTTTCCCAAGGACTGCCTGGCACTCTGACTGCTTTTCTCTGGGAATATCCTGTGGGCTTGTATTTGGGGTGGGAGGTGGAATGTGGTCTGTCTACTCCACGTCCTCTTCTCGCTTGATTAGCAGTGATGTTCTCACGTGGTGAACACCGGCTGTGCCAGAGACCTCTCCGGGCAGCCTGGAGACAGCAGGATGGACAAAGATGCCCACCACTGCTGAGTGGTCTTCAGGAAGTTCGTCATTTGGATTTTACAAACTCATGCCAGTTTTCTTGGCACAGAGACCCAGGACACAAAGGGCTGCATTTCACGAAACCCTGCGTGTTGTGGGCCTTGCCAGCATGGCTGTGTGTCTTCCAGCAGGAGCTAAGAATCCTAGGAGAATTCACCACCTTCTGCCCTTCATCCACAAATAAAACTGCTGGATTGCTGAGCAATGTCCTCAACAGGTAGTCTTGAGAGCTGGACTGTGTGCAGAGCTGTGCCTCCTAATGCTTAATGCATGATGGAAAGAAGAAGTAGGACAAGTATTGTCAGGGAAAAAATAAATAACATTTTCCTCCTTGCTAACACAGTGCCTGTAATGTAAGAGATATTATTGCCATCTTTTGCTCTCTAGAGCTGCTGAAAATAGTGTGTGTTTCCTGATTAAAGAGCAAGACAAGCAGGGCTCCTGCAAGGCTCCCTGCATGGGCACATTTTTCTCAAGAGCTTGCAAGATGAAGGAGGCAACATGGGGCAAGCAAATGAAGACACAAACAGGCATGAGTTTGTTCTCATTTGAGCAGGGGAGTTCAGCCAAGGGCCAGCTCATCACAGCTCCTACTGCAAGGCAGGGCAGGGCACAGGGCTGGAGCTGAAGCCAAGGGAGGCATCTCGGCATTACATGAAACAAGGAAAAATCCACTTGTGCACCTCCCTACGTCCCTGGGAGTCACAAAGCTACTGGTTTGTGAAACTTTTCATTGATGTTCCCAAACAAGCTCTGGGACACATTTGCACCGCCAGGATCCAGCCTGGCCCGTGCCAGCACAGCAATTTAATGGGGACTTGGAAATTCTGCATGTTTCTAAGTGTCTCTGCAAAGCAGCTCATCTGCCAGGATCCCATATTTCTGTGAGTGAGGAGCCTGCCAGGGGCTGTGGGCTGGGGCACAGGGGCACACACTGCTGGGGATGGCAGTGCCATGGACAGGCAATTTCCATCAGGAAAGAAGAGCAAGGCTGTGTTCCATGTAGGTCTCATCCTCCCATCTGTGAAGAGACTCCTCTGAGCTGGAAGAAATGGAGGAGAAATAAATCCCACCTCCACAAAGAGGTCGGGAGGTGCAGGGAGAGAGCCCTGTGGCAGTCTCCCACATGCTTCAAGGGTTTAGGAGCTCCAAGTGTGGATAAGCATCCCAAGCCATTGCACTTGCTCTACTTCAGCTGCCCATTTCAAGCAAGGGCAGGAAAGCCTTGAACCCCCAGCTAAAGCAAACTACTTTGTTTTGGAAGCATAGAGGATGTTTGGGTTGGGGGCTGGAGTTGGAGCATCTGTGGGACTTGATAATGGTGGAAATTCAGCAAAAAAATCTTCCACAGACTAATGAGTGAAGGACAGTGGCACAATAAAAACTGTGCCTGTGGGTAGTGGCTGTGACGGTGCCTGGGTGATGAGCAGGAGGGTTCGTGGGGTTTGTGTGGAAGTTTGCCTGCTCCTTGGTTTGTGGGGGCTCAGGTCCATGACGTGGGGTGGTTCATCTTTGCCTTGGGACACAAAGAGCAAGGCTGAGCTAACAAGTGCTGCTGTTCAGTGCAGTGAGAAAGGAAATCTGTCCCACACAGGAAACCCCCAGCTGTGGGGCACGAGGGAGGGACAGAGGATGTTCCTCTGCAGGGAGCTTGGGAGAAGATGGAACGTGAAGAGGCTTCACAGGGGAGGCAAGCACAGAGCAAGCTGCAGGCTGGATTGTCACTGAGTGTAGATTTTGGGACCTTGAGATGGCTCGAGGCAGAATGTGGAGGACCCTGGCATCAGGTGGGGTCACTAATGGTGGGTCACTAATGGTCCTTCCCATTGCCACCTGAACTGGGCTGGGGCTGTGTACTGGAGGGGCAGAAAGCTTTTCTGGTGCAGAGCACCTGGCCAAGAGCTGTTTTGACTCAAAGAGATAAAAACACTGTCTGGGGTTGGTGCCCATGGACAGCCAAAGGAGCTGGGGGCTGTGCTGAGTCTGTGCAGAAGTCCAGGTGCATGCCCGTGCCCGTGGCAGCCAGGGCAGGGGACATGCTGTGGCAGTGCTTGAACGAGGTTTGCAGGTCTGGCTGGGAGCCCTTGGCACTTGTCCCTTCCCCATGCCCTGGGTGCTGGGCATCCCACTGGCACACCCAGCTCCAGCAGTGCTCCACAGCACCTGCTGTGGCAACCCTGGGTGCCCCAGTGCCCTCTGCCACACTTGTGGTGAGGGCAGCCCCAAGCTGGCATTCCCTTTGGGAAAGGGGAGGGAGCCAAGGGAGGGTGCAGAGCCTGCAGGAGAGGGTGGTGAACCACCCTGGGGGCACTGAGTGCCAGGGGCAGGACTGGCCGTTCTCGAGATGCTCCAGAGGGAGAGCAAGGCCCTGTGGAGACTCCTTGGATGCTCTGAGGAGCATCCCACTGGCAGAAAATCCTGCTGGTAGCAGCAAGCTCCTGCCTGTCTTTGCTGATAACAGCTCCTACTTGGCCAGGCAGGCCCCTTTCCCTTGCAGTGTCCCTTCCCTCCGTGTGAGGGGTGCTGCTGGCTGGCAAGAGGTCCTTGGCACCTCCAGTTCCAACAGCAGAAAGGCTCAAGTCCTTAAAAGGTGAGGAATCTCACTGTATTTATTGTCCCTTTTTGCAAGAATACGGACGCCTCTGGATGCTTTCCTGTGCAAGTCAATTTTTTACAGGATAAACAAGCTTTTCCACAGCTGTGCTGAGCACATGTACAGGCATCAGTAGTTGGTCATTGCATGCTCAGAGAGGCCAGAGAGGTTCCTGGTGCTCTGCAAACACATTTCTCCAGGTGGGCTTGGGCGCCAAAGCTTACAGAAAATAATGCAAGGCTTTGTCCTGGAATTACACCGTCCAGCATTAAGTTTTCCTCACTTTCTGGCTATGCTCAGCTCTGTCCCTCCAGGAATGTAGTTGAACTTCCTCCTGAGTTATGTATATGGCCACCAGCGCTGACGATTCTTACCCGAGAATTTAAAAATAGCTGTAACAATAACACAGGGGCTCTGCTTCCCCAGTCCCTGCCCGCAGCAGAAATAGTGCAGCGAGTTCACAGCCAGGCTCATGACCACGGCGGGCTCCAGGCCTCCCTTCTCCCCTCTGTCCTTCCAGGGAGCAGGGATGAAGATGCACAAGCGAGCCTTGCGATCGCCCCTCGCCCCAGAGGCACCGCAGGCTGCCTGCACGGGGTGACACAGGGACAGGAGCCTTGTTGGCTGGAGATGAGGGGTTCACAGCTTGGGATTGAGCAGTTCCTGTGCTGCCCTGGCACAGCCGGGGTGGGCTCAGCCACGAGGCACTGCAGATCTGCGGCTCTTTCCTGTTTTCTTGCGCCTTCTCCGAGTGTCCAGGCTGTGACTGGGATTTGCCTCCACGCCCGCTGAGCCCTGAAGAGCTGGCAGGATGGTTTGTCCAAGATGGTTGGGGCTGTCACTAGTGTGTTCCTTCTGCTTGTCCCCATGTGCTTAGCAGTGGCCTGTGGAGTTATTTGGGTGTCTGCTGTCTCTGAATGTCCTTTGGACATGTGCTGCATCCTTTTCCATGGAAAGGTTTGCCTTTGGCTGGTGGGGTGATGAGAGGGGGTGAGAGCAAATGGGGCAGGGAAATGGATGGAGGCCAAGGGCTTGAACTGCTGCTTCTGGCAACATCCATAAGCCCAGGCCTTTATCAGAGGTGCTCCATGCTCTCCCCGTGCAGGCAAGGGTGGGGAGGCTGGACAAGGAAGAGATGGGAGAGTTCTGGATCAGACAGGGGATCCAGAACTGTGACAAGGCGTGACTGTGCCAGGGATGGGCTTCCTCCTGCTGCCTTCCAGCACTGCCAGCCAGTGTCTTCTTGGGGAGGGCAGTTCTCTTCTGCCTTTGGAGTGTGGTTTGAAGAGGAGACTGTGCAGAAGAGCAGGCCTGGCACCCTTGGGAACACCGCTTCCCCTGGCTGCTCCCCCGTGACCCCTCCACCAGCACACATCACACTGTGCACAGCCTTGTTGAAGATGCCCAAAAGCACACAGCTGGCAGAGAGAAACTGCGTGAACATGGCTGGTGTTCAGCCTGTGATTTAGGCCTTGTCCTAAGCAAGCACTGCTCCATCATTCCCTTTGGAAAGCTCTGTGAGCAGAAGAGTTATTTGCTGTCTGCTAACCTGAGTGGCCACACGAGTCCCATTTGACTTGTTAAGTACTTCAGCAAAGGCAATTCATTCTGAAGAAGCAAATGATGAGGGGCAAACACCCACATCACCTTTTGGCAGATGCAGTTACTGGGTCAGAAGAGCTGCTTTGCTTTCACAATCCAGTGCCTGGGAGAAGCACATGGACATTGCTGGCCGTGCTCTCTGCTGGGGAGTGTTGAAGGCAGTGCTTGCCTGGGGCCCATCTCCAGGGCTGCTGTTTGAGCTCAGCTGTCAGAGCAGGACCTCCCAAGCATTGCAGGGAGGGTTTATCTGGGGACAGCTCAACAGATGCTGGATGAAACACAGGGAGGAGCAATATCTCTGGGCATGGAGAGACTTTTCTCCTCCTCAGTGCTGGCCGAGGCACGGATGGGTCTGAAATGGCCCACGGCACCTGGACTGGGGCGAGGGCAGGCACCTCTTGAGAGCAGCCCAGCCTTGTGGGGTGCCTCAGATCTGCTTTGGCACCCATGGACCCTGCCCTGCTAATGCACCTCTTGCATTCTCCCTCAGTTAGCTCATGGCTTAACCCAGCACAGGGCGCTGTGAGGCTGCAGTGAGAGCAGGAGCAGTTCTATAGAGGACACAAGAAGAAAGAGCTGCTTGGTACCTTGGGGGCACACCCACGTCTCTCCCCAAGCCTAGGGCAAGCCAGCACTGGCCAGGGATGCAGCACAGAGGCAGCTCCTGGCTTGAGGAGAGTGGGTTGCCCTGAAGCTTTGTCCCTGGGTGGTTTCCTGCATCCCCCTGAGAGTGGAGCAGGCTGTGAGCCCCAGACACCGAGCCTGAGGCACCATGGAGATGGAGAGGGAGGAAGGGCATGGGATGGGGCAGGGGCAGCTGTGCCAAGGCACCACTGCCCCTGCCAGAGGCAGAAACACGGTGAATGCAAACCAATGAGTCAAGGAGAGATGGCCACAAAGGGGAAAGAGCTGGAGGGGAGAGAAGGGTTTTCCATAGAGAATATGCAGGAGCAGTACTGGATCCATCAGGAATCATTACAAACTTTATTTCTCTGTGCATTGTGTACCATTGATAAGGATCATCACAATTAGTGGACTCACTGCCTATAGTGGTGGGCAATACACACAAAGAAAAAAATGAAGCCAAACAGATGAAAATGAAATCATTGTACATAAAGGTAATCATAAACCCGAACAACCTGCACCTGTGTTTGATTTTTTCCCCCAAAACAATGAGAAACAAAAAAGAAAAACCCCAAAACAAATCAAAAGTGAAAAAGGCTCGAGAAGAAAAAAAAAAAACCCACAACTTCATATTCCTAGAGAAAACCTTACAGCAGGTTAATTAAAATTTCCACAGATAGTTCAAGATGAGTACAAATACCCCCAGCCAGCTGGTTATGGTACAAGCATCAGACATGGTTTTTAGCTGAGTGGGAAGAGCTCACCATGGACATGCAGGCTGGGAGTTGGCCTGGCTGGAATGTCAGGAAGCCTGGCAAAGGGCACCAGGTCAGGAGACTTCTCTCAACACCAGTGCCCAGTGTCTGCCCCGTGCTGCGCCCTGGGGAGCTCTACACCCACATTTCCCTGGCTCAGCTCTCTATCCAGCCTGCACTCCTGGCACCAGGGGAGTGATGCTGAGTCACACCTCCCTGTCTCATCCGGTCCAGTGACTTTGGATTTGGAGAGTACAAAACACGACCTTTTCCTGGGGGATGCGTCCCGCTTCTGCTCAGTGGAGTGGGAGATCTCGTACGGCCCTTCAGCCCTGCCTCCAAATGGCTGTGGGGAAGGACCAGCTCTGGGGACTGGTCCTGATGGCTTAACACTCAGAAACAGGGGCTGTCACTACACCTCTGGGGGTACAGGGAATAGCAGGGGGCCAAGGGCTTTGAGGCAGCCACCAACTCGAAAGGCAGAAGCATGTGAGGTGCTGGGAGTCAGCCACGCTTGTTCCCCTCAGACTGCTCACCCCACTCCCTGGGACCTCGTGTAACACCTCCTGTGGGCAGAGAGGCCTTCACACTGGCTTCAGCACATCAGAGGACCCCATCCACACAGCTGGACAGAGCCTGAAGTCTCTGGGGTGTGGGTTTTCCTCCCCTGAAAACCTACAACTGCATGGCTGTTATTGCTTCTCATGAACCCATGCCACAAGCAGTAAGTGGGGACAGCTTTCCATCCTTTCCACCCCCGCTAAGAGGAAACAAATAAACAAACGAGCAAAACCCTACTAACTAAAAATAAATAAAACCCAGTGAAAAGAAAACACTTGTAATCTGCAATGCTCAACCCACATGGTTGGAAGGACTATCGCTATAGGATGCTATATACAGATAGATTTCATTTCATTCATGCAAATGTTACAAGTACCACGACAGCATGCCCGAGGAGGCGGAGGAGTGGGAGGAAGGCTCCCGCCGCTCCGCGCAGCCTCGGCTTGGGACACGGGACACGAGGCTGCAGCTGCGCACCCCCAAAGCATGGACAGGGAAAGGTGAGGGGCATGTGGGTGGGAAATGCTAGTTGTACACACGCCAAAACGAAACAAAAAAACCAACCCCAAATCAATGACGAAAACGGTTTGTGTTCTATCCTTAGAAAGCTCCCAGTTTCCCCTTGTCTTCAGTTCGGTCTCTCGCTCCTCTCCAACAGGGCCAGAGGGCCTGTTCCCGAGTGGTGAAGGCAGCTGGATGGCGGTGGGAGATCAGAACCCTTGCTTTCCTCTCCTTCCCTTGCCCACTGCTCTGTTTCTCACCAGCTACTCTGGCCTTCCTCACACCGGCGCACCCTGGTCTCCTTCTCATCCGTCTTCCCGGGGGCCAGCGGTGGGAGTCAGCGATGGGAAGGGGCTCGGTGGCCATCGGCCGCTCCTGTTGGTCGAGTTGCAGAAAGGGCCCTGCCCCTGGCTTCTGGCTGGGGCCGCTGCCTGGGGAGGGGTCCTGCTGGCTTTGGGGTCCTGCCTAGTTCAAAGGATGCTCCAAAGCCGCTTTCCATCCAGCAGGTGTGTGAACATGGCAAATCTCTTTTATTCTTTCTCTGTTCATTATACACAGCTTTATATCTATATCTATACCTATATATCACTCTATATAGATATATATAGATATACACATATTTACTATCTCTGATTGTCCCTTTAGAAGCCCTTTATGTGGCAGTAGGCTTCCAGAGATGAGAAGAATATGTACAAGAGCCAGAGGAGGATAAAGAGTGAGGATGTGAGCAGCTTGGAAGTCCGCGGCCCGCCCAGCTCACCTCCAATCTCGGGTCTCCGCCGGTAGAGCAGCACTCCCACACTGATAAAAGCAAAAATGGTGAAGAGGGTGACGGAGAAGGCCAGTGTGCCAGGGGAGACTTGGAAGGCTTGTCCGTGTGCTGCGTGGTAGATGGCTGCGATGGACCAGGCCACCCCAATGCCCAGGAAAACGTTCACAGCGTTGCTCCCGGTGACGTTCCCGATGGAGGCGTCCGCGTACTGGTCCTGCGTTGCTGCTACTTTGCTGGCAAATGTGTCTGCAAAGGAAAGAGGGGGAGAAACCCTCAGGAAACACCCAGGAAAAGAGGGCAGCTTGGGGACCAATGTCAATGGCAACACCTGGGGAAAGAAAATAATGCGTAAGGGGATAGGGTACAGCCCCTTCTAATGGAAATTCCAGGGAACCGGGGGACCACCTGGTTCTCCTTGGACCATCAGGGTCTGGAAATGCACAGGGGGGAATCTCAATGGTCAGAAATACAGGGCTTCCCCCAGTATGGCCTCTAGCACCCTTTGCCTCCTTGAAGTCCAGTGCCTCGTGCAGGCCCCGACACCTTGGTAAACCAGGTCATCCTCCATTCCTTGGGAAGAAAAACCGTGGGGGTGGGTGCATGCTTGCCCAGGTGCTCTGCCAGCTTTAATACCAGTGATAAAACTTGGCTGGCCATATTAATGGAAAACCTTGTTTTAGGCAGACCAGCATGACACTGCTCTGCACCAGAGGGAAGCGCTGATTTTACATCCAAACCCACTCTGGATCTGCAGGAGGAAGGAAGAGCAGGAGGGATTAGCCCGTGGGTTGGTTCAGGTGAGCGCACTCAGCTGACAATGAGAAGATGAGTCCTGAACATATCTGCACTCCCAGATCCCCTTGGGTACAGGCAGCCCGGTGTGGCTCAGGAAAAGAAAACAACAAGGTCATATTTCACGTTTTTATATTCTACAGAATTTCCTTTCCATTCCTCCCCAACGTGCCCTAAGGTGAGATGGCAAAGTGCAGCCTGGCACCCAGTTCCCTGGAACATGAGGGGATGGGCACATAGAAGCACAGCAAGAGGGTCCATTTGCAGCAAAGAAATCAAAAGTCTGCTTTATTTATAAAAAAAGCTGCCATGGAACTGCACCTAAGTGAAGGAAAAGACCTTGATCATGGTGCAGTAATAGAGTTGTGGGACAGTGCTGATGCCTCCATGGCTCTGCAGCTGCCACTGGGGGAGAAGGGATGAGAAACAACCACATGCACTTCTGCAAGTTTGAGCAGTGCTTTCAATGCAGGGAAGGTCCCTGTCAGTGCTGATTTCTCTGCACCCTCCTCTGGTGCCTGCCCATCTCCTGGAAAGCAGGTGTGAAGGAGCCCAGGCAGCACCCAGCTAGCACAGCACGGCCTGGGAGCCCACCAAAACAAGAGTAGCCCGATGTATGCTAAAAAGGAACTTCTCAAATGCCACCTTATGCCAGAAAAAGCAGGAGGGAAGATTTTCACATGTCAAACATGTGAAGAAGCTCTGCAAACCTTCTGCTAAAGCCTCTACTGCCAGAGGTCTAAAAAATGCTCCTTATTCTGTTCCTTGCCCCAGATCTGTTCTTTTTTAGTTCCGCTGCTTCTTCTCCTTGCCTTTGCTAGCATTAGGACAATTTCAGGATCTTTGAGCATCTGGGTGCTGATAATTGGAAGTTTGAAGTGGTGAGGGAAGGTGTGACTGATGCAAGGGATGGTTGAGGTGGGTCAGAGCCCCTTGTCCAGAAATGTGCCCAGCACAGCCCATGGGAGAAGGTGAGTGAAAGGCACGGGATCTCTTACACAAGCTGACATGGGAATCCCCAGAGCTTCACAAGCTGCATTTCAAGCAGCTCCCCCAGCTCAGCAACCCCACTGTGATCCATCTGAACCTCATCTCACACAAACATGTCCATGCTGGAAAGTGTGCTCTGAGTACGGATTCACACTTAATTCACCCAGGAGCAAGGCGAAAGCAGCAGATGCTTAAAATGCAGGACTGCCAGTGCAGGCAGAAGACCAATTCCGACTCTGAAAGTGGATACCACGGAGGCTGCCCACAGAAATAGATACTTCACAGTCTTTGCAGTGGGATGGGCCTTGAAATAATTCCCATGGGACTGAATCCACATCCTGGTTCTATCCTTCAGCCCAGCTGAGACTGAAAAACAATTTCCATCTATATCTCAAACCTGTGCTTTGGGATCCTGCAGAGCACAGCCCTGCCCAGCCTCAGCCCCAGCCTGGGTGGAGATGGACCTTCACAAGAAGCCCTGTGGTTGTGCTTACCTGGCACCGATGTCCCCAGGGCGACAAACACGACGGCAGTGACGGAGTCCTTTAGGCCAATGGTGCAGCCAAAGTGGGATGCCAGGTCGCCAATGAAAGCTGTCAGGAGGCCAATCATGAGGATGGAGACAACGAAGCAAGCCCAGCCATTCCAGTAGTCTGTTGGGGGCACGAAGGCAAAAAGGACCTTCCAGAAGACGGTCAGAAAGTGCATCACGTAGTCGAAGCAGGAGGGCAACTTCTCCTCCCCACATTCATCGTCATCGTCATCTTCCCCTGCAGAAAACCAGCAGTGGCTGATCAGATTTGTTCATCCTGGGGGAGGTTGGGCAAAGATCCCGTGCAAACTGCAGTCCTCAAAACACTGTGTCTCATTATTTGGGCCCTGGAAGGCCTTGACTTCCAAACATCTTATTTTCTGAGAAATCATCAGAGTAGCTCGATGGCCTTTCCTTGCCCCTTTCCACAGCACAGAGACACACCCCAGAGGCAATGGTTTAAAAAACCAACCTGCCCTTCAGAAAATGCAGAGCCTCATGCCAGCACCTCTGCCTGAGTTTAACCATCAGATGCTTTCTGGGACTCAGCTCCTGCTCAAGAGCTCTTCTCTCAGAAGTGGGAAAAAACCAACCTCATGCTGGCTGGAGCTGACTGGGGCAGGCAAACCCACCGAGAGCAAGGCCTGCCTTGTGGAGACTCCCACAGGGAAGCCCCTTCTGAGCTGCTCTGAGCTGCTTCCCACAAGTGCCTGCAGTTGCTTCCAGCTCTCTGGAAAGGCAGCTGGCTTTGATGGCTGCTGAGCTGCTCTGGTGCTTCATCTTTACTTCATCAGGATCAAGTAATGGATTTTTGCCTGCCCTAAAGCCTCCCTGCTCAATCACTGCTGGCTGTCCTTCCCTGCTGCATTTCCCTGCCCTTTCACATGCTTCCCTGTAAGCTCTGGTTGCCCGTTCCTTGATGTCAGTGGGAACTCCCTTCCCTGCTCCAGGCATTGGCACCTCACCTGTCTCTGCAAAAGCACTTGGCATCCAGCCTACAGGGAGTCCCCACGGTGTGGGGGTGACCCCACCAGGGAGCCCACTGGGGCTGGTGGCCCCTTGCCTGACTCCTGCAGCTCCGAGGAGCTGTCTGGAGAGCCTGTGGCCAGCCTGTGCCTCGGGCAAACCACATGGCAACGGTGGGGCTTCCCCAGCCTGGCACAGTGCACAACAGCACTGTTGGGGCATAGTCAAAAACTCCTCCTGCTCACACTGGAACCACTCCCAGACTTGAAGGGGAGGTGACACTTTTCCAACTAAGCCAGTGGGAGCTTTCCTGCTGCTCTTAAACAACAAAGATGAGTTTCTAAGTCAAGAATGTTCGGGATTCCAAGGCTAAGTCATGCTAAAGTCATCTCTTGCATTTTGTCTGGTGATTTTCCATGTCTTTGATGCTTTTTGTTTTCCTCCCAAGGATGTGGCCCACCAGGTCTCCCTGCATGGCTGCTGAAAGAAGCTCCTTAGCAAAGGGAAGATGCAAGCTTTGGAGCTTCAAGTTCACTATGGCAGAAACAGCAGCTAATCAGTGTTATTATTTTGGCAGATATAAATAACTATTCCTCTGCATTGTTGTGAAGATAAGGAACAGTTTTACAGCCTGGAAAGCCTGTGTTGGCCTGTGTTTTCCCTCAATGTGCAAAGGCTGCTAATGGCAGGATACACCATGCTGTGCTCATGCTGTAATTCTGCAGTAGGTATTTCAATCCTCTGCCAAGCTCAGGGTGGCATCAGGACTGCTATGGACGTGAATCTTTACAGAGATGATGAAACAGACTGAAAAATGAACATGAATGCCACTGTCATAGCACTCATCCAGATCTGCCTATCATTTTGTCAAGCAGCCATGATGTCTCTCTTTTGAAGAGCTGGCCAGATCTTGTGGAGGTGACTTGAAACACAGAGTGGCCTTGGATGGTGACCCAGAAGTGCATTCAGAAACAGGCCTGCAAGCCCCAGAACGTTTCTGCTGTGGAAGAAACTTTACAGCTTTTGGGAGCAGACTAAAGGAGCTGAGTGACAGGCTCTGGACAGCCCAGAATAGCACAGCACAGTGTGGCACAGCCTTGTCTGCACCTGCACTGCCCTTCCACAGACCTCACCTTCTGCTACTCCCTCCCTCTGCAAACACTGCCCTGAGTCATCATTGGGTGGGAAATGTGGGTTTAATGTTTCTTTTCTCAGCTGGGATGGTACATTTTGAAGTGGTGATGAGGGACTTTCACCTGGTATCCAGGGTGAGCTGCGGGGGGAAAAACTCAAACCCAACCTCCAGTGTTTAAGGCATTTTAACTTATCTGGCACAAAGCTTGAGGAACTAAAGCCTGGGTACCTCCAGAGCTCAGAGACAAACTACTACTGAGATCCACAACTGCAAGGGACAGCTCATGTCCACCAAAATACATCCCATTTATTAAATTTCTTGTTAATCATCTGTTAGCTCTGATCATGGCTGTATATTCAAGACATGGGGGCAACAGGGTTTCCACATAACTGCAGTCTTTACGTGTGTCACAGAAATGGGATCCAACCATCAGTGACTATCTTTCCTTTAACACGGGATGCAATTACATAATTGGTTCTGGCATAGATTAGTTTAGACATATTAGCTACAAAACCTGCAGCAAGGATTGTCTTGCATGATAAGTTCATGCTGAATCCAAAATAATGGGAGGCTCTTGCCTGGAGGCTCTGGGCAGAACTGTGCTACAAGAGGAGGGATCAGAATCTGAGGAGAAAGCTGCAGCACAGCATCCTGCCCTTGTTTTCCAGAGGCAGAGGGTAAATGGTACTGCCATCATTTTTAATTACCTGGTGATGGGCAGAGGTTACCTTGCATAGCAGAGTTAGAGGTGGGAAGCTGAGCACTCCCCCATGCATTTCAGTGCACAATTAGCCAGATGAGAGGTAATTGCCTTCCCCAGGGATTTAATTTAAGCTGGTTGATTTTGCCCTAATGTGTGCACAAACATCCCAGGCTGGGCTGTGAGGTTGTAACATCCAGCCAGTAAGTAATAGTGTTTCCAGCTGTTAAAACAACATCTGGAGGTGACCTTCTTCCTTCCTTCTTCCACATATATGGGAATGATAATATATCCTGTACTGGTAAACATGGCACTGGCACCTGCGAGAATGGCACAGCAAGGCATTTGAGGGAAAGGCAATTCTCCAAGGGAGGGAAGACAAGATCACACAGGATCTGGTTCAACCAGAGATATGACGTGCTGCTGCAGCTATTGGGCTGCTGAGCCATAATCCTCCAGCCACAGCTGGCTGGGGCAGCACGAGTTCCAGAAAGCAGGGCAAGGGAAAATTTTGTCAAGGGAAAATTTTGGCTCAGAGAGAGTGACTGCCTTCACGGTTTGCACCCTCACTATTGCGTTGTCCTCACCACAGAGGTACAGGGAGAACCAGGGAAGGGGAGCACTGTTGCTTCACACCAGCCTTATTTATGCCACTCTGAATTTCCACACTGTGTTCTCCTCCCAGATCTCTCCCACTGAACTGACTTTTCCCCCTCTGCCGTCTGCTACCAGCCAAGGTGTTGCTCTGCTACAGACACACTTCACGCAGAAGGTTTCCTACACATGAGACAAGGTGCCCTCACAAAAGGCTTTAATCAGCTGCCTTATTTATGCAGACACTGTAAATAACTCTGCCACCTGCTTTGCCTCCTGCTGCTCCACTACAGTCTGTGTTACTGACGCAGCCGAGCCGAGCGCGAGGGTGATCGTAATTCACCTGGAGCTGTGGCCCAAACTCACCCGCGCTGACAGTAATGGCCTCAATAAACTGCTCCCTCCAGCTGTTTGTGCCAACCACCAGGGCCAGGTTCGTCTTCTTAATGAGCTTGTCCACCGTGTTCTGTGGATGGAGACGCAGAGCAGAGAATTAGGGGCTGGAGATTGGAGATACTGGGCTAAAACCAGTGCTACTGCTTATGGGCATGTGTTTATGGAACAAGCTCAGCAGATTTTAAGCTCGAGACCCAAATGTAAGTACTTGCAATTCCTTTTGCTGCTGCTAAAAAAGACCTTTGGAAACCTGCTCACGGGTAGGAGTTTGAACCATCTCAGAGCCACAGTAAGGGTGGCCTGTTATATTTTTATACTACAGAAAAATGGAAAAGATCATGAAATGGCCAGTTTTCAGCTCTTGGCTTGGCACATGCATTCACAGCAGCTGAGCTGCACAACCATTACTTGCATTTGGGGTTATCAGCCCTTTGCACTGGGAGTGCCAGGCTTGGGGCTCACTCAAGGCTGCCTTTAAGCAGGAGCAGTGTGTGGAACTCACTGTGAGAACAGGGGCATGTTTTAAAGCAACCTGCAGCATCTGGGACCCCAGCTCCTGTTTCCTGCGTGATTCCATGCACTGCCTCGCTTTGCTCCAATACCATCAACATGTGTCTCCCAGTGCTGTGCCAACCCAAAAGGAGGGGGGAAGAAGAACAGGGATACGGGATGTGAACAGTACCTTGAACTCATAGGATTCCTCAATGATGATCTCAAGTTTGGTGTGCTCCCCCAGGACTGGGCGCCCCATCTCTGCGATCCGACGCTCTTCCTCCTCCTTGCTGGTCAGTGGCTGCTTTTCCTCATTCTCCTCTGCAAAGCAAAGAGCCCATGGGTGATCCAGGCCCAGCTGGTCACTCTGGATCTGGCCTCCTGTCAGAGGGGGAGGTCAGGAGGCCTCCGGGTGGGAGCGTGAGCGACAGAACAGTGGAGAAGGAGTTCATGGAGCAACAGACAGGATAGTTTTATGAAATGCTACCAAGAAGTCTGCAACTTATCCAATCTCAGAGGAGTCCTGCTCATCCTGAGCCTGGAGAATAGCTTATGGCTTGGCAATTGCTGCCTCTCCCACTGGGCTGCTGGGAAGGGGAAAGATCAGCACTAAGTCTGCTCCATTCCCCAGCACTCCAGGTCAGCACTGAGTATAGTCAGGGCAATTCCAGCCTGTTACAGTAAGAGAGCTCTGTCAGCAGCCCCTGGGCTGAGACACAGATGAAATCTTGGCTCTGCCTCCTTCTGAGCAGGGCTTTGCCTTGGAGAGGGGTCTGGCAGCCAACGCCTGCTGTGATGGTGCGGCTGGAGGGAAGAGCACAGATGTAAGAAGGCCACAGGCCAATGCCTGGCTCCAAACCCTAAAAGAGGAGGCAGCAGAGAGACTACAAGATCAGTGAAGCAGGTCTGCACCTCCACTGTCATCTGTGCGACCGCTGGGGTATGGGGACTGCAGGCAGCACGCCCTTTGTCACCGTCCCTTGTGCAGACCCCACTGAACTGCCTTCCAGTCCACTGAGGGATGGGCAGAGGAACATCAGGGCTAAAAAGGACTGGAGTTAATCTGTCAGTAGGCAAACAGCCCAGTCAGTCCACGTGAGACTGACATGGTGCCACACCACAGGTACCTTGGATGGAGACCACGGTGCAAGGAAGAGGATGATCTCTAGGCTGGACCTTCCTGAAGACAGGCTTGCCTATTAAAGTGATCAGCAGGAGATCAGCGGGGGGGCTGCACACACCCTACAAGCTGTCCCCGTGCAGTTAGTAAACTCCATTCTTACGTCACACGGGGTTAGTGCTGCTCCCTTGCTGGATGCCCCTTGTCTGCTCAGGCGGCACGGAGTTGAGGGAAAGCCCTTCTCCTCCTGCAGGCCAAAGAGACCCGCCTTGGAGCCAGAGCCTCCTAAATCTGAATTGTGTTTCCAGGGCTCCTGAGGGGCAATGTGTGGGACCCAGGACCTTCTCATCCTGTGTTGTTGAGCTGAAGGAGAGAAGCTTCGCTGGCTCATGCCAGGGGAGCCAGCTCTGCTGCTGGGAAGGGCAGGGGCTGCTCATCTGAAGCAGCCATGGGGTCCTGCACCTCCGGCAGCGCCCGGGCACCTGGCTCAGGCCTGGGGAGTGAGGGAAGAGCCCTGTGCGCAGGGAAGGGACACCTGGACCAAATGGAGAAGCTCACCCTGCTCCAAGACATGGAGTGGGTTGCCTGTCGCTTGGGGGGTGACAGGTCACCCTCCCCGAGGCGGGGTTAGGCGAGTGTGGCAGGCAGAGCACACGTGAGAGGACACGGTGTTAAGGGGACCGGCCGCGCCGGGCAGGCCGCGGCTCAGCGCCTGCTTACCGTTCCAGAGTTTCCCTCCAGGACAGAACAAAAACAAAGAGGAAACCAAGAGGAAAGAACAGGGTGAGCATATGGCCATTAAGAGAAAGGAACAGGGGGACAGGGGAAGAGTAGAAGTCCATACCTGTGATGGTGAAGCCACCTAGATGAAACCAAAAATGAGAAAAAGAGAGAGAGAGAGAGAGAGAGAGAGAATAAATGAGGATTAGCATTTGCACATCAACACAGACATGGTGGTCCTTCCCTGCCCCACCGTGGACATGGGGTCTGCTCCCCAACACACACCCCAGGGATAGTGTGGGGAGACCTGAACACAGGCTTTTCAACCCACATCTGCAAGCTGCCACCCCTTGGGGTCCAATATATGCTGTGGAAGGGGTGAAATCTGCCCTGGGGCTGCGGGTATGTCGGGAACAAGGGTGCCCATTCCCCAGCTGCCCTACCCTGGAGCTGGCCAGCAAGGAAATTCAAATGAAATTCAAAGGTTGCTCAGGTTCTAAGTCTCCCTGAGACAGGAGGAGGCAAAGTTTGTACTGTCTCTTCAAAAAGGATTGGCCAATTTTCCTGTCCAGCCACAAGCATCTCTCAGTCGCCAGGAAATCCTGTTTTGCCACACCAGTTTGGAGGTGATGGGTTCATTTGTGTGGCACAGGTTTGTATCTCGGGGTCCTGGCAGGTTTACTCTGGCTGTAACAGCATCACCCCCCCAAAAATGCTCCTTGCACCACCTCTTAATATTGGTGACTTTGGGGCTCTACTCTAAGGAAAGATGGGGCATTAGGTACCTGAGCTTGCTTAAACACTGCTGACCACCCTAAAAGAGAATGCTGTGAGCAAAGAAAAACATCAAGCAAAATTGACTGTCTTCCAAAGATATGCAAACCAGAAAAATGGAAAGGAAAAATGAATGCGCTTACCAAGCTCATTCAACAACAGGGCTGTGAAGGAGACAGAGACAAACACAGAAGAAGAAAAGTAAATGAATAATGAAATCAAAAGGGATATCCACAGAAAGACACCAGATCCCAGGGCAGAGATTTCAGATCTGTAAAGCTGCAGGATACCATTAGTGTTAAGAGAAAGACACTACACAGAAATGTTTCATGGGATTGTGGATTTAAAATAAAAACCACTGCAAACATGGGGTGGATATGGGATTAAAAGACACACTCCAAAAAATTCATTTTTCCCTTTTGAATTGTATGTGCAAGATCTTCCATTGGTCTCAGAGGCAGTTCTGCCCCGGGGGGAGGGACACAAGATGTCCCATGTGCAGCAGCTACTGGCTTTGACCTCCTCCAGCTGCCGGATGGGGAGCAATGGCTCTGGCGGCAGCTGCACTTTTGGCATAGACAATGGGAGAAGAAAAGTCTGTGGCAAGGCTTGGCTCAAGGGTCTTGTTGCTCAACATTTTAGATCTCCAAAATGAAAGAAGAAGCCTCTCCCTTAGTGTCCTGGTGGCTCTTGGGCCCCACCACAGCCCAGGGGTGACATTTCAGAGATGCCCTCGTCTCTCTGAGCACACTGCTCCTCCTGCCTCGCTGCTTCTTGTACCAAACCAAGTACAAAGAAACAAATTTAAAAGAAAAAAAAATTAAAAATTGCATGGCCAAAGCAGCAAATAGCTGCTTTAAATAGTCCTTTAAAGTTTTGTCTTGCCTTTCACTTAGTGAGCTGGCAAGCCTGAGCTTCTCTTGGGTTTCCCTGGTTGTCTTTGTAATCAGGAACATAAGAAATTGTTTTCTTTTTCCTTTATTTTTAGTTAAAAATTTCATCTGGGATCTTCAGAGCTGGGACCATAATTTTTAAACCTTGAATCTGGAAAGCATGTTTGCTCCTGTTGGACTTGCAAGGCTGAGCCCACACTGGTCCCTATGGGCAAGGATGGAGCTGCTGAGTTGAGTCGTCCATGTGTATGTAACTTTATCCTGGCAGTACTGTCCATGCTCCACAGATGCCACCAGCTCCATTTAATGACACAGACCCCACCTGCAGTGCCTGAGTCATGCCAGTGTCTGACTTTTTAGCCCAGCTTTTGTTAGGTAGTCACGTAAACCAGCAAGGAAGCTGATGGAGGGGATGATGCAGCTGACTTAGCTCCTGAGCTGAAGAGGAACGTGGCATGTTCCCACTCAGTGTGGGGACCACTGAGGGCTCTCTCTGTTCTGATCAAAAAAATATTACAGCCTAATGCCTGCTGGAGGGAGAGCTGATGTCCCAGAAACTAGAAAGCAGCTCCACAGCAGACAGACCAAATGTTCTGCAGAGGCTTTAACAATGGTCCATCTCTTAAGTAACTCTAAAAGTGCTTCTTGCTCAGCCACCAGTAGTGTGCAGAACCAGCTGCTGCCATTAATCCTCATTTAATTTTCCAGCAGAAAAAAAAAAAAAAACCAAAAACATGGGAAAATAGGTGAACTCTGTATTTTTGGGAAGTTTGGCTTTTGGTTTAGAAATGTGATGAAAGAGGAAACTATTTTTATTATTCCTGTGAGAAGCTATTATCCAATGCAGAGCCATGAAACTTCATTTGAGCATAACCTGATTTACCTAAACTGATTGCATCTCATGATATTACCTACTTGGGCTGTGATTTTTGTCTATTTTCGGATCCTAGTGCCAGCATAAAAGACTAAAATTACTGCTCTGGCCATGCATTTTATCTCAAGTGAAAGCTGTTTTATCTTCTGATAAAAATGATGCAGCATTGCCCTTTTTACTTGTCGAGGCTGGCTGTTCTCTCTGATTAAATGAAGGCGCAGCAGGGCAGCACTCCCAAAATGTTTCTGGGGGCTGGTGATGCTCCCTGTCCCCTGCCCAGGCACTCCGGGGTGGTGCCAGGAGCACTCCTCGCTCCCTGGGGGGGGATGGAGTCCTCTCCAAACGAAAGAGGAAAGAAAACAGAGCAAAAAGATGCAGCGGCCAAGCTTCAAAGGAGGGAGGGCAAAACGGCCAGGAGCCAAAGTGCGAGGAGAAAGGAGTGTGAGAGTAGGGAGACACAGAGAAAGCGGCAGCGCCTCGAGAGCTGGTCTGGTTTTACTCTCACACCTTTCACTCCTCGTCGTAGCCACACCGGGTCCCCAAGCACAAGGAAGAAACTGCACTCTTTCTCATACTCCTCACGGTCAAGTACTCTAAGGGTAATGAATTTCCTGTGGGAACACAAGACAAAGGCAAACACATGATTGGCATCGCACACACATGCAGGTCACGTCCGCCCGGGTGCTGTGGTGACAGAGATGGTTGGCTGGGGAAAAGGGGCTGCACATCCCCCCTGGGGCATATGGGGAAGGGCAGGAGCATCCTCAGCACCTGGCCCAGGTCGTGCCTTGGTGGCCTGGGGACAGGCTGTGCTCAGGGGGGACGGGGAGTGGCCTTGCTCCTGCCCTTTTCCATAGGCACCGGGGATGTGAGCTCGGTGTTGCAGGTGCCAGACATGAGTGAGCCAGACAGGGACACACAGGCTGGGCTCAGCCCCGGAGCACATCCCCCACCTTTCTTCTCACTCATCTCCACCAGCCGGGGCTCCCCGATCTCTAGGTAGAAGGTCTTGTTTTTCTCATACTCCTCATCATCTATCACCTTGATTGATATCGTTTTGCTGGAACAGAGAAGAAGAAATAGAGATTCAAGAGTAAGGGGGGAAAAGGGAGGAGGAGAAACAGGGAGCACGACAGGAGAAGGAGAAGAAGGTAGAGGAGGAAGGTGAAAAGAGCAGGAAAAGGGGGCTGTGGACAGAAAACAGTGGTTTTGCTGGCACAGGCTGGAGGGACAGCACAGTCAAAAGCAAAGGGCAGGAGCCAATGGGCCAAGCTTGCCTCAGGATGGGCATGGACCACAGAGCACCAGCAGCCTGCAGGTGTCATCCTCCCTGGCATGGCCAGGCTGGGCCAACCTCCTCCAGAGTTGTCTTGGCAAGACATGTCCCTTTCCAAAAACCTGTGGTATAGAACAGCCCCTGGGCAGCTTGCACACCTTGCACGGGCACAAGCACTGGGAACCAGCACAGACCAAGCCCCTGGAAGCATGATGCACTGCTCAGGCTTGGGCATGGAAGAGGCTCTGTCTCCCCAGACTCAGCAGATTCATGAACAACATCATGATCAGCTGCTCAGTCTGGGCTTTGGAGGCTCTGATTTACAAGCTCAAAAGGGATGTTGGAGTCAGGACTTTTTCTGTGAAGGGAATGCAAAGGAAAAATGGCCCTTCTGGTTAGGGCAGGCACATGGAAAGCTTCACTGACGGTGGGATTTTACTTCTTAAATTTTACTTTACAAGCAGCACACCCTTTCCCAAGCCTTCAAGGTTTAGTCCTCTCCCATTAGAGAGCTGAGCAGCTGCACCCTCTCACATGACCCAGGGGTTGCTGAATTTGCCCCTGGAACATCATCAGGACAGTCTGAAGGCAGAGTCACTGCTCAGAGCACAGCCACAAGCACACACCACAGAAGCTGAAAGCCTCACAGGAGGCTGCGGCCACCAGGAGAGAGATTTGCTCCTTGAGCCACCCAATGAAGTAAAAATTGCTCTTCCAGAGGAACAAAATTAGCACAGAGGTGTTTCAGCTCTTTTCAGGGACTCACAGAAACAGCTGGCTGAAAGCTGCTCACCAGAAGGAGACCAAACCTGAGTACAAACATGGGGTGGTGGACCTGTGCTACCGTGGTCCTTCCTACAGCAAAGCCATTGCAAAGACAACACAGACAGAAATCCAGCACCTCTGCTCCTCCCTGGAGGCTCTGCTCACTGTCCTGGCACTGCCGTGGGGACAGGACCTCCTCCTGGCTCTCATCTTGATCCAGACAAGTAACAGCACAAAACAAAAAGCCAAGGCACTGATTGTAGTCCTGTGTTTGCTTCTGCCTGGGTTTGCTTTCCCCCCACACTCAGCTGACAGCACTGTCATGCTCCTGTGAATGCTTTTACCTAAACCAGCTTTCCCACTGCTCCCTCCCTGCCCAAGCCTGAATGCCCTGTCCTTTGAAGAAAAGTTTCTCATCCCACCCCTGGCTCCTCTGCACTTTCCACGTGCACCCAGCACAAGCTGAAGCAGCCCCAAGGCCGCTCCAAGACATGATGAAGGAGGTTCTGCTGTTCCTGGCAGGTCCCAGCACTGAAAACCCATAAACATGGAAGAAAGCCACGCTCTAGGGGAGTGGAATTGAGGCCACACTGCCGTGATTTCTGGCTTTCTCCTCTCCTTGCACATCTGCACTGGCCACCCAGAGCCCCTCTGCTAAGCTGACAAGTATTTGGCAGCAGAGTCAACATTTTCTACTCATTCAGGGTAAACACCTCAAGCACTCAGAGGAACAGCCAGGATGATTTCTTGTGCTGTTTGCTGTGAGTCAGAAGTGTATTAAGTTTGCCCTTCATGCTTTTAATGAAACCATTTACTCAAGAGCAAGTGATGGCTGTGAAAAGTGTAACAATGCAGCACGGCTCAGTGTAATTGTATTTTATAATGAATATCTGTAATAATTTGTTCAGTTTGTAATTATTGCTGCAATAGGTTTGTACACAGGAAAAATGGTTACCGAGCAGGCAGCTGATCTTGCTTTGCGTTGATGAGTTAGGGGAAATTATCATGTATTAAAAAACTAATGAAGGATATAAAAATGCTCTCAGTTAAGCTTTCAAAGAGAACCTGATAGAATTACCAGAATGGCACAATTTCAGAAACATTACTAACAAAATCAATAATTTTCCTGACAGCTTCCATTAAAATGTACATTGCATCCTGGCCTCATGCAGGAAAAATCCCCTCAGGAAAGTTAATTAAGAGAGGTGCCTTCTTAAATTCTGAGGGCAGCAGAGACATCAAGACATAAACTTCCTATGGGTGTACTCTGGCTTGTCATGTGTGGCACGCCTCAAAGCCTCACAAAATAACTCTCCCTCACAAAAAAAAAATCTGTGTGCCAATTTAAAAAAAAAAAAAATCTGATGCTTAAATGCAACAGCAATAGGACTTCACAGAATAAAGCAGAATAACAGGGCTTTAAGTGCCACTGCCAGGAGGTGGTGGTGTTATGCAGTTTTCCAAGTGATCATTCCAGGGTGTGAACAAGTGCCCTGTGCTGGGTAGACTTGTGTGCTGCTGCTGTTTCTGCTGCACAAGGCTGCTGGGAAAATGGCTAGGCAGAACAAATGGCAAGTCTGCTCTCTGGGTGAATTTCCAATCAGCAAAAATTGCTGAGGCAAATTTGTCCCTGGAATGAAACTGCAATCCTGGAGGAAAGGATTACCTCCTAATGGTGTTTGAGAAACAGCAAGGATGTGAAAATAACACAGGCTATTGTTAGAGCGTGCCTGATCTCCATCACAGCTTCTGCCTGCTGCAGAGCCCCTTCCAGGGTCCTGCACACACCTGGCAGGGCTTGGTCAGTGCCAAGGAGGAGGGCCAGGCAACCACACCTTTCATCCTGCATTAGAGTAAGGACTGCTGGCTACAGCAATCCAGGATGGGCACTGATGTCCCCCTGCTCCTGCTGAACCCTTCCATGTAGTCCCTGCCTCTCACTCCTCTCCCAGGTCCAGGACGTGGTGGGAATGAGGTGGAGCGTGGGCAGAGCCAGGATGGCTGCATGAGGCTCAAGCACTGCCTGAAGCATCTGTCCCTGGACTTTCCCAGCTGGACACAGCAGGATGGGGAGACCAGAGGCCCCACAGCACAAGTACATGCTGAAATTTGTATTTAGGATCTCTGTCTCCTGTGCCTCAGGGGCTCTTCCAGAAAAAGGTGTGGTAGTGCATAACAGAAAATCAAAGGGACACTTCTTAGCCCTGAAACCCCTCATGCTGTGTCATTGCAGGGCCAGTATCCAGGAGTCCCAAAGCCACAAGACACAGGGGAAAAAACCAAAGGATAAAAGCAGCCTCTAAACCATTACACATTTTCTTCACCTCGTGGGAATCTGGGGTCCATACAGAGGGTGTTTCCAAGCTGTCCCTTGTATACGGAGGCCAAGAATCAGCTTTGATTTGGGGCTGACAGTGGTGTTTTTGCCATAACCTAATGTCTGCAGGATTTAAGGGTATTTAAGCCAAACACTCAAGATCCTATGAGTGCACAACACCACAGCCCTTGGAACAGCTGGATTCATTTTTTCCTCTTTTGACCCTCAGTCATGCTGCAGATGGGAAAGAAAAATTTCTGAAGAATCATGGGGATGGAGGTCCTGTGTTGACATAAATCACCAGTCCTGACACACCTCCCTGTTCCTTCCTCCAGTGATACCATGGGGCAAGTTACAGCAAACCAGGGCTGATGCTGCTGGGTTTTCCTTGCACTGGTGTTGGGTCCATCTCACCTGAGCTAAGGAGCCCTGCTCTGCCATGAAGACTGAGGGCATCCATGACCCATCCGACTGTCGGCACTTCTGTGCAAGAAACTGCACTTCCCTGAGTCTGCAGTCCAAGCAATTGCTGAGGGAAGGAATTTAATCTCATTTCTGTATACTGGAAATCAAAGAGTAAACAGGTCTGGCAGAATTTCAGCTCCACCTCTTCTCTTGCAGACACCCAGCAGCAACAGGAGAGGGGTGGTGACTTTGTGGACGTGCCATACGAAGCTCTGCCCTCGCTCTCCATCAGGACTTACTTCTCATTTCAAACTAAGCTATTTCATTCAAACTGAAGAGGTCTTTTATCACAGCATTCCCACTCATAACCCTTAGTTACAACAGCCCATGGAAAAGCCCTCTTGGCTGGTGATGCTCTAGGGAAGAGCTGCTACAACAATGTACAGTGGCAAAAGCAGGACAAGAAGAGAGCAAAGCTTAGAGCAAAATGCCAGCTGGGGAAGGCACCCTGAGAGCAATCCCATGAGTGTGCAGGGACAGGTATGTAGGTAATGAGCTAGAACAGTCTGGCACAGGGTGCCAGGAGCAGGACAGAGATCAACAGCAAAATATTTCTCTATGAGTATTTTTCTGACCACAGGAGAGATGAGCACAGCACGGGCCAAAGATATAAGGATCTGACTCCCAGCTCTCCTGCCTGCACTGGCCTTTTCCCTCAAAGGATCAAATGGCATCAGAAATGATTGGTGAGGATCTCCATGGACCTTTGCATTCCTTTTGAACCAAAACATCTGCACAGTCATGACACACCTGTGGAAATCCCAAGTGTATTTGAAAAAACCCTACCATTCCCAATCTGCACTGCACTGCTTAGCTCAGTGAAATGGCAGAAACCCCTCTCCTGGCTCAGACCAGCAACCAGCATTGCAAGGACCACGGGAGCCTGGAGGGCATCAGCAGCCAGCTCTGGAAAGACTCAGGCAGGACATGCTGGAGGGACAGGGGACATCATCCAGGGCACTTCTTGGCAGGGACAGATCTCCAGGAGCAGAGATGTCACAAGTCCAGCACTCACTTCCTCAGCTCTCTTTCAGAGCTGGAATGGCCAGGAAGTTCTGCACACAGTCAGTGGTGGTGTCTCCAGTGGGCCAGGAAAATGACAAACACACAAGCAGCTGTCAGAGCAGTCAGTAACAAGTCTGCCCATGAGAACGTGGCACGTTGCTGCTGTCTGCACAGACACTTGTTCCTGAATCAGCAGAGGGAATGATGCACTTCTGCAGCTTGTCAGCCATCCAGCTTCCACTGATTGCCCAGGAGAGCCACAGGAGTAGCTTGGAGGATGTTCAGCTGCAGATTCACAGCTACAACATCCAGGCTGGGCAGCCAGGAGTGGGTTGTGCTGCCTAAGCCTGGTACTGCCCGCCCTGATGTCCCAACAGACCAGCATTTCCCACCCAAGAGGGTCATCAATTACACTGAGGGAATAGCCATGAGGGACACATGTTCTGGAGGTGACATTGCAAAGCCACATCCATCGGTGCTGCCTGTTCTAGCATGGGCTCCCAGACTCCCACAGAACCCTGCCACATTGATTTCTCATACATCTGCCTGTCAGCCAGTCACTTCATTAGCTGAAGTTAGAGCTTGCCATGAGAGATGGGCACGTGGCTTGGGAAGCTCCCAGCCTCACACAGGTCACTGGGCACAGGGCAGTGCCTGTGCAGATTGGCAAGAAAACTCCAAAATCATCATCATCAACATCATCATCACAGCTGGGCACCACCTGAGCCAGAGGGCAGGGCCACATAAAATGGGCCCCAGTCACAGTGAGGAGCCTGGACCAGACCCCCAGGCATGGCTGGAACCAACTACCAAGAGCAGCTTCCCTGCTCAAATTCTTGACAGATACTCGAGGAAGGAAATTGCTTGTTGCTGGGAAGAAAAGGAGGTAATGGGCTTTTCTTTCACCAGCTGACAACAAAATTGCACCTTATGGTGAGGAGGTGGCAGCCTCATGTACAGAGAGACACCCAGGTCCATGGTGGAGGTGTCTGTGCCAGCCACAGGGCGTGTGTGTGTGTGGTGGGGGACACAGGTGAGGGCAACATGACAGCGCAGGGAAAAACCTTCCTGAGGGACATAAGGGGGGCAGAAATGGGCCAGATTATGTGAAAGACCTCGTGCCACACGTGCTTTTAGTTGCTCAACAGTGGTCTTTGGCAGAGGAGAGGGCTCATCAGGGTTTCTGTCCCTGCTGATGGGTTCCCATCTGTGTAAGATGTCCCATGAGTCACCCATGCAGGATCCTTTGCCAAACCAAGCCCTGCTGACATGAAATGTCTGTACTTAATGAAAATTTTGCCTGCAGCACACTGCAAACATGACAGGGAGGGAAAAGGAAAACCTGCCTGAAACAAAGCATGACGCATGCTTTGGGAAGTATGGATGTGAGCTGATCTGATGTGGCAGCTTGGTGTGCTGGTCCAGCGGCCCAGGTCTGCATGGGGCTTCACACTCCAATGCCTCCCAAAACGATCGAGCAAACCAGCCTGGACACTGCAGACAAGGGGAGGGGGAAGTAGAAATGGTCCCTCTATACCTTCCCCCCACCTCTGGAGCCAAAATTCATCAGGCTCCTCTGATTTTCTCGTATGCCCTCCATCTCTTTCCCCAAGGTCTCCTGAATCAATCAGACCGCAGGGCTGTGTTGTCATTTCCATGTCTGCATAAACCAACTGCTCCCCTGGCCTCGGGATGTGCTGAGTTTAAATGACAACATACGGCTCAAATACATAACACCGTCCTGCTCCAGAGCATCACTACCAGGAAAAGCCTGGAAAAAGATCCAGCCTGCTTTTCCTTGCCCTTGCAGAAACACAAGGCATGAGAGGTGGTCTGCAGAGACAGGAAGACTGAGGGCTGTTGCTGCTCGAATAGCTGGGAGATGACAGGCACAGCTGATGCTCAGTGTCTCAGAAAATACTTTTTAGGAGCAACGATTGCCAGGTAAGATGATTTCACATGCCAGACTGAATGCTGCTTGACTCTCCTCCTAGGAAGACCATATTGAGAAGGATTTGTCAGACCAGAAATGTTTTTCTGGCGAATCCTCAATGTTTGCTCTGATGTGACTGTGAATTCTGTGCTCTGACTAATGCACTTCATCCATCTGCCAGTGTCACATCTTGCAAGGGACCAGCTGGGTGAAGATGAATGGGACTCTCTTGATCTGCCCCAAACCAGTGCCTGAGCCTTCGGTCATACTTAAATGTTTCCACAGCTCCAGCTGTGGTCTCCTCTTCCATGGCTCTGGATGTGGTGACACCAGGAAAAAGCTCTTTTCCTGCTTTTCCCCAGTCTCATTGCTGTGCATGTCTAGTGCTTATGATCCACAGCCCTTAAAGCTCCCAGAGTGCCTGCTGGAGGCAGGATCCCTGAGGGATCAAACAGAAGAGACCAATCTAAATCAGTGTCTGCAGCTCCAAGGACAGCTTGCCCAAAGAGTGCAATACCACTGATGACTAGGAGGGCAAACACATTTGATGTGAATTTGATCAAAACCACCCCCAGCAGCAATTACTTAAGGTACCTAGGAAAGCTGACAGAGTAGAAATAACTTCTCCCCTGGCTGTGCACAGCCCTGCCCATGCCAGCTGAAAACTGCATTAGTCCTGAAAAATCCAGCCTGTGCTGCAAGCAAAGGATTGACTGCCCAGAGCTCAGCCCAGCCCAACATCCTTGCTCAGAATAAAAGCCTGCAAATCCCACTTCTAAGCCTAAGGGTTAAGAGCCAAAATCTGGCATTTCCCCCTAGTCTGCCTTTCTGGGATTTTCTCTTGACTGACCTGGCTGGGCAGTCAGGTCTGTGAGTTGTCCAGGCAGGTAAATAAGGGAACAGAAACTTGGGACACAATTGCTTCTTTCACCCAAATACACATCCAGCTTTTCTTTGCAGCCAGGTTCCCCCTCATGACAATAATTGCTCTCACCTTTCAAATAAATATGACTGCTCTTCCCCGTGTGCACCTGGATAGTTGCCATGACAATGCTCCTCAAACAGAAGACATCACTCTTATTTATATGGCTTTTGGCCTCCACAAAATGAATTTCAATGAGCAACTGCCAGCAAAAAGGGGCATTTTTGCAGTTCTGTAAATCATTTAGCAAACTTTGCTGAGTTAAACCTGACTAAACAAAACAGTAGGGACCACCAGAAATAATAGGTCAATGTCTAACAGCATGGCTTCAGCATTAGAAATCAGGATTCAAGGAAGCCGAAATTATATGTGCTGTGCATGAACTGCTATAGCAAGACTTTGTATCAATCCTGGCAGTGTTTCCCTCCCAGGGAAGGCAGATTTCAATTCCTGCTTCCTGGGTTTCAGGGCGAGGGAGAATTTCCCTTCTTATTTGGGAAGACACTTGACAAGGAGTCATGATTGTGCCCTGCCACTCTGCCAGGGCTGCTGACAGCCAGCTCTGCTTCTGGAAAAGCAGCTGTACATGGGAAAAGAAAGAGAAGATGAGGAATGCTCAGTGACAGCAGAGGGCACGCCACAAAAATTCAAACGGCAAACATCAATACAGGATGTGCAGGTCTGCCTTCAAGAGCAGCATCCACTGTCATTTCAGCTCCATGCTCAGCCAGGCATGAGTCTGACTCTTCTTATTTGATGGCTGGCCCCAAAGATCAGGCCCTGCTTTTCCAGACACTCCTGTGAAATTCTTGGCGTGGTGACCCAGCAGCAGGATCAAAGCCTCCTGATGGTGTGGCAGGAATAAACACTTGGCCATCACTACATTTATCATCCCCTGCCCAGTGAAGGATTTCAAGACCTGGATAGTAGACTCACACTGAACTTTTATTAGAAGTTGTAAGTTATCCTCTGCCAGGGTTCTAGGGAGGCTCAAGTGGAATGCTCACAATTTAGCATTTTAAGTGACTGGATACAGAGTTCATCCCTGGTCCAGACTCCCTTTGGCAAGTCCCCTGTGCTGGGACAGTATCAGAGGCTACCTGATGGTATAAAAGACCAAGTGAAGTGTCTGGGTACCAGCACATGAAATGCTGTCATTATATAGGCTTGAAATATCAGGGATATTGGGATGCTGTGCAGGGATTTCTGAAAACCATCACCCAAGCTGAGAGCTACACCCCAGTGCCTTGCTGTGATGTCACTTGCCACAAGGCAAGCCCTGCGAGGGAGGTGATGCAGATCCTGCATTTGTCCTTTCCATCCAGAGATAAGGCCAGCAAGCTCAGACAATGCCCCATGAAGTATTCAGCCACCCCCAGAGAGGGGCTGCTGCTGGGACAATGCTGCCTTAAGCAGGGACACTGTTTGGACCATTAAGTCAACAGATGACCCCAAAATCTCAAGTCTGCACTAAAGGTGCTGCCTCATGTATTCACACTGTTATTTTCGTCCTTTGGGGATGGCTCTGGCCAAGGAAAAGCATGTGCTAGGGTTGAGTACCAGCAGCAGGGTTCTTTGTCTCCAGCCCAGCAAATCTTCAGACAGCTTGGTAGTTGTTTGGTTTGTTCGTTTTTCTCCCTTCTTCCTTTTCAATGACTTCCATCTCCAGTGCTGAGATGAAAAAAGTGTGTCAATTGAGATGGGATTTTTCCCCTGCCTTTTCAAACACCTTCAGGTCTTTAGGAATTGCCAGGAATTAATGCCCTTACCCCACAGAAACTGCTCCAAAAAGACTGAAGGACCTCAGTGTCCTCAGGCAGGCGTGTGCAGGGCTGTGGGACCTGGCTGGAGGGCGCTGCCACAGCAGGAGCCATTCCCTGCCCCTGCTGAAGGGTTTTGCCACTCTGGGGGCTGCAGCATCCTGACAAGGATTCTGCATTCCATTCCAGAGGAGCTTCCCTGCTGCTGGACACTCGGGAGGTCAGGAGCTCGTAGGCAACTTCAGGAATCACCATTCACACTGTGACTGTTTACTGCCAAATAAATTCAGTCGTGAAATACGTCCCTCTCAGCTGAAACTCTGGGCACAAAAACCCTTTGAAAGAGACACCAGATATCCTGAAGTCCCCAGTGATCCATGGGGTTAAAGCTTGTGACGGGAACAAAAAAGCAAACACAGGTTTGCCAAGGATCCCTCCCAGCGCAGAGACAGGCAGGAAACCAATCCAATGAGGAGCATGAAAAAATTCTGCTTCTGTCTCCAGTTACCAAGGAGATTGTTCAAACAAAGCTAAAATAAGAGGAACCAAGTGGCCAAGAGAAACGTGAGAGTGGAAGAGCCACTTGAATGCTTTGTGATGGCTTTGCTGGGCAGGGTGCCTGTGATGGCTCAGCCTTGGCCAGAAGCTCTTCCCCTTTTCCCAGGGGAAAACTTCCATATTTTGGTTTGCATGTACCTGTGTGAAAATGTCCAGGAGCTTTTAAATATGGCAATACAGAAAAGTCCCTGCCCATAGAGGTTTCAGCCATGTGCCAGCCCCATTTATGGCAATTGTGGCAGCAGGACACAGCACTCGATGGCCTCAGCCCAGACCTGTGTGTTCAGGTTCTCAGAGGAGATCTCCCTGTGGGAGCAAACTAAATCCATCTGTGTGTAGGGCTGAAAATTCCACCCTTTGTGGCCAGCTCAGCAGCTCCAGTGTCTGTCTATAAGATCAGAGAACTGGCAGATACATGGAATATGGGATGAAAAAATCCTACTGCAGAGCCCCATGGACACACACGTGCTGGATTTGCTCCTGTAACAGTCACAGGATCACAGAATCATTTGGGTTGGAGAAGACATTTAAGATCATCAAGATCCACCATTAAAGATCAGAAGACAAGCACCACCACACTGTACAAGAAGACAGGGCTCTCTCCAGCTCCACCTCGTGCCAGGGCTGCACAGGGGCTGCCTCAGGTCCAGCTGCACATTTCTCTTGTGCTGGGAACTGCAGATGTTACATGGAAGTGGCAATTCCCACACAAACCCCAGAGCCTGTAAGCTGCTTTCCATCCCTCTGCAACTCTTAGCTAAGACAAGGAGAGAGAAAAGTTCCCAGATGCTGTTTCTCCAGCAGATCCTCATATCTTACACATGCTCATCCGGATGCCTGATGCAGTCAAGGGCTGTGAGTTAAAGGCAGTGCCTGTTGTTGAGCCTGCCCACGACTTTCCACTATTTTAGAGTCTGTCTCAGCTGCTTGGTGCTTTGCCAGACTTTAGCCATTCAGAATGAAACTTTCCATGTAGAGTGGCCACTGCTGAGAGAGTAATGAAAAGCCCCACCGTCTCAGCTTTGGGAAAAAAAAAGAAATGCTGCTCTGCCCATGCAAACATTTTTTCCCCAAACACTATATTGAGTAATTCTCTCTTCCTTATGCTTTGCTGCAGAGGACAAAACTTAGCAGAAGGATCTCTCTCTAGTGCTCAGGATGTGCCAATTTGCTTAAATTAGACCAAGTCCTAAGACTCTAAAAACTTGCAAAATGCGTAGGCTTCTTCAAACTGGCAGCTCAAAGTCTTGGAAGATTTAATCTGCTCTGGAAATGCTCCATTCTTTCCCAGTGCCAAACCTGTTTTTGCACAGGCTGTGCCCTCAGCAGGACTTTTCCTGTGCCTTGGAGCTGCTGGGGAGCTGGGAGCTCTGGCAGCAGCAGGAAAGCTGGCTGGCCTAGGTACCCATGGCAGGGGCAACCACGGGGCCTGAGAAATTCCACAGCCATGCCTTTCCTCCTCCTCCTCCTCTTCCTCCTTTACTGCTGGCCTCTGAGCTACCAATGTCTCCAGGCACATGGACGCTGCATCACAGACCTGGCATCTTTGCTGTGAGGATGACAGGCTCTCTGCAGTATTTTTACCAGCTTGTGGAGGTAAATGATGAAGCTTGCTGGGAAACAGACACTTGCTCCCTCATACTCAGCCTGGGATCTGTAGTGGATGATTCTCCTTTTCTGTCCATCCTGATCCTGACCTTGGCTTAGTGAGCTAGGGCTGCTGGGGAAAGCTAGAGTTCATCTCTGTCCAAAGTGCTTGGCTGGGTCACTAGAACCTGCTCCCTGTGCTGTGTTCTCTGGCTGCAGGTGCACTGCTGCTACCAAAAAACCCTGCTGGTCCTGGGGAGGGCAATTTAATGCCAGGAGACGTAGAAGCATTTAAAGCATGAAGAAGTGGAAATACACTTCAGTCTCATGCTCAGGAGTTTCTCCCTAGTGTGGACCTGGTGGGAACAACTGGGATGGTTCAGGAGCTGTTGGGTGCAAGGAAGGCAGGAGGGAGGCCAAGGGAAAAATGGTTTCCCAAAGAGTCCTCCCAGTGCAAAGCTGGGGAGGGGGAGAGAGACAGATAAAAGCAAAGCTAGCATGAGCCTTTGGCTCCAGAAAACCTCCCTAGTGATGGCAACTGCAGTATTGTAGAAGTAGCTTTTAAGAAGTGCTCTGAAGACACTGTCAGGATTCCCTGGAATCATAAGGGAAACCATAGCAAAGTGTAGTAAGAGAGGAAACCAAATTGACCAAAACAACCAGCCAGGAAATACAAGCTGCCTTTTGTATCTTGCCCCTTTCCTCTCTGAAACTCATTTGCTTTTCCTTCAAGCATGGACAAGTGCTGTTGTGAGGCTATTAATGCTTTCAAAGAAGAGAATGAAATCTCAGCTGGAGACTCCACTCAAAGACAGGCTGAGGTGCCCTTCCAAATGCTCTGCAATGCAGCCCCCCTGCTGTCATTCATCACATCCATTCATATCATCCCATCATGATACCTAGTTTCCCATTGAGTATCAGGATGTGGAACTGACCATGAGCACATTTATTTACTACAGCCAGGTAGTGATCCTCTAGTAGCTGCACACAGTTAAGTTTTATTTTCTCACCAGTGTTCACATCTTAAAGCTATTTAGGTTAAATTAAACCCTAACCTCAGCAGGGCTCAAGCATGGTGAGTCAGGGGTCCTGGCCATGTGCTGGAGTGGGATGGGCCAGAAGCTGCAATGCACCCAAAGGCTCAGCCTGTGGTACCATCATGGGCAGCAAAATGAGTGGGGACCCCAACCAAAGCTGAAGAGAGGGGCTGTGAGCCCACACAATCAGTCAAATTTCCCCCCGCTTCAATCTGCAGCATGTTTTGACTTCATTTCAAAATGCAGGGGGAAAATCTCAGCAGCAAAATCTTCTTTGAAAGCAGGGAATGAACCCGCAGAAGAGCTCCGAGTGTGGCAGCACCAGGAGAGCCGGGGTGAGCCCCAGCTCTGCGTGCCCAGGGCTCGTGTTCGGCTGAGCCTGGGAGCCCAGGGGCAGCTGCAGCAGCCTCGGAGCTCTCCCTGGGAGTGAACATTGGCTCACGGCTGCTGTTTCCCCAGAGGCACCTTCGCAGAGCACGTTAGCAAAAGTCTCTAATTTTATTGGCACTACTCAGGGAAGATGTCAGGGCATGGAAAAAAAACAAACCCCAAAACAGTAAGAATTTGGAATGGTGCTGCATGCATCTTCTGAGAGAGATTTTCAATTTGCTGCCTCCTTTTCTGAGAGCTAGACAATATATCAAAGAGCATATTTGGGGTGGGGTTTTGTGTGTGTAGTTAAATTAAACCCTAACCTCAGCAGGGCTCAAGCATGGTGAGTCAGGGGTCCTGGCCATGTGCTGGAGTGGGATGGGCCAGAAGCTGCAATGCACCCAAAGGCTCAGCCTGTGGTACCATCATGGGCAGCAAAATGAGTGGGGACCCCAACCAAAGCTGAAGAGAGGGGCTGTGAGCCCACACAATCAGTCAAATTTCCCCCCGCTTCAATCTGCAGCATGTTTTGACTTAATTTCAAAATGCAGGGGGAAAATCTCAGCAGCAAAATCTTCTTTGAAAGCAGGGGATGAACCCGCAGAAGAGCTCCGAGTGTGGCAGCACCAGGAGAGCCGGGGTGAGCCCCAGCTCTGCGTGCCCAGGGCTCGTGTTCGGCTGAGCCTGGGAGCCCAGGGGCAGCTGCAGCAGCCTCGGAGCTCTCCCTGGGAGTGAACATTGGCTCACGGCTGCTGTTTCCCCAGAGGCACCTTCGCAGAGCACGTTAGCAAAAGTCTCTAATTTTATTGGCACTACTCAGGGAAGATGTCAGGGCATGGAAAAAAAAACAAACCCCAAAACAGTAAGAATTTGGAATGGTGCTGCATGCATCTTCTGAGAGAGATTTTCAATTTGCTGCCTCCTTTTCTGAGAGCTAGACAATATATCAAAGAACATATTTGGGGTGGGGTTTTTTGTGTGGGTTTTTTTTTGTTCTTGTTTCATTTTGTTTATTTATTTTTTTTTTTTTTTTTTAAGAACCCTCTAGCAATGGTCTTTATTGTTTTCCAATTCAGAGCTGCCAGAGAGCCTGGAGGATTATTCTGCACAGAGCTATAAATGATGCCCCATATTAATGATTGCTTTCACTGATCTTTGGAGGAAAATTCCAGAGTGACTCGTGAAGATGAGATTTCCATTTCTACATCTCAAATAAACAGCTGCACATCAAAATCCTAGAAACAGGCAGAAAAACATGTTTCCCAGCTCCCAGAAACCCAGATAAAAATGCCCAAGGTATATTCCAAGTGGACAATGATTTGCGTGCAGTGGGCCCTGCCAGGAAAGCAGCGAACAAAAATGATTTCCAGCTGAAGGGCAGAGAACTCTGCACCACATCCCTGGGCAAGGGGGACACCAAGCTTTTTCAGGGGGGTGGAAAATGCCATCGTTTCCCACCTGAAACAGCTGTGCCATGAAAAACATCAGAGGGAGGCTAGTTTGAAAGCTGAAGATGCTGAGATTTACATCTGATTCGTAGAAGACCTGGGTACAGGCACCGATTGCTCTGGGTTTGCCATGGGGCAGAGCCACTCACACAGCCCAGTCACTCCCCTGGTACACACCCTGTCTGTGTCCCACAAATAGCAGGGCCATGTATATTTAATAGGCACAAACACACACACAGGCACAGCCTGCAGGCACTCAGCCCCAGCACTTGCAGCTTCCTTCTGGCTTGGGCTCCTTTTCCCTTTTTCAGTCTGGAGCAGCCCTGTTTCCCTTCTGCAATTCACGACCACCAGCCAGGCACAGGTAAGGGTTTGTTTTCCAGCACACTCAGGCCCTGTGAACTCGCTCAGTGGAGAAGGGCAGTGCCACAAGCAGCACAAACCTGTTTGCTGACGTGATGGGACTTACACACGCCACGAATTTTGTCCTTTATTAGGTCTCCTCTATCCACTCTATTATTCATGATTCCAGCCTTGTTTTCTCAAGCTGCAGGGAAAGCCAAGAGCTAATCAGGACAAATAATTTTTGGGCTGGCAGCCTTCACCCACCAGCACACCATGGAGATACACTGGGTGCCAGGGGAGCCAGGATTTCCATTCCAGGGTTCTTAGGAGCTCTAGAAAAATGAGCAATATCCAGGCAAATCAGGACCAGCTGTGAAAGCTACAGCCATTGGGAAAAATTTGACAAGCCTGTAGGGCTTCCCCTTTTCCAGCATGTTGATAGCTACAGGAAATAGACACTTTTTAAAGTTTTCACAACCGGGTTTCAGGAGGACCCATCAGCCTTACTAAATATAATATTTCACTCTGTGAGCCATTATTTATTTATTTCTCTTGGCCCTGCTGTGCCCACAAAGCTGCCTGGAAGTGAGGAAACTTGGCCTCACTGCATTTCAGACTGAAGCAATGCTCTGGATCTGCAAGCCAAAGGAAAACAGGAATCAAGTTAAAAATATGCACATATTTTTGTGTATATACATTTGTGATTATTCTTTGTGGCAAGGATTTGGGACTTTTTTTGCTATTGACAAAACTGCAGGAAGGCCCTGGCAAACAAGAAGAAGAAGGCTGGGAAGTGAGGGATGTGCAAGGCCTGTTTGAGCTGTTTGTAACTGCTTGTTTAATAAAGATCTTTGCACAAGATCCATGTATTGATGCACCCAAACCAGGTGCCACCCAAATGTGGTGAGTGCATTCAGGTGTTAGCTGATTTCCCACTCTCTCCACACTGTTTGCTTCAGCTACGTGCTTGGATCACAAGTAGGTTTGTCCAGCTCCTCCATGTGAACATTAAAAGTGCCCAAATGCCTCAGAGGAAAGAAAAATGACTGACTTTGGAGCTGGCTGTGCACACCAGCCATTTGCACCAATTTACATGAAATTTGCATTTCATCACCAATCATTACTCAAATGTGCAGAAAATATGGTTTCAGTCAGCTCACTGTGGGCAAACAAAGTAATCTCTCTCGCAGTTTTAAGCCAGTGACCTTCTGTCCCAGCATCAGAAATGACATAAATTGCCACTTGGATGGCCCAGGCTTTTCCCAGGCAAGCCAAGCCAGCCTGAAGACACCAGGACATGCTGCTCTGCCCATTCACTCTCCTCTGGTTCCCTCTCCCCTGCAGTGATAATTTCCTCTAGGAAAAAAAGCACAGGACTCATCCCAGTGCTTCCAGAACCGATGGATTTGCTCTCAGCAGCCCCCTCCATCACTGGACAGTTCAGAATGTCCAGGGAACAACATTCAGGCTGTTATGAAGCCAAACACAATTGACCCCCAATGCACACTCATTTTCCTGCCTTGCCTCCCTCCCTCCCCTCTCCTTGGGACGTCCACGATGGCCTGGACTTTTTAGCCACAATCAAAAATGCATTTTGGCATAGTGTTCTTATTAGACATAGAAAGCTCTGGCCTGGAGCAGAATTCTGGGGACAGAAGTGGATGTTCGTGAGCCTGGGGCCGAGACATCCAGCAGAGAAATCCCAGCTCTGCTTGTGACGGACTCTATGAGGTCTCAGGAGAATGAGCCAGGCCAACATTTCGTTGCAGCCTTTGGAGGAGGATGCTGAAGTCACCAGTCAAGCTGGCCCAGTGCCCAGTGGCCAGTGTCACCCTAGTGGGCAATGGGCCAGTCCGGCAGCGCTGCAAATGCAGCCTTTTAAACAAAAGTATTGAACTGGATCGGGATGTCTGGCCTTAACAAGCCCAGATTAACCAAGGACTGACTCCTCTCCGCTGCTATTTTCAGCTTCCAAAAGCAGTCTGACCACGTGCTGCCCTACCGTGTCTGCCTGTGAACGCTCTCAGCCTGAACTGACTCAGAAAGGGGCTTGACACGAGTGTCCCTGTCCCTGTTACTCATCCCCAGTGTCCCCACGGTGCTGATCTGCCATCTCTCCCCATGCCATGCCCACTTCAGGCTGTGTTTCCATCCACAGAATTGAGTGGGTGTCTCCAAACGTTGGTGGAGTGCTTCCCCAGGAGCTGCCTTGGAGCAGCGGTGCTGCCAGGCCCAGTGGGATGCTGCCCAGGTGTCTCCTCCGAGCCTCGGGTGCTTTGCTGATCTAACAGACTGCTCTACACACTGCCTCTCAGCTTGCTCTTGCTGAAAACATGACAAAACACACCTCTGCAAGCAGCAGCTGCTTGGGCTCATGCACCAAAACACCTCACCAGACAGGAGACCCAAAGGGACTGAAGTGCCTGTGAGGCAGAAATGGCACGGACACGCTGGATTTGACCGAGCAGCCTTGGCAGGTGCCAAGTGAAATGTCCCAGCCAGCTGGTGGCATGGGGAGGGCTGCTGGCACATCAGGATGTCCATATCTGCCTGGAACACGCTGGAGAAGTGATGTCCGGCTGGGTCCAAGCCAAACAGCTCCAGCTCCAGCTGCCTTTCTCTCAA
Organism: Pyrgilauda ruficollis; assembly: GCF_017590135.1. Classification (NCBI taxonomy): domain Eukaryota; kingdom Metazoa; phylum Chordata; class Aves; order Passeriformes; family Passeridae; genus Pyrgilauda; species Pyrgilauda ruficollis. The sequence continues at coordinate 23,078,114 of NW_024525489.1, read as the reverse complement.
CACCTCCAGGGCTGAGTGCTGGCACACCAGGCAGGAATGCCATGTGCCTCTTCCCAAATAGGTAAGGCACTGCACAGGCAGAAACTCTTTGATAGCGAGGTGTGAAATCCAGCACTCAGCCCATGTTTAAAAAGCAAAGGTCCTGCAGGGCTCCTTATCTCTCCCGCTCCATGAAATGCAGTCAGAAGAAGATGTGAAAAAGAGGCTGTGTGGTTTTTCCCCCCACTTGTAAATCTCAGAGGAAGGCAGGGTTTTTAAAAGCATAGGCAATAACTAGTGGTCTGCCTCTATTTTTTCCCAAATCTCAGTCCATCAGAAGAGGACAATTAAGTTTGGATCTAGATGTCAAAATCTACTTAAAAAAACCATGCTCAACCCAACCCTGAAACTCTTTAGTGTGAACTTAAATTCCTGCTGGACTGGGAGCTGCTCTAGCTACTGGAGTTTGTAAGTGGAAGGAGAAAGTTTCTTCCACTTGAATTCAGCAGGGTTGGTGGGGATTTTTAGGGGTTTTTTTGTGGTTTTTTTTATTTTTTTTTTTTTTTTTGTCAGAAGGTATGTCAATTTATTACAAGTATGCATTTCCTGCAGAACAGATGGGGCCCTGTTGTACAGATCTGAGCACTAAGCCTTTTCTGCACCTCACTTTGCAGCTGTTGACTGTAACTCCCCAGGGAGCAGTAACACACAGCCCACACCTGGACACATCTGGTCTCATCCTGCTCAGGACCGTGGTCAGCAGTGGGCTGCACACAGAGAAGCTCTGCACTGGTTCAGCCTGGCAGTGGCTGTCCCCAGCTCTGGGGGTTTGGCAGTACAAGTGACAATGCCCTCACTGACACTAAAGGCTGAACTGGCTCTGTTACCTCTCCCATCCTCAAAACCTTCTTGCCCGGGAGGAAAAAGATGCTGAAGGATGGGAGATGACTGGAGACTCATTTTCTCAAATACGGTATTTGTGACCCAAAATACATAGATGCCTCTTTTATTAAAAATGACGCATTTCCCTATGTCTGAGGATCCATTTAATGTACCTTATGCTATTGGTATTGCATAAGCTGAATGCAATATTTATATTGCATTTGCATTAATACTGAGCTTATGCAATATTGGTATTGCATAAGCTAAATGCTTATGCATTTAGTTGATTCATTTACAATCTTACTTTCCATGTTTGTAATCACATAGGGGCCACAACATTCCTATGAACACAATCACAAGGTCCTCAAAATGACTGAACTCTCACTTCTATGAAAGCAACTTCCCAGCCCTAAATCCAGCTGTCCCTGTATCCTCATTAAACTGCACACCAGTCCAGCAGATCACAAAAACTGCTTGGCCCAAATTACAGCTCTCCAATGCCTTTCCTCACATCCAAGGCAAACTCTGGGACTCCCATTTGTGTTGCACCACTCATCCTGGTGGTTTCCAGCTCCACCCCTCTTGCATCACTTATTAATCACAGATGGAATCAGCAATCCCAGCCAACAAACATGAACTGAACTCCGTGATATGACCAATCCTCTAAAAATACTGCTGTTTCACAAGGGGGAGGGCCTGGGTGGGAGAGTGCCAGCAGTTCTGCTCTGGCACATTTTGGTCTGGCCTTGCTTGGTTCCCAGCCCGTTCAGCAGCGTGGAACAGTGATCCTGCATCCCACAATTAAACAGGAACCACTCCTTCCTGCCGTGGGGAGAGCGTGTGTGAGATGGATCCCCTCCATGCCTGCCATCTCCAGGGCACCTGCAAAAACACTTAGCAAATCCCTTTTTCTCCCCTGCTCCTGCCTGCTGACAACCTGGCTTCAGGTGGGAATTGTGTGTGGGAGATCTGGGGACACCAGGCAGGAATTTCATGCCCCTGTGAAACCGGAGGGAAATGTGCTGCCAGTGCCAGGCGTGGCAGTGCTTCCAAGTCCTTCCTCACAGCCTGTTCCTGCCAAACACACCCATCCCATGCCATTTGGCTCTTCATTCCATGTCAAAAGCAGGAGGGCAAAGGCTGCTGGTGCACCAGGGCTGTGGGCAGCAGGCAGCACCCGTGGGTGTCTCAGGTTGACAAGACCAGGAAGGATTTCCCCTGAGTGAGCAGGATCAGTCGTCTCACAGAGTGCTCACCCCCTTGAGTAAAACGTTGGTTTGTTATCCCTGTCATCCAGGCACAGGGCAGTGCCACTTGCCAGGTATCATTACATAAGAAGCAGGAATGATAGGGGAGGGGGAGCCCCTCATTGTACTCCCTTCCCCAGCGTGTTCACCACCGAGCACCCCGAGCTCAGGTCACCCCTGGTCCCTGGCATTTCTGCTGCCCTCCCTCATCACTCCTCTGTCACAGCAGGAGCTGCAGGGCAGCCCTGACTCCCCTCCCAGGAAGGGATGCTGAATTCTGCCGGAGTCAGCAGTGAGTGCTGCCTCCTTGGCTCATCCCTGAGTCTTGATCTGCCAAGACAAACCCAGGCTGGTCACAGAGGGCTCCTGGAAATGTGTCCAGGTGCTCCTCTCGCTTAAGTTTATTTCCTCTGAATGCACACCTGATGGAAACAGAAGTAAGGAAGCCACACCCTCTCTCCAGGTACATCCCACATGCTGGCCCTCCACAGAAAGAATAATGAAAGGTAATTAACACCTGGCCCTTTTTCCAGGGTTGACTTTCCCTTCTTGGGAGAAAAGGGAAGGGGAGTTGTGTGATAGCAGCAGCCCTGACAGTGCAATGAAGACGCTGTCACACAGCTGAGCCTGGGGACATGCCAGGAGCTGGCCAGGCTGGCCAAGCAGGGAGCAGTGCCTCTGCTGTGCCACAGTTAGCCAGATATTCTGGCTTCCCTCCCTGTTTTCCCTCCACTGCTCCAACGTTTCTTCTGCAGCGAGGAAAAGCGTTCCTCCACCTGCACCAGCTGTGAAGAAGGAGCACAACTGCACCCAGGAGCAGGAGGAGGCCCGAGCGGGGTCTGCTGCTGGAGCTTTTGGCACAGTAAACACGGGAGGAATCCATCAGGTCGCAGAGCGGCCCCAAGGAGGGGATTACAGAGCTCCTGTTGCACGCGGGACTTGACGTCCAACATAGTTAATGCCTTCTTAATCACTCATAAGCCATTCTGCTCCGAAAGAAAAATAATAACGATAAAAAAAACCCCTCTTTAGTCTCCTTGCTTTTTATTTTTATGTTTGTAAATCCCAAGGCCTTCAAAACAGTGTCCCTGATGAGTGAACTTAACCATTAACCTACAAAGAGCCAACGATGATTATGCCTCTGAAAATAGATTTTATCCATTCCCTCCACTTGCCTCTACTGATCTAGACACAAATGCTTAGTGATTGTTACTTGGCAACCATGGTAAAAATGTACTGAGCCACACGTGGCTACAAAGGATGAAATCACTGTCATGAAATTTCCAAAATAAGTACTGTAATACAAGAACACTTATTCCTAAGAGGAACAAACAAACCTCTGCCTTATATATTGTTGTTGCTAGTGTGTTTCTTTTAAAAATAATTAATTTTTTATTAGCAAGGCACAGTTTTTATTCTTGCTTCTTTGTGACTTCATTCAGCTTGCTTTGCTGTAGTGAGCATCACATACGTGCATGTATGGACACACAGCATTCAGGGAAGCACAGACACCCTCTGCTGAAGCCTGGACAGAAACACAGAGCTGCAGGAGGGCTCACAGGTGGGCAGGGACCTCAGTAGGTCTTTGGTCAAAGCAAGGCCCACCCCCAAGAAAGGGCAGGGTGCTCACATGGGTTTCTGTATAGATGAATGCAGGTAAGCACTTTCCAGGCTCTCAGAGCACATAACAAAAGGTGAATCCATCTGAGACTGCTTTAAACTAGAAATCACTAGTGCAGTGAAAAGCTGGGGTGGATACCAGTTATTGATTAATAACTGCTTGGACCTAGAGTTGTCAAATGTCCAAGTCCCTATAAATCCATTCTTCTCCTGTGGCTAAGCTCCTGTATTCAATGCAAGATAGTCCCACAGGCTACCAAAACCAAGATGCCACTTGCAGGAGATACTTCATATAAAAAACATCCAAGCTTTAATCTTTGACAAAATATTTCCCAATGGGAAAATGTTTGTGTCGTGGCTCTCACAAGGAAGAATTCTGTGCCTTTAGATCTGATTGAAAGCTGTCCTGGGTAGCTTTTGATTAATACACGCTTCTCTGCTGGTCTCTCAATAAAGCAGGGAAGAAATGGATGGTTTTGCTTTGCTCAGAGACCCAGGGGCTGGGCCAGCTTCTGGACAGACTCAACTCCACACAATCAGAAAGATCTGAAACCAATGCACACCAAGCTGAATTTTTCAAACACGAACATCTTGAAGTTGTCTAACTTCTCACCAGGGAAATTTTTAATTTCAGAGATTAAACACTGCGTTTGGAGATTCAGAGGCAAGATGCAATGCTGATTAGCATTTGTCTCAAAGCCTGATTATTCACACTGCTCCTCTTTTAGGGTACATACTTCTTTCAAGCTCGCACATAAATTTGTGCCCACAGATCCGCTTTCTCTTCTGATCAATACCCATTAGTTGCAACTTTTCCTAGATTCGAGTAGCAAGGGCATCTCCTTCTCCCCAGACCAGAGATAGATTGGATGAGCAGCCTGAAATCAGATTCACCCTAGTTTTCAGCACAGCTCATCCCCTGAGCCCTGCGTGCTGCACTGGTGCTGCTGGTGAGGACAGGGAGCACAGAGAGGTGCTTGTCCCCCTCTACCATGCTCCCCCAGCAGTGGGAAAGGCTGCAAGGGGCTCTCAGCTCCTGCAATGGGAATATCTGCTCAGCTCCCTTCTGCCTCTTTGAGTGGTATTTTATCAGCAATGGAGAGACCTGCACCATCTCTCCCTGCAGGAAAAGGCTTGGTGAGCAGGGTCTGTCACCTCCTTGGGATATTTCCAGGCTGATGAAGGCACTGCAGCATGCTTGCAGCATGCCATGGGTTGAATGCCCTGAATGGGAATATCTGCTCAGCTCCCTTCTGCCTCTTTGAGTGGTATTTTATCAGCAATGGAGAGACCTGCACCATCTCTCCCTGCAAGAAAAGGCTTGCAGCATGCCATGGGTTGAATGCTCTGGTTTGCAACAGAAAAAGCCTTTCCCTGCTCTGATGCTGCAAAGGAGTGAGAAGTCCTGGTGGCAAACGCTGTGCTGTGAGTCCCACAGGGGTGCAGTGTGATATCCATGGAGGATGCTCCCCAGGCACAGGCAGCAGCGCTGGCTCAGCCCAGCACAGCTGGGGCTCTCTCCCTGCGCCCTCTGCACCATCCAGGGCTGAGCCTGGGTCCCTCTGAGCCCTGCCTTGGTGATGTGGGCTACACAAGGAAAGCCTGGATGCACCCTTGCTGACATCTCCACTCCACTCTCAAATGTTGCTTTCCTGGTTTTCTGTCTACAACACAAGCACAAACCTAAAAACCATCCCCCCAGCCTTCCCTCTGCAAGGGGTTGGGAACAGCACTTTGAAATCTCTGTGGGGCCCTTGCAGACCATGAAATGGTGGTGAAAGCAGCTTAACCAAGGGAAATGAGATGATGCCAAATAAAAATTATCTTCCCTCTTTTCTGGGTTCATCCTCCCTACCAACCTCTGCCTTCCCCCTTACACCTGGCCAGCAGGCTCAGACTGCTGGGTCAGGGCTTCCCTGATGGATGCATGGCCCATCTTGCTGGGATTTTTTCCCAGGCAAAGCCAGGAAGGAGGCTTCCCAGCTCCCTCTGGTTATTTCATTTCCAAAGCCTTTGAGAAGAAACTGGCCAGAAATCCCACAGACACAGGGAAGAGCTCTGGGGCTCCCTAGGTCAGAGGAAGATGCTTTCATCTGTAAAGTGAAATGAAACAACACTAAGAAGGGAAAAGTTCCATGCAAAGAGTTTTAACTTCCCTGCTCCAACCAGTGACACAAAACCAGCCTTAGACAACAGCATACCACAAAACCACACACAGCATTCTGCATCTGCTTCCTGAAGCTGGGCTCAGGGTTAAGCTGGGCTCTAAACTCTGGCAGGAATAATTTCTGTTTCTTACTGGCACTTTCAAAATGGGTTTGAACACTGGCTTTTTAATTGGTGAGAGCTGCCAAACTGTATCAAGTTTTCCATACTTAAAAGCTGATTTTTCCCAAGTGCACTTTTAAGAGATTCTTCATAAAGAAAATTAAAAAAAAAATCCCCATACCTTCTAAATTGCATCTACTTTCTAAACTCACAATGCAGACATGCAGAGCTGTGGGTGACTAATAGGTATTTAAGCTAGTTATTATTTTCTTCTGCAAACAGTGGCAAACCACAAAAGCTAATAATCTTGGATTTCATTATCGTGTGTGCTGAAAACTTGGTGCTCCAGACAGCTGAAAGCAAAGGGGAAAATTCAAACTCTGTATCTCAAAAATGCAAACTGTACAAGAGCTGTTTGGAAGAATGATGACCTCAGCCCATTTCAGCAGGGTTAACCTGTTAGCATCCACTTGCTGAGAGATTCCTGATGAGTGGTTTGTGGGATTTTAATGCTTTGATTGCCCAGCAGCAGGGCAGTGTGACCATGCAGACACAGCATTGCCCCCATGGCCTTCTCAAGTGCTGTCTTGCCTCAAGCAAGTGCCCTGATAATTTCACACCATATTCTCAGTGGCCTGGCAGCCACTGCACTGCATGGAGAGTATTGAGAGCTACCTAAGTGCCCACGGGCAGGAAAGCAAAGCTTGTCCCTACAACCTTAATTCTGTAAAAATTCACCATAAATCTGATGTTCATTGTTCCCATACTGTATCTCCAGCAGTCAAGTGTGATGGTAGTGCCCGCCCAAACCTCTCTGAGCACAGCAGGGCCAGCACGTGCAACTGAGTGCTCCTGGGAGAGCAGGAGGGAAACAGTCCTTTTAAACCATTTCCATTCTGAGCTGCCATCACTGGGAGCATTCCCAGCTCAGCATCACTTCCAAGATTCAGCTGTAACTAAAACACATTTTTCTGGCTGACAATATTGGCATAAAAGCTGAGCCCTGCCTGCCCCTGCTCTGCATGGACAAAGAGCAGGGGGAAGGAATTATTTCTTCTGCCTTACAGGCAGCAAGAGGAGCCATTTCTGTAACATTTTAGATGTTTAGGTTGTGTTTTCCCCAACACATGGAACAAAAAAAAGGTTTCCTATTTCAATTCCCCCAAAAGCCGATGACCTCCCTGTCTCTGGGTCAGCCCACTCCCCCACCTGCCAGCAAGTGTCAGATTAAAACATCCACTTTCACTGCAGCTCTCCAGTCTGGGAGCTTTGTGAATCAAAATGAGACAGGCTATTTGCCAATTCACTTCTCCATAAAATGTGCTTTTCAGCAGGGTGGGAGGACAGCTGGGGAAATGGCAGCTCTCCTGGCAGCCTGTGGCTTGGGTGTATCACACTGGGGCGAGAGGCACAGCAGGCATGTGGCAAAGAGGTGGCTGAGGTATGAGTTTTGTGAGGGTCCTGTGTCCACCTTCTTCAACACGTCCATCCTGCTCCCATTTGGTTCCTCTCTGTCCCACTCTCTGCCTGCCTCAGCTCCCAGCTCTCTCAGGCACCAAAATCCCAGCAAGCAGCCAGGGCAAGCAGTGCAGCAGCAGTCACGGGCAGGAGGGGACACCTGCTTAGCTTGGACAAGTGAGGACCAAATCTCCTCTGCAATGGGACATGGACACAAAAGCCTGACCAAACACTTCTGTACAGATGCCCTTCTCCATTGGCCCATTCTCTCTCCACCCTTTTCCCTCTTCCCATCCACTGGAGACAGCATCAGTCCATGCAGGGAGCCTAACAACCCATCCCCAGCTTGTGTGTGTGTGTCCCCAGCACAGGAGCCCTTATATATCCATTAGCTGAGCCAAAAAAAGGCTGCCAGAAGAAACTGGTTATATTTTAATATGGTTTATGATTTCCTCATGAACCTGGGAACCCAGAGGCTCTGCTCAAGGCTAGTTTAGCAATTTATCTTTGTGAATGGGACAACATCCTACAACAGGTGATGAGCTGCCCCCATCTCCACAGGCATCCTGGGACACACACGAACAACAGACTAAAAAAATATATAGCCTCAATGGCTCTAAAACTGCTCAGAGATAAAGAAAGATGTGAAGGCAGGAGGTGTTGGGAAGGCAGCAGCTGCCAGAGGAGCCAAGGGACGGATTAGTTTGCATAATTCATTCCTGCACTTCAAGGGGAGGCTCAGGAGCCAAGGTCTCCTCTTGCTGAAGCTGCTCTCCTCCGTCAGCATGCAGCAGAGACACGATCAATCATGGCCACTGCAGCTCCCCAGTGACATTTCCAAGTGCTCCACTGAGCGGGGATGAATTAGAGATGGCCATGATGTAGCCGTGGGGTGCCCAGGTCTCTCTCCCGGACTCCTGCAGCCACTGAGCTCCACCCTTGCTCTCCCCTCAACCACATTTCCTGAGACAGATGGGATCAAGGAGATAATGCTTGTACATAGCTGCACCAGTGCTGATAACAAGCCATTAACAAGAGGCATTTTCGTACTGTACTGCTCTGTACAGGAGACTGACAGTGCAGAGTAAACAGCAGCCAGCAGATAACCCCAAGTGCTGCTCTGCCTGCACGAGGTGCTGCTCGCAGCCCAGGGCAGCGCTCAGCCTGCCAGCCACGTGCTGGGGAGCTCTGTGGTCTGCTCCAGCACACATCCCCTCTGTGCCAGCCTCGCCGCGACTGTGTCCCCTACCTCTGTGACAGCACGACGCCAGCCAGGCTTTGTGAAGCACCTGGGGACCTCTCCCCTGGAAGTGCTGCATGAGACTCTGGATGTTGCTGCAAATTGCTGAGCTACTGCATATTGGCATTCATGGCATCCTTGGGTGGTGTATGGGACATGGATGGCAGCAGGACCAACTGGGATTTGGCCTCCTGAGCCTAAAGAAGCTCGGGATTTCTTGTGTGACCACTTCAGCCCTGTTGGTATCAGATGTTCCTCAGTAAGCACAAGAGAAATCCTTTGCCAGGCACAGTGCACTCCCCAGGGCTGCAGCTGCTCTTCACCCTCTGCTTGTCCAAGCATCTTGATCTCAAGAAGAAAGCCCTGAGCTATGACACATTCCCTCCCAGCTCTCCTTGGAGCCTCAGCTCCTGCAAGGAAAGAGCAGCAAGTGCCCTTTGCTCCAACAAGGGCAAGGACCACTCCATCCTGCAAGTGTCTGCTCATGGCATTCCAGCCTCTGCCACAGGGATGTGTCCCCTGCCGGGACCGTGCTCCTCAGTGCCAGGCACAGCTTCCCAGCTACAGCTGGTTTTTCTTACTGGGTTACAGGTTTTACTGGGTGATGCCTCTGCAGGTCACACAACCTTCCACTCTGCCTGTGCCCAAGGAGCCATCAATGTGCTGGGCAATTGTTTCCACATGAGGGAGGAAGGAAGGAAGGAAGGAAAGAAGGAAGGAAGGAAAGAAGGAAGGAAGGAAGGAAGGAAGGAAGAGCTAGGACAGCACAGTTTGAATGTGGCACTTTTCCTTCATCACCTGCCACCTCCATTCTCCCAGCAGCTTGGGGCACCTTGAGCTCCCACCATCATTACCAGGGTCACAAATCTCCTGCATGAGGTCCAGAGCACCTGAGGAGGGCAATGGGGTGATCTGGCACTGCTGATGTGATGGCTGGAACCAGCTGTGATCCCACCTCATCATCCAAGTTCAGAACAACCACAGACTTGCTCCAGCTGATGAAAAGACATCCCCCAACAATTTAGGTGCCAGTGGATCCCTGAACATGCTGGGCTGGATCAGAGGGTCAGCATGCCAGGGGTGAGTGAGAAGGCAGACAGGATCTCAACTGCAGGGTGAGTACAAGTGGCTCTCTGAAGCTGACAGAGGGAATATGCTCCTGCAAGAGGCAACAAGGTGTGAGTTAATGAAGCTGCTGAGTGAGGAGGTGATGGTGGTGTTTGTGCCTGCAAGTGGAGGGCAGCAGCTGCACAGGGAACAGACAGTTCCCAGGGATCCATGGACTCCTCTGCCATGTAGACACCTGGCCCTGGCACCCAGAGCTAAAAATACCCCACTCCCAGGAGAGGCCTGGGAAAGAGCGGGTTTCCCATGGCACAGCCAAAAAAGCAGAGGACATGCAGGGTGGCACAGTGGCACTGGGGCTGCTCTGCAAACCCACCATCGTCCCTGGAAGGGAGATGGGCTGGGAAATGGATAAAGCAGGAGGAAAATGCAAATGATTAGTGACTCCCATCCAATGGAGAATCCAGATGCTTCAAAGACAGGTCTAGTCCTGACACCACAGCCTCAGGTGATGGCTAAGGTTTGAGCTTTTGTTTATTTCCCATTGGAAGACCCTGTCTGTTACCAAACTTCGACTACCACGGCTGGAATCTGTCCAGGCTCAGTGTCAGCCCTGTATGGGTGTTTCTGGTCACTCAGCTGGAGCAGTGCCCCACCTTCCCCAAAACCAGACCCACGGCACCACTGCTGGTGTGACAGAACACCCCCTGCAGCTCTGCTCTCAGCCCTGCTTGAGGGGGCGAGTCCTTGCCAATTCACATAGCCACCTGCCAGGTGGGGGATTTAAATAGATCTTGTGCATTAAACAGGGGAAGGGGGTGTTGCTGATCAGTGCAGCATGTGAGATCTACTTTGTCACTTGAAGAAGTGCAGGTTTAAGTCACAGGCAGTGGCACTTTTGAGGCTGCTCACCCGCCTGCTTGGCATGAAGGCACGCATGCTATCTACGCTCACTTTATTCAGAGGCAATGTTCTTGCCAATCTCAGCAATACAGGGTGATGTAAGTGTATCATCCATTATTACTATTTTCATTCTTGACACATGGAAAAATTAATTTTCTTTTTAGAAGTGATGTATGAGGAACCCAGATTTGCCTGAATAATATACGAACCTATAATCTGGCTGTTACCCTTTGTCTGAAGCATTAATATTAGCAGAAGGCAATTTAGGATGATTGCTTTTAAGTTGTAAAGCCAATGTTCAATTAGAGCATGAAATGAAAGACTTATCACTAGTACTGCCATAGAGATTTATTCGCAGTGTATTTATTTTCAGCCACAAAGATGCTGGTTTTGTCAAAAGTGACATGTTTAGAACAAGCTGCTTTTGTCTAATATTACTATGAAAAAAGGGTTTGGAATCAAACATTTTTATATTTAGGATAATGACAGCATTTTGTTAAAAAAATTCAATGCCATGCTTTGAATTTCAGTCACTGGGTTTGATTTGAGAAGGTTTCCATTCCTCTGCAGGCTGCAGAGGTTACTGTTCACATTCTCCAGCACCTTTTGCTAGGGTGAGGGTAGTGGAAGCAATACCAGGAATATTTTAATAACCAGCCAGAGCTCCCAGTGGTCTCCCACAAATCTGAAGCTTTGTTGGACCCCAAACTGAACTGTGAATGAATGAAGCCTTTGTGAAATGCTAGGGACCAGAACCATAGGCAGCCTTCCTTCCAGCAAGCAAAGAAGTAAATGTAAGTCCATGGCTTGTAAAACACTCCAAACATGGTTTGATACCTGCTGGCACTGCCAGTGGTGCATGGCAGCACAAGAGTGGGGAGCCCTGGTCTGTGTGCAGCCCCTGGAGCTTTCAGGCTGCTGCAAAATGGAAACTCCCATTTCGTCTGCACTTTTGGATGGCCAAGACTCCAGACTTTCCAGTGAGATCTCAAGAGAGGCGTGGGGAGGGATGGGTTTGTGAAGATCCAGCAGCTGTATCAGGGAAAACCGCGCACACAGCACATGAGGTTTCCCTGGGGAGATAAAAGGGAAGGCAGGGACAAACAGCCTGCTGGTCTGTGACATCATCACACAGCAGCTGCTCTGTGAGCTGCAAGGGACTGCTTTGTCCCAGGTATTGCTGATTTTCTACACACGGTGCTCCCCAGGCCTCCCTGGAGTCCATTTGTCCCTGTGCTTTCCAAAGGGAAGCGGTTTGTGGTCGAGCCAGTGGCTGTAGACTGGGGGCTTGCACTGGATTGCTGCAAGAATAATGAAAAAAGAGGACTGGTGCTTGCTATACCATGAGTGATTGGAAATATCTGGAGGGAATGAGCCACATGCAGGGGACAGCCATGGTTGGGAGGGCTTGTGCCACCCAGGGCTGGAGTTGGGGAATGGAGAAGGTGCACATCTTTGCAAGCTGCCTGTCCCTAACTCCCTACATGACCAACCAATGCCACCCTTAAGTAGAACTTGAGGGATGCTGGGGCTCCTGGAGCTGTGAGAGAGCAAGGCCATCAGGGCTGAGCTCTGCCTGGGTGAGGGCAGCCTTTCCCCTCCCTGGCTCCCCTGGAGGGACAGCCAGGACCCACCTGGTCCCAAGGAAACTCGCCAGTACATCTTGTTCCTGCTTGGCACTATTAATTTGGCTAAGCAGCCAGAGCTGGCAACACATTTGCACAGAGTCCTGCACTGAATAAAAAGCCCCAATGTTGAGACACAATTCAGGGCCAGGACGGTGACCTGCTCCTCTCAGGCTGGCACTGCCCTCCATGCCTGTGGCTCTGTCACTAGCACACACCTTGTCCCTCCAAAATGCACCACTACCTCCCAGTTTCTTCCCCGTTTAGAAGCTGTGATCCAGCCTAGAAGTGCAGAGCAGAGTTTAACCTCTGGAGATGGCAGCTCCCATTGCTTTCCGATCCTCTTGCAACATTTATGTAAACAATTTGCATTCGAGCAGCAGCACACACAGCAGCTCTCTGCCAGCACAAGATGGCCAAGTGTGCTCAACGGAGAGGCACTGATTTTTTCCAAGGCAAAGGTTTGAACCTGAATTGCCACCAGGACTTTTTCTTTTTAGTGGATGAAGAATGGCAATTAGAAATGTTATTCATGCATGCTTTCAGATGGGTTGGCAGTTATTTAGTTTAATGGTATGAGATGGCTAGTTAGAGCAGGACAGCTGGGTATCTGCAATTAATCTGTGCTTAAAACACACTGAAAATGAGCACTGCAGTCTGGCTGGGTCTTAGGTTGCTGATATGGAAATCCCAGTGGAAAGATTAAAGGAGTGAAAGGACATATCTCCAAGAGAAGTTTATTCCCACAAAAGAAATCTCTGGGCTCATTTACACAAAGCTGTTTCTCAAGGCTGTAGCGATTATCTCCTTCCTGAGATATTTTCCAGTTGCACTTTGCAGAGGTCTGGATGGATCTGAATTACACCTTGGTTCTGAGCAGCCTCTCATAAGTTTACAGTGTCAAGAAATGGAAAAAAAAAAAGAAAAAAGAAGTACTAGAAAGTTTCTTCAGTGGGAACATTTGTCACTGAGATGTTTCACGGAATAAACCCTGGGCACGGGACCAAGAGAAGTAATTGGACTGGCCATGCTCCATGTTTCAGATACTTGTCTTGGGTTTTTCAAATGTGCAAAGAATATCACCTCTTTCTTCCAGAGAGCGAGGATGAGAGGGGTTGATGGCATTTGTTTCTTCAGCTTGCATATCCTCCAGGCCTTTACCCCAAAGTCACGCTGCTTTGTCCCTTGAAATGCTGCCGGCATGAAAACCTGCTTTTTATTGCTGTCCTGAAAGCCCTGCGATGCCCTGAGCCGCCTGCACGGTGCTGCAGGAGCAGGCAGGAGATGCCACGTGGGAGTCACACCGCAGCACGTGGTGAATCCAGCCCCGGAGTCGTGCAAGGACAGCGTCCCCAGAGAGGCACCTTGCCACATGCCTCCTGCTCAGGAGAGCCAGAGGAGATGTCTCCAGTGTGCTTCCTGCTGGCATCTCCCCCAGGCCATCCATCTGCGACCTCGGTCCCAAGGGTGCCTCCAGACTGCCGAGGAGCAGATAAATCCCTGCCCTTTGTGCACAGCCCCTATTCCCTCCCCACATTCCTGACAGCTGGGAAAGGGAGGGAAGGGGACGGTGTGAAAGGCAGTGGGAACGCTGGCAGGGTAGAGGAGCCCGTGGCTGGAGATCTCCCCCGTGCTCTCACACTGCCAGCACAGAGAGAAGCCAGCCTGGAAAGGTGTTTGCTTCCCCCCTCCATGCTGTGGATGAAGCTGGCACGTGTGATGGGCCCTGCTGCCTGCTGAGCTGAGCACCCATCGGTCTCGTCTCGGAAATTACTCTTGTGAGGAGCCTGGACCACATGGATGGGCCCAGCAAGAGGCTGTGAGAGAGGAAAAAAGCAAATTCCCAGCATCAGGATTCACCTGGGACAGCCCTGAATTCATCCTTGTGTAGGCAGCCCCTCTTGGTCTGCTCGGCTTGTGGCTGGTTTTGGGAATCCAGCTCCTGTTAAAGCTGTAAGAAGGCCTGGGAGTGGCAGGGGCAGGATCCACCCGGGAAATTCAGGGTCCTAGGGGTCTTTGGAAAGACCATCTGTCCTGGGCAGTAATGCAGCTCCACCTGCACTTGGGAAGCTGCTCCTCACTGCGCTACTCCCTCAACACAGTGGCTCCCAAAGCTCCTCTGGCACCACACCACCTTTCTCAGCAGGGATCTGCTTTTAATTTTTTTTTTTTTAGTTAATCCTCCATACTAATGCGTGCCTGGCAGGTTTTGAAGTAAAAGAAGAGCAGCTGAAGGCAGCAGCTATTGGAGCAGCTCCGCAGAGGGAACGGCAGCGCTGCGATTCCAGCCGTGCTGCAGTCCCTGCTGAGGCGGCCCGGGCTCCTGAGGGATGTTCCAAGGATCAGCCTATTAAACACTGCAGCTCGCTGTACTGCCACCTAGGTGACTACTCAGGCACAGATTAATTGCCATCTTCAGGAGGTAATTAAAGGGACTCTGAGCCCCCCCTCCATCCCAGGCAGCACAGACCACACGGCTCGGCCACGGCTGCAGCTCTGCCTCCAAAGCGTGGCAGCGAGAGGAGATGGATGGATTTACACAATCTCTGTTTGCCAACAGGCCATCCACCATCAATATTTAAAGCTGAATGAGTCTCCAGAGTGGGATGAGGAGCGCTTGATAAGGCAGCATCCATCATTTTGGTTTTTAATTTTGCTCCTGCTCACTCAGTGCACGGCATTATACGCATATTGAGTAAATGAATAATGGATAAATAATTCACCAAATGGCTCATCCTCTTGGTTCTCCCAGCCATCACGGCGCTTGGGTGCCTGGATCCTGGCACAGGGAACTTGGAAGTACCAAGTGCAGGGAGGTGCTTTTGGGGGGTACTACCACAGTGATACATTGCTCAGCACTTCTGGAGTCCCTCTGCCAACAGCTGTGACCCCACAGCTGCCCAGCTGGCTTTATAGAGGTGAATCAAAGCCTTGGCTTACCCAAAATTTTTCAGGGGCTTCCTGGAATCTCAGCAGCGCCACAGCCATGTCTCTGTTGACTCTGCCCATGCAGTGGGTGCTGGACACCCATCCCTGCTATTCCCAGTGTGCTGCAAGGGTGCCGGCAGGACCATGGGCAAAGTGCCCAGGACCTCCTGCTGTCCCATCTTTATGCTCCCAGGGCAGCCAAAGAAATCCTGGTCCTCCTGAAGGTTGTGCTGAAACTCTGCTGGTCAGGCAGAAACTCCAGCCTCTGCTGCCATCACTGAATAGGGAGGACAGGCTTTTGTCACCCCAAGGGGTTTGGCACAAGCATTTGTACACTGCATGCCACAGCTCTCAGCAGCACCTTTAAAAGTGGCACTTTAGTTGAGGGGAGAAGGGACAATGATGCCAGTGTCTGCTCTAGAAAAGGCAACGAAACCAAGGATGCAACAATTTCAGGAAGCCCTCCCCACACTCTTGTGAGGCTACAAGCTGGCTGCACCCCACTCCACATTTATTCCTCCTGTCCCTTCCGTGTGAGTACAGGGGAGCAGAGAGCTGCCTTGGAGCAGAAGGGACCTGCCAAACCTGGGTCAGCAGCTCTCTGCTGACCCTCCACTTTCCAGAAAAAGCACTGAGGTCTGCAGGACATGTACGCCTAGTTCAAATATTGCAGGATTGCTTGCTGGAGCACCCAGAAGCCTTATCTGCAGGAAATGCTGACAAATGCCTAGCTGGATGGTAAGAGCATGACAGGCAGGAGAGGGCTGTGCAGCAGGGATTTACCACATGTAACTTTTCTGCCAGGCTTCTTCAGGGACCAGACACTGGCCCTTAGCTGCCCCACAAGTCACGCTGTGAAAGACTTTCATCCAAGAGACTTTCATCTGCTTCCACTTGGTCTCAGCATCAACCTCTCCGTGCTCAGCTCCCACAGCTCTCCTGGCACGGACTGGGGCATTGTGATCTCTGGGGATGAACAATCAGGGCTGGGCTGCCCAACAGGCCCTGCAAGCTGCTGGTGGCCAAAAGCAGAGCTGTGAAACCCCCAGAACCCTGATGCCATGGCTTGAAGGGCTCCACCCTGGGGAGCCTCCAAACCTCAGGTTTGCTGGGTGCTGCCATTCCCGCAGCAGGGACTCAGCCACAGCACTGACCTTTTGCAATGATGGCATGGCCAAAGCAGCAGCCCAGCTCTGGCTGCAACTCTGTTTTGTGGTTTTAGACTCAGGCTGGCCAGCCTGCCCCAGTGCACCACCAGAGAAACTCAGCTCTGCTGGGAGAATCCCTCAGGACCGTGGGGGAGAGGGAGCCTGTCAGCAGTGCTGCAAAGCTTCCTCGGTCAGCTTCTCCTTCTGGCTACCAGACACACAACTCAGCTGCTTGGGACAAACTTAGGAAACACCGAGTCTTAATTTTTGGTGGCAAACAGAAAATCAACTCCAAGTGTTTGGTACAAAAGGCTTGGCAGTTCCTGCTGGAAGGTGCTGGAGAGGATTCTCTCCAGTGGCAATCAGCAGGCTCTGAACCTCTGCAAAGCAGTTTGCTTTGTGCTGAAAGCTTTACAGATTCACCAGGACTTCTGCAAATTCTGGTCCCAGAGGGGTGTGCAGGCAGTGTCACCTGTTCCAGAGCAATCTCAGCCCCTCTCTGCCTGCAGATGTCCTGACCTGACGTGATGTGATCCGGGTCTGCTCTGGTTTCAGACCTGTGCTGTGAGAGAGCTGCCTCCTCATAGCTCTGTGCATTTCTGGGTCTCCACATGAGAAGTCAGAGCAAGCCAGTATTCATGGATACACGGCATGTCTTAAAATTCAGCAACCAGATTCCTAAAACATGGATCCTGAAATGTGGAAAACAGCTTTGGTTTTCCTGCAGTATGGCTGCAGTGAGCAGGCATTTCCCAGTGCTTCAGCCCATCCCCAGGAATGCTTGGCAGGGTCCGGCTGAAGCCTGTGTACAACCATGGGACACGAGCACCCTGTGACATGGGGCTGCAAAGGGTCACACAGAAATGCTTTTGGCTTCCTCAGGAAGCTTTCTGCTCCTCTCCACAGTCCTGCTCCTGTATTTCTCCCAGCTGCAGCTGTCATAAAGAAAAGTGCAGGAAAACTCACTGAGGCAGTAGAAGTGTTGCTCAGCTTCAGCAGGAAGCACATGCAGGAAATCCCTGGCACGCCATGGGCATCCAGGCAGTGGCAAGGGATCAGAGCAAGCCTTTCCAAACCACCTCACCAGCAAAAGGCTCCACCTCGCTCCAGCTCCTGCTGTGCCCTGCAGTTTCAGCACCAGTGCTTGCAGGGCACACAGAGGTGAAATACCCAAGGGGTCAGCACTGGGATCTTTCCAACTCTGGCAAAGCCTGGCAATAAAATTTGACATTTTGGGGGGGAGACAGTTTTTATTACTTTTTTTTTTTTTTTTTTTTATAGCAACAATAAAAGTCAGTCTTTTGGCAGGTGCCTGGAGCTGTGTTTTGCCATATGAGAAATGGTGCAGCATGTGATAGCTGAGTTCATGGGCTTTGAAGAGCTTGGAAAAGCACTGGGATGGTGTCTTTTATACGCTTCTTTTAAGGGGAAAATTCACAGAGGGGCAAATGAGCAGAAAGCCAAAGGAAGTGGTGTGAGGGACCCTTTGCAAGCCCCTGTGGGCAGGGCTCCCAGCACTGGCAGGGTCCAGGTCTCTGGCCAGCTGTGCCCAGATGAGGACACGGGAGCACAAGGGGAGAAGGGCACTTTGCCTCCATTCCTCCCCCCCTCCCCCCAGTCCAAGGAAGAGAAATAAGAGCTCAGTATCAAAGCAAAAAGCAACCAGATCTCTCCCCTTCCCTGGTTCATTTTGAGCTGACCTTTAATAATTGCAGAAGGGAAAATGGGCTGGTCAGTTTGCATTAGACATTCACTGGAGTGGCTGGTGCATTCTCCTGCTCATCAAATCCCAGACACTTGGATAAGCCCTGTGAGCAATCAGTGCTACAACTTACAGCCAAAAAATTTTAGAATTCCATATGCATATAGTTAGGAAAATGTTGATTAATTTGTTCTGATACACTTCAGGAAAAACCCCAAACCCTTCAAATAGCATCAGGGAGCTCAGGCAAATTATAAATTGCCTTGCTCAAGATTGTAAATATTGCATCCATGCCTCCCTGTGTGTTTTAAAGACATTTTCATGGGCTGTGCCTGTGTGGAAGAGATTTGTTTTAATATTTTACTAAGGAAAGCATATTTCATCTGTGTGGTGCTTGCAAGACAGGGAATTTTTATTTTGAAAAGCTTCTTCAACTGTGAAGAGAGCAAGTGTGGACGATACACAGACATGCCACTGCAATAAAGCAGGATGCTGCAGCTGCCCTGAGATGTGATTTAAAATGCACAGGGCAGATGTGAGAAAAACAGAGAAAAAAAATGGAGATCAGGAAAAATAGAGCAGGCACTGAGCCTTGAGCCTCTCAATGCCCCGATTCCACATGTGCAAGGGGTCAGCCAAGCCTGGGCAGAGAGGGATCTTTGAACACTCACTGCGCTGATTCGGGCAATCACCTCTTGCCATTGATAGCCAGGCATTTACTGATCAGGGCTGGCATGGCATTACCATCAAGGGATCTTGTTTGCATCAGGGGGTGCCCAACACGAAAAAGCTACTTTCTTTTTTGCAAACATAACCAAATTTCACCTTGTACCCTCGCAGAGGAAATGCTGGAAGTGCGGACTGGGTACAACGTGGCAGCTGCCATGACCTACACAAGAACCCTCCTAAACCAAATGTTTACCTCAGGGCTGCTCTGACCCTGGGTTTTCTTGCAGCACTGGGGCTGCCTGAACTGATTCTCCTGTACTGAGCCATGCAAGCTCCCCCTGGAAAGTTTCTGTCTCCTGCCATGAGGGGCTGCAGCTACACCAGCTCAGCAGTGTGCACACACAGCTCCCAGTGAGACATTCGCTGGGGGAAGCAACGAGACTGAAGTCTGATGTATTTGAAGATCCAGAAAGGATCCCCTTCCCACCCCTCCAGCCCAGCCTCACCAAAGTCAAGGATCTACCTGATCAGAGGGTTCCTTTTCTCAAACTGACTGAAGAAATATCCCTGGCTTGGCACTCTCAGGGAGACAATCACACTCGAGCTGGAGGGTGACATAACCCCAGGAGACCCTGCCACAGGGACAGCTCCAAAGGCCAGCAAAGCTGCAGACAGCTGCAGGACTGAGGAGAAAACAGGGCCCATCCTGTGCAACAAGAAGCATTTTAGGGAGAAAGTTAGGAAGACAGACTGAAAGAGCTGCTGTTCAAAGAGCTGCTAACATTTCCAGTATGCCTTGAAGAATTTTGTCTATTTTTGTGCCGTGAGCTGAGCTCTGCTGATCTAAATCCAGATCAGCTCCGCTTCAGAAACGCAGCAGCTCTGAATTCAGCCTGGTTTAAGCTCTGGTCTTTTATCCTTGGGAAACATGGCTCGCTCTGAAGATTGCAGGAAGCACAATGCTATGAAAAGCACCAGGAATTCAGGCCTTGGAGCCAAAGAAGCAGGCACATGCTGCAGGGGGTGAAACCCACGTGCAGCCAGCCGCGGTTATCCTGAGACACCGCAAGCACGCTCACTCAGCAGCCAGCCCGGCCATCCAAGGCAGCCAAGACATGGAAAGACCTCACAGAAATAAGGGCAACTCTGTCCCAGTGCTCCCAGGGGTGGATTTGGCTCGGATGGTGCTAAAGGTTTGCCAGTGACAATCTGCCACTAACAGCAAGATGCAGGACATGCTGAAGACCTGGACCAAAAAAAGGTCTGCTTTGTGCCTCTGAGACCTCTCCAGCTTCCAGCACCTGATCCTGTCTGGCCTTCTGCAGGGCTGTACTGGGCACTGGCAAGGTTTCAGAGCAGCACAAGCACCGAGCAAAGCCTGTGTGCAGCTGCAAAGAGCCTGGCACGTTGCTCCTTGGTGCATACCCAGACCCTCCTCTGAAAACCCTCCATGCTTTTTACTGTGCACTGCTGCGGGTTGGAGAAATGCTGTTAAACAGAGAGGAGACGTGAAACACTGCCAACAATTGTCTTCTGCAGGGATCAGGACAGACCTCAACAACCTCAGAGTTCTGTCCTGACATGTGCCAGGACATCCCTCTGGTGACTTGCTCCTGGTGGAGCTGGTGCCTGCCTTTCAGTCCTCTGCTTTCAGCTGCAGGACACCAAAGCAAGGCAGAGTGTTGCTCCACGGTGGAGAGTCTCCAGCATGCACTGGAAAACAGAGTTCAGAATGCTCAAAAAGCACCTAAACACAACTGCTGAGGCGGGAGCGGCAGGAAAAGGAAACATCTTCCACTGCTGTACAGCAGCTGTCCCTCAATGACTCTTCCAGGTACTGGCAGCTTATCTAGCACACATAATCTGCCTGAAATTATCTGCATTTATCACTTTTGCCATGGTGTTTGAGCACCTTGCAAGCTTTACCAGCTCTCTGCAATACAGGGAGCTGCTGCTGCCTGCGGGGAGCAGGTGGGGAGCTGGTGTGGGTGGCATGTGTGAGTCCTGGGGATGGGAGATGTCCCCCCTCAGCCCCTCTCTGCCAGGCTGCCCAAAGCTTGCTCCCCCTGCCTGTAGAGAATGACTCTAGAGCATGAGCATGTGCCTTACCCTGGGGTAAGCAGCAAAGACCACGAGCTTGATTTCCTCCTCTTTTAACCTAGATTAAATAAAGCCTTTCAAAGCTCCTGCTTCAGTCTCCTTTTCTTGGCTGCAAGCAAAAAGCCTGCAGGCACAGGAAGGACAGCAAGCAAGCACCCCGAGGCACCCACTAGCAGCCCTTGGGGGACACCAGCAGTGCCCCCAGCCCGATGGGTGACAGTGACCAAGCCTGCCACTGCCTCTGCCGCCCCGAGCTGTGCCACCGCCGCTCTCCGCTCCCGTGAGAAATCCTGCACGGCATCTGGCCACGGATGTTTGGGCAGCCACACACCCTGCCTGGCCTGCAGCAGCCAGCCCCTGAGGAGAGAGGAGAATTGCTCCCCCAAACACATGACCTCGTGCCTGGATGCACAAGGGATGTCTCCAGCAAAGGCCAGGCACCACGGGCAGGGCGCTGCAGTGACCCAGGATTTAGTTGTTGCATCTGCCTCTGGTTTCATCCCTGTCAAGTGGCATAAACAATCAAATCAGCATTAATAAGGGCATTTGGTGGAGGCTTTTAGGTTCTTATCTTGCTTTTAATGATTCATTCAGCTTCCCCCGGCTCTTGCAACCCAAGCCCTTGCCATTCCTCCTGATCAAAACCTGCCGGGAGCCACCCCAGCACTGGCAGGATAAATTAAAGGGACTTGGGCTGCGAGGACTAAGGGACTCATAAGGGGAGGATGAGTTCTCTGTAGAGGCACACAGAAATAAGCCACATTTGCTTGAGCTTATGATCCCTAATTAGCAGCTCCATGGCCACGTAACCACGATACTGCTGCTGCCACCACGCTCAGCCACGCTGCATTTCCTGATGGAATCATCCCTGGCAGCCCCCAGCCCTGTTCTGCCACTCTGCTGTGGCCCCATGACCACAGCAACGCTCTGCTGAGGAGGTGCCCACCACAGAGGGGACAGGAGAGCAGAGAGGGGATTTTTTTCCCCACACTGCACTGTTTTCGTGTCCCATTTTCATGCCCCACACCTCTGTTTCAAGCAGCCTGAGCAGCTCTCCACCAGGGCAGAGAAAACCTCCAGCACATCTCACATCTGTCAGGCCCTCCCTGCCCCTTGATGCTGATGTATGGTCTCCTTGTCCAGCTGCCAGTGGGACCCCTTATATCAGATAGCTTTTATCTCAAAATAAGCCCTGGAAAAATAACACAGGCTTTATTTGTCATTCACTCTGGGAAAGTTTTGAGCTAATAAATAAAGTGAAGTTATTTTAAAGAGCAAGTTTTCTTAAAAACTTCAGCTCAGGGCTCTGACAGAAATAACAATACCTCTGTTGCCTGAATACCCATCAGCTCAGCTTCTGCAAAATTTGGTTTCTTTGGATGCAAAGAGTAAAACTTTGCAATGAATTTGCTTCATATTCATGTAATTAGCAATTAGCTCCCTGGTGGAAAATGATTCCCCCACACAATATTTGGGTGAATCACACCCAAGTGGGGTTTTTGTAACTTTCTTTGTGCATGTGCACATTCATGAACAGAGAGGCACATCAGAATCTTGGCCAAATTCTTCCCTTTGAGCTGCTCTTCATTTCAGTGCAATTGAGACCAGAGGTCTCAGCTCTTAAACCACAGGAAACTTCAAGTGTTAATGTTGGTATTAGCAACCCCCTGCCCCACTGGCACTGGAAGTCAGAGATGGGGTCCTGCTTCCTGATGTCAGGCCAGGGCTCCTGAGGACAGCTCAAGAATTTCTGCACAGTTTTGGGGAGCTATTTGCAGTGCTTGAGTAAAGAGGTGAGAGTGTAACTCCCCCAGTGGAGTGCAGACATGTGAGAAGCATGCTGGACAAGAACCTTTTGCCCTAAACTGGATTTTGGATCAGGACAAGCCCTGATCTATCATTTTCAAATGATAGATCAGGGCTTGTCTTCCTCTCCTGCCCCCAGCTCACATGTGGGACAAAAAGTTCCCAAGCGTTTTTTCAGGGTACAAAGTGGCTTTGTGCAGTAACTGAATTGAATTTGACTCACTTTTGCCTAAACCTTATGCAGCAAGCTTGGGAGACACCCCTCCAGCAACAACCGCATTTCTCCATATTCTCCTTTTCCTGTGGTGGCAAACATGGCCTTTCATCACTTGCCCAACTGGGTAGATTGGCAGGATGATTAAAAAATGAGAGAGCCTCAGTAAATTCAGTCAGTGACCTTGGCCAAGTTTGATTGAGTCCCCCCTGCTGAGGACACTGACACAACCTAACCACTCAATGGAGCCATTTCCACCATGTACATCCATGCCTGTAAACATATTTTTATAGAATAGTTCTGTGTTGGAAGATGATCTAATTCCAAAAACCCCTGCCATGGGCAGGGATGCCACCCACTAGAGCATGTTGCCCAGGGCCACTTCCAACCTGGCCTTTAACAATTCCAGAGATGGGGCATCCACTTCTCTAGGCAGCCTGTCCCAGTGTCTCGCTTGAGTTAATGGGGGCAAGACATGTGAAGATGGGCTTCAGAGCCATTTAAACCCTTGGGTAGGTTCAGTTCCCAAATCAGCAAGAGAAACAGCCTTAAGGCTTTGCCCTGATAGAGAAGGTTTGTACAATTTGGGTCTAATCCAGGAGTTCTTAGTCACCTCTTAAAGGTAATAGAAATCGCTGTGGCCTTGCAAAGCAGCATGGCATCTGTACCCATGAAAGAAATGCAGGATGGGAGCCACACGGGCATCTCTGCCTCCTTTTCAGCCAGAGACAGGGATCTGTGGGAGCAGTGGAAAGCCACCTGCACCCAGTGGGGAAAGCGAACACCACCCTGGCAGGACAATCACGTTATGTGCAGAGCTGTCCCAGGCTTCATCCGTGTGCAGCCTGCACCAGCCCATCTCCTGTGTTGTTCCAATGCACAGCTCAACCAGAGCTGCTGACTTTAGACTTCTGCTGGTATTTCTCCTAGCAAAGTTCACAGGGTAGGAAGTGCTTTTTTGTTGGGACTGGTTTCCCCATCTGAAGGGAAATGAGACTTCACTGAAAAGCGACAATTCTGAATTCTGCCCTCCCCTACTCACATTGCAATGCTGCTTGGGGATAAAAAAAGCTCATGGATTGTTTTTATGTTCTCTTTCTCCTCTATACTATTTAACATAGTTTCACAGAGACTCAACAGCGTGCATGATATGCTCCATTTCTCCCAGCATGGTGAACCCAAATTTTATGTATCAGAGAGCCACTCCCCGTGCTGTATGAGACACCAGACCTCACTAGAGTGGAACACTCCCCCCTTGAATTGTCACTGGGAAATTTGCCACAAAGGGACTCAGTGAATGTGAGGTTAGCTTAAATTAAAAATACTAAAGAAAAGCCCTTCATAAAGCGAAGGAATCTGGCTCCTCTTACGGTGGGTCTAAAGCTGAAAGGCTACACCAAAAGCAAGCAGGGCAGTAGCCGTCCTCATGTTCACCCAAGAGGATGCACCACTCATCTTATTCCAGGATGGAGAGGGGCCAGACAGCCTCACTGCCTTATATAAAACTTGCTCATGTTGTTCCTGACTTCCTGAAGGATTCCCAAAGAAGCTGTCCATCCTCCTCTCCTGAGAGAGGCTGCCTGGATCTGCAGCAGTCATGCCCACTGCATCACTTCATGGCCCACCTGGAAAGCACAGAGCTGGTCCAGGTCCTGCATGGACTCTTCACTGGCTTCAGCAGGCTGTGGGGATTGACACTTTGTAAGGAGCTGGCTGTATTTCTGGATGGGTTGCTGGATGGGAATTAGATTTGATTACGTGCTTGCTTATTTGGGTTTCAGAGCACCAAGAGGGGCAGCTACTGTGGGGGTGAGTGGCCAGTGGCAATGGATCTGCCTTGCTGGTTTGCTGGCAGAGCTAAGAAAAGGCCTTTGATGTTTTGTCTTCCTCTCCTGCCCCCAGCTCACGTGTGGCATGAAAAGTTTCCAACCTCTTTTTCAGGGTACAAAGCGGCTTTGTGCAGTAACTGAATTAAATTTGAAGAGAAAGTGAGCCATCAACCAGAGGTGTCTGGTGTCAGAGCAGGAAATTTGAGGATAAGCATCTAAGAGCACTCTGTGCGTATCTTGTGTGTAGTTCAGATGGCTTCAGCCTGGTCCAGCTCCCATGAAAGGACAGCAGTGAAAGCCACTGACAATAGTTAAGGGATCTGAGAGAGGCTGAGGCTTTGAAAATATCTCAGAAGTGGAAAACAAGGAGGAAGAATAAGTGGTCAGTTTCCAAAGGAACGAGCTCACCTGTGGGGTGCGTGGGAGGATGTACAGGGCTGCAGAAGTCCTTGAACAGGCTGAGAAAAACGTCTGGATGTGTCCATGGATGTACACACATACAAATGGGCTGACACACGTGTACGTGTATTTAATTCGAGCTCAGAGAGAACTGTGAGAACCTCCAAGGGCACCCGAGGAGGACCAGGGAGTGGGAAGATGAAGTCTGAAGAAACTAATGCAGAGCAGCACACATACCAATGGCAAAAGACCCAAACTACTCCTACATGCCCTACATTGTAAATCAGCTGAAGCTGCTCCTGAAAACGACTTCCCAGCAGCCCGCCCGGCTGGGAAGAACTCTGACATCATAAAAACAAAATACAACCTTTTGCTGTGCAAACAGTAGATTGAAAAAAATAGTATCAAACCAGCTCAATAACATTCAGTAAAGCAGCTGCAAGGGCACATTTGAGGTTTCTGTTATTCCTCTTCAGAAAGGGAGAACATCAAGTAACAGGGTGACAACTGATAAAGGAGTGCAGAGATTTCCATACTAAGCCAGGCTGCACACAGAGGATTTGTTTAGCTTAAAGATAAAACAATATATAAAAGGTCTGCCTGACACTTCTCATTTATTCTTCCTTGACACAAGAATAAATGATCTCAGTGAAATGAAAAAGCAACGTATTTCAAAGAAACAAAAGGGTTTTTATATTCTTACCTACAGTGCACCAAATTGTGGCACTGACACGTTGTTGAGATCAGAAAATTAGCATGATTAAAGACAGAATCAGATGTTTTCCACATGTTAGGAGGAAAATACAGTTACCTTAAATGAAAGTTTAGGAAAAAACCCATGCAAGCCCCTGTGTTTTTATGAGAAAATATTAACAAATATGCTTTCTCATTCAGTCCAGGCCAAACAACTAGGAACGAAGAATTGGTCCAAAGATGCTGGAAGGTAGCTCTGAATCAGCGATTCTGTAAATGGTGCAACTCTCCCTCCACCTTTCTCTGTGTCCTGAGCTGGGTGCATCAGAAAAGGAGACAATGATGGGCAGGGAGTCAGGGACACCAGAGCCCAGCACCAGTGAGGCCACCAAAAGGTCCTTCAACTCCCATGGCCACCTCTCAACTTGGTTGTTCAAGGCCCTGGTAAAGGCTGAAGAGCAGCTGAGGTCTGGAAAGCTCACCTGGCAAGTGTGGACCCAGAACAGTGGTTCTGGGCAGGTTCTGCTCCTTTGGGAGAGTCTGACCTAACCTGCATGGCCAACAGCACAGTAATAATGGGATCCTAGGGAATCCAGATGATTATTCTGAAACATGTAACTGCATGCAGTAAGATGAACAAAAAAAAAAAAAAAAAATCCAAAGATGCTGGAAGGTAGCTCTGAACCAGTGATTCTGGAAAGGGTGCAACTCTGCCTCCACCTTTCTCTGTGTCCTGAGCTGGGTGCATCAGAAAAGGAGACGATCATGGGCAGGGAGTCAGGGACACCAGAGCCCAGCACCAGTGAGGCCACCAAAAGTTCCTTCAACTCCCATGGCCACCTCTCAAAAAAAAAAAAAAAAAAAAAAAAAAAAAAAATTTGCTGTGTCTGTAGAAAGCAAAAAGGGTTGAATTTACTGGGTAAGGGGAGTAATTTAACTCCCTTTTCTCTGCGCCATGTAGGACTCAGCATAACCCGTGGAGGAAGGTTTCCCCTGGCTCTCAGTGGATAGGATTTCAACCATCAGCTGTTTTTATCCTACAGCAACCTTGCTTCCCCATGCTCCCTCCCTGGCTTGACTCCTTTCAACCTTGTGCTTCACGGCTGAGTGCCTGGTTGGAAGAGAAGGGTATGGAAATGAAATCACTGCGAGATGCAGAGGGCAAACAGGCAGCCCAGGGTGCAGTTCCAGAGGTCACATCCTCCTGTCTTTCCTATGGGAAAGTGCTCTCTAGATCTGCTCAGACCCTTCTCCAGCAGTTTCAGAGCCCAAAGCTGACCACCCAGTCACAAGTGTGTGATGTCTTTCTCCATTGGGGTACCCTGGGCAGGGCTGCTCTGCTGCAGGAACAAACGGCTTTTTCCTCTCTCTGTCTTTGCTGGGACCTTGATGGTGCTCCCCAGAGTCAGAAAGTGACTCTCCCTGAGAAAAGAGTGAGCAAAGGTGCTGCTCCTTATCACAGAAAGGGACGAGATCTTCCCACAGTGGGCTCAGCTTTGTGGTGGGAATGAAACTACAGCTCCTGGCAAGATCCACAAACCAAGCCAAATCAAACCACTCACCATGGTAGGGGCATGCTTGCAGAATGAAACAGCTTAGTTGCTGATCTCTGTGTACCCTTGGACACACTGATATTTTCTTCTTGTGCCATAGAAGCACTGATGTCTTCCATGTGGAACAGCTCTGGGATGATGGATAGGGAGGAGAAGCAACACAGGAACAACGTGACTCTGCCAAGGTCCTGCTCAGCACCTGGGCTGGGCACAGGACTGAGTCTGCTGGGGGGCTCTGTCCATCAGGCCCCCTAAGAGTGCTCTCCAGCAGTGACTACTTCTGGCTCAAGGCTTCCCAGCCACAGAAAAACATGGAGCTTTCCTGGTACTGAGCAAGTGCAGTCAGGGCCTGGGCATGGTGCTGCCCGCAGCAACAGCAGGTGTGCACAGAGGCCTGCTGGTCACTAGAACTGGTTACTACTTCCCTTTCAATGGTCCCACCAAGGGGAAAAATGACCCTAATGCTACTCCCAGCCCCTGCTCTGACCTTGGTAAGCCCAGTGGGCCGCCATCTCTTGTCCTGTTTGCTACAGGGTGATGAAGATGGGTGACATGTACAAGCCAGCCTTCTGGGACTGCTTGAGCACGCATGCCCACAGGAAACCTCCACTGCAGATCTCCCCACAATCTCTATAGGGACACTGGAAAGGTAACACCCATCATCTTCAGCTGCTGCATTGCTCCCAAAGGCAGCATGGTCTACCAGAATGATGAGATCTACATTTGCCCTGGTTCTCTGCAAAGTGTTGGACTTGTTGGACTGTTTTCATCCTGTTTGCCATCAGCAGGCTTAGACTGGCTTTCAGACAATGTCAGCTTGTGATTTTCTCCCGAAGGCATCACACGAAAAATGTTTTGAGATGTTTAGCCCCAAAGCAGCTTTCAAGCAGTGCTGCAGAGGGGCTGGGGGGTTTCCTTCTTGCTCCCCATCGGGGCAGTGGGAAAGTCTCCAAGTCCCTTCACTCCCCTTGCATTGTCCCTGGGAGACAAACAACCCCTTGGTACAGGACCATACAAGGGGAATCCTGTCTGGCCAACACCCAATTCCACCACAGCACCAGGGCCAGGAGAATGGATGCAACATGGCCCCATGCAATTTAATGGGGCCTTGGGAGCTCCCCTAGTCCCTGGAGGATCCATGGAGAGAAACTGGACTTGGTTCATGGTAAAGGGAAACTCAGAGCTGGACCACCACCAAGACAGAATGAAGGCTCTGGGTTCTGCATGGGCAGAGAGGAGGTGCACAGACATCTGAGGAGGTCAGCCGGGCAATCAGACATCGAGGAATGGCCAGAGAAATCACTGCCACCAGTGGCTTCAGGGTCCTCCCCATCCCATAAAACCCCTTCAGAAAAGCAGGAAAAGGGGGTGGATGGCAGCAGCTGGTAGGAGGAAAGTGCCAACAGTGAGAGTCTAAGACTCATCTGGGATGTACAGAAATGCAGCTGGGCCTGTCTCTGGCACGTCCCCAGCAATTCCCCCAAAGCTGGGGATCAGACAGCTTTAATATAAGGAATCTTGATCCTTATAGAAGCTCCAACCCTATACTGGAGTCCTTTGGGAAATAAAGCCAACGGTGACGAGTCCCTTCCCTTTGGAGCAGGAGCAGGAGCTGTGGCTTTGCATCACTAAGCACGTCAACACACATTGGACATGCTCTCCTGCAGTCCCAGCTACTATTTCTGTCCCTGGGTTTCCACAGCTTCTTCCAGAGATGCCAGTGTGGTATCCAATTAACTCATCAGTAACAGCTCCACGAGCTTTGCTGGGTGCAGACTCTCAACCACATAAATAATAAATAGGAAAACTAACATCTTGCTTCTGTTCCTCTGCTCCTTTCAATTGCAAATCTGGAGCAGCCACCTTAGTGCATGCTCACACAAACACACACACACATATGCACACGGAGACACCAAGTGCCTGCACTCCACTTTGATTAATTGTGCATTTGGTGACGAGTTCAGCTTGTGGCAAGGCTGTACACATGACTAGAAAACAAGGCTGGCTTTAATAGACCTAATTTTCATTAATCTTGTTGCCTCTCTCTGCCTCACTGCTGAAAGGAACTGAGGTTAATCAGAAAAAAGGAGTCTCTTTTGTAGAGCTAGTGGGAGGTTGCAACAGGGCTGCATTGGTTATTTTCCATACTCCCCTGAGGCTCATGTAGGAACAGACATTTAGTCCAAACTATATTACTTGGCTAACAAGATTTACAAGCAGTTTGAGATAATGCAATCATTTCCAAAATTAAGGAAGGGCATTCTCTAAAAAGTAAAGCTTGGGAGGAGGCAGCTGAGGGCTCATTTTCTCAAAATTCATTATCTGCAGCTTGGGTTTTGCACATGTGTGTGTGTGTGCTACTTTCAGACTATAATGACTGAATTAAAGGCCAGCTCTGTAGATTCAGAGCTAGCTTTATGTGCAGCACCATTTTTCATCTTCATCCCAATTTTTTCCCCTCCCTCTGCTTCCCAGGAATCTTACACAAACAAACAACAGCACCTAAAAAATCAGAGTGTCCAGCCTTGTCTCATCACCCTCTGTGTGTTACCCCACACAGCCTTCGCTTCCGAGGAGCGACCCAAGAGCAAAACCTGCATCAATACCAACAGGAATGCTGAGCTAATGCAATAATGCTCTCCCAGATGGATGCCTGCTTTACAGCGTGCCAGGTCCCCAGGGAGTCTGCCTGCTTCCTTATTCACCTGAAGCTGTGGAGTAATGTGGTTAGCTTTCCAAAATGATCAATGGTCGTTGAGCCACAGAGATTGGAGATGGAAAAACCAAGTGCATCATGCTGCTGTCCACCACCTCACCTATGGACGCATCCATGCCTATACACTCCTGCTGCCCGTGCAGGATCCCTCCCTATGGATGAGCACATTTGGATTTTAAATTACTCCAGAGGAGGGGTTCCCAGCATGTCCCTGGAAGGCTGTGAGCTAACCATGCAGACGTCACCCACTGTACTGACAATCCTTCCCAAATGACTAATTTTCTCTTGCTCCATCTCCCTTGCTCAGCTCCAGCATCCTGCTGAGTTTCCTGCCAGTAAACAGTCTTGTCTTGCTTCCACCAGGCTCTGCACACACATTTTTGCTGTTTCACTATAAGCAAATCCCTCAGGCTTTCTCTGCCCATGTCTGTGGTCCTCCTGGGCTGTGCACTGAACCATGCCCACGTAGGCAGCTCAGGTTTTAGTGCAGAAGGATGAGGAGATGTGGGTAGTTGTGGTTGAAAGGGCAGGATGGCCAAGGCAGAGGAACTCTGAGGACTGTGCTCAGCACAGTGGAAGATGCACTGAGGTGTGACTGGAGCAGCAGAAGGAAGAGCAAATTATCAAACCTTGTTCCTCCCCCCCAAAAAAAGAATGGGGCACATTAGAAATCCTGCATGGCTGTAAAGACAACCACCTTCGTGCACCTCATCTGCCAAATTTCACGTGCGCAGCAAGATCTGCTAAGTGCACAGGACATTTAATATTAAATGTACGATTCATTATTTACACCGCACAAAAGCGCACACTAAGGAAGCTCTTCTGAGGCGAGCAGTGTTCCCAGCCTGGCCCCAAAAAACGTCCCTGGCTCCTCCCAGCAAGGCCAAGGGGAACAAACTCTTTAGAAGTCTGGGAACGCATCCACCAGCAGCAGGGGTGTATGTAGGTCATGGTGATGCAGTGGAGCCTGGGGCTGGCTGGCCAATGCTGCCTGGGGCCAGCGCTGTGGCTGGGGCTCTTTCCCCAGCCTCCTCCTGCCAGCCAGCTCTGCCCACAGAATGGCGCTCTCCATGCCCTCCCTCCTGACCCAAACCATGGGGAAAATGTCCTGCCCGTGGTCTTTCTGATTTCTGAAAATGTGAAGGCAGCAAGGGGGGAAATAAACAATTTCAAAAGAGGACTGTGACATCAACACAGAAAAGGGATGAGAGTCTGGACAGGGAGCTCAGCAACCCAGGGTGTGAGAGCAGAGGAATCCTGGACTCTGGGAAGGGAATGGGACTGAGAGGCTGCAGGGAAGGATTCTTGCTAGAGGTGGTGGGGAAAACTCCAGATCTCTTTGGAAATCCCTCTCATTTCACATGGTTACAAAACAGAGCTGGGTTGCCAAACAAATACAAGCAAGTCAAAGATAAACGTACCTACCAAAGCCTTAGATCCAACCCCAGGCAGTGCTTCTTTGAAAGAAGACAGCATTTTTCTCTTAACTGGTTAATAGTTCAGACCCTGGCCAAATTTGTAGGAGCCTACAGAGAACCTGAGGATCAGCTCACATTGTTAATGTCTGCCCATTATCCTCGTGCTGCTGCTGGGAGCATAGATAGACCCTGCCTCCTGTGGCAGCTTTCTTTTGGGGTTATGCCAGGCTGCCCCAAATCCAGCCCTGCCACGCCCAAAACCACGCCATGGCCCAGGGCTAGGCAGGCAGGCTGCCCCCCTGGACCCCCCATATCTCTGAAAGTCCTGGCTGTTTTATTTTGGAAATACTGATAGCAGGAATCATGTTCTGAAGCAGAGAGTGAGCTCCTGAATTATGCCACCAGCAATGCTTGTCTCCCAGCATGCCACCAGGATGGCTGGGACATAAACAATGTTTTCCAGGGGGTTTCGTGTTGATGCATCCAGAGTACCTCATTGCCTGCCTCCCAGACTCAGGAGCTGCTTAGGAAACATGACTTTTCAGAGAAAGCAGCTGTGGTATTTTCCCCTTGCACAGAGCAAGGGGAAAAAAAAAGAAGAGGTTT
This sequence comes from Pyrgilauda ruficollis, assembly GCF_017590135.1. Lineage (NCBI taxonomy): Eukaryota > Metazoa > Chordata > Aves > Passeriformes > Passeridae > Pyrgilauda > Pyrgilauda ruficollis. Next base: position 23,046,046 of record NW_024525489.1, on the reverse strand, counting down.
AGAAGTTTCCAGCAAGAGCCAGCAGCACACAGTGTAAGAGACTTTCAGCTGATCCCTTTATTTCCACCACACTGCGATGAGCCAAAGTTGGACACTTTCGTATCAGTGCTTCTTCCACAGAACTTCCACCAGAACCTTCTCCAGCACTTCAGTGCATTCCATTCCTGCACAGACTTGTATTTGTTGATGAGGAAATGAAACTCAAAACTCCAGAAAATGCGTGTAAAATCCTATTGCACCCAAACTCCATGGAGATCAGACAGAGAATGTGCCTCCTCAAGCCAGTGGCTGCATGCTTAGCAGCAAAACACAGAGAGCTGGAGAAAGTTCCTTACCCAAATGCCACCATGCTGAACATTTCCAAGTGTACCTGTTGGAAGCCATCACCCTTCAGCTTCCAGGTTCCAGTGGATTGCACAGTGCACTTCCAAACCACTCAGTGCTCCTCGGCAGGGCTGAGTTCTCTGAGTCAGCAGAAGCTGCCTGAGACACTAAAGCTGCTCAGAGTTCAATGTGATGGAAGAAGTAGCAGGCAAAATCCTGTAACTCATCAGACAATGTAAGATATCATAAGTAATAAGCAGCAGTGGCAGTCTACAAAGTGGTTTATAAAGGGCTTGATGAGTAACTCAGCTGAGCCTCTGGATTACACACAAGACGAATCATTTCATTTCTGTCATGCAGCAGCCCATCTGCAGTGTGCAAGGAACCATCCCTGCCTCTCACATCTCAAGGGCTTCGGATAAAAGGGTGAGAATCGCTGCCAAAGTCAGGAAACACAAGGCAAATTTTTCACTTGCTCCTGAAAGAGATGAGTGATTCTGTATGCCAGATTTCTGTAATTGGGGAGCACTTGATATGCACAGATGTGCAAAGCCTGACATGGACACACAACTGTGAAAAGTTCAAGAAGGGGGCCATGCTGGTTGATTGCTGCTCCCAAATTCAAAAACAGATTTGACTGGAGCCACTGTCTTACATCCTATAAAACTGCACTGATTTCTGCCCTGTGCAATGCTGCTGAAATTCAGGGGACAAAATTCCAGCAAGGGGGACCCAGAGTAAACCTGCACACTGTCAGGTGCAGGAGCTACAAGCACCCACTTCTCTGATCCAATCACCACCTCCAGCGTTAGCAGTCCTGCTTCCTCAGCAGAGCCTCCCTGGCTATCTGCCCAGGGGATCCTACTGCTTCAGCTTTCCTAATCTCCCCGCATTTTTCACCAGACTGTCTCCATTCTGGTTTCTCACAGAGGGTCCCTGAGTAACCTACTCTCTACTTTGAATTGCTTGAATAATTCAGACACATGGAGAAGCCAGCAAAGAACTTGCCTAATTCTCCTGAGAGATTTGAGTCAGCATCTTTGCATCTACCTGCAACAAGGAAACCTGCTGCACGTGCAGCATGTGTGTTACATCCTAGGCATGTGCTTCCTTGCAGGTTTGCCTGGAAATGCACAGCAAGGCTGATGTGGCCAAAAGGCACTTGGCTTTTTGCAGAGCACTCACAGAGTCAGAGTGATAGTGAGCATTCACCCAGGACTGACAGGACTTCAGCCCTGATACTTCTCTGAGACATTGTGCGATGGAGGGGGAGCTGAGCATGAGCCAGCTCATCCCACGCTCCTTGCGAGGTGAGTCCTTCTTGCTGTTATTGAACCTCTGCTGGAGGGCAGGAAGGCTCTGCAGAAGGATCTGGCCAGGCTGAGGGGTCAAGGCCAATGGTAGAAGGTTCAAAACCCCCTGCAGCATTACAGGCTGGGGAAGAGTGGCTGCAAAACTGCCCAGCAGAAAGGGACCCTGGGGGTGCTGGTTGACAGCACTGAACATGAGCCAGCGTGTGCCCAGGTGGCCAAGAAAGCCAATGGCAGCCTGGCCCAGATCAGGAATAGTGTGGCCAGCAGGGCTGTGATTCTTCCCCTGTATTTGGCACTTGTGAGGCCGTTTGTGAGGACTTGAGTCCAATTCTGGACCCCTCAATTCAGGACAGACACCAAGCAAGTCCAGAGGACAATGGAGCTGCTGAAAGTTCTGGAGCACAAGTCCTGTGAGGAGCAGCTGAGGGAGCTGGGGGGGTTTAACTTTGAGAAAGGAGGCTCAGGGGAGACTTTATCACTCTCAACAAATCCCTGACAGAAGATCTGAGCCAAGGTGGGGGTTGGCCTCTTCTCCCAGGCAGCTTATGACTGGACAGAAGGAAATGGCCTCAAGCTGTTCAGCTTGGACATCAGGAAGAATTTCTTCACTGAAAGGGTAGTCAGGCATTGGAACAGGCTGCCCAGGGAAGTGGTGGAAGAGTGAACATGGCACTCAATGCTGTGGTTTAGTTGACATGGTGGCATTTGGTCAAAGGCTGGACCTGATGATACCAGAGGTCTTTTCCGATCTTAATGGTTCTGTGATTCTAAGCAACAATGCACTCCTGGGCTCTTGCCATCAGAGTTGGGTTCATGCCAAATGGGAAAACATCAGGAGAAAACATCTTCAAAATGCTTCAGATCACTGCCTTGCACTTCAGCCCACTGCGCTGAGGGAGAGCCACCCCAGCCACCTCCCTTTTGCATCCCTGACAAAACCCCTGGCTGGACTTTGGCATGGCTGATATGCCTCAGGCACAGCAACAGTGGGTCCTAGCTTGCCCCAAAGATGGCCATTTCCTGAAAGTGATCCATCTCTCACCCAGCTCTCTGCTGCTTGATTCAGCACAGACAACACCCTCCAGCCCCCCCAAGCTCATCTGCCTCCTGCTCGGCAGCAGCAGGCAGGCTGCTGGCTGCAGATTTCACCAGCAGCCCTGAAGTGCAACTCTCCCTTCTGTGACATTTCCAGGCAGCCCTGCTGTTCCAGCACCTCTTGCTCTGTATGGTTTGGCACTACCCAGAGCTGATTTTAAACCTTGCAGGGTTGGTTTTCACTGTGCCACAGAGCTGTGTGAGGCACAGTTGTGCAAGCCACTGGCTGGCTGGGTGTGAGACCAGGAGCACACCAAGCTGGCTTGCGGAGCAATCTGGCTTCCCAAAGCATGGCAAGATAAGAACAGCCCAGCCTTCCCTCCTAATTCACGACCATGAAATGTCTGCGTTTTGCTGCCTTTGTCCATCTGCTCCAAAACAAAGATCCACATCTCTGATGGCAAAAAGCAAGGCAAGAACAGCTGTCCTTCAACCAAGAACACAAAAACTACCCAGGGAAGTGTGCATACCCTGGTTTCTCCTGCTCTACAGCTGGGGGATTGTCAGCAAGGAGATGGGAACAAACCCCTTCTGGCTGAAAGACGGCTTCCAAGAGGGATGTGGTGAGGCAGAGCGTTTCTATTCTGAGCCACATCTCACAAGGTCTCCAGCACACGGCTGCTTTCCCAGACCTTGCTCTAACTTCTCTGGAATGATGGGAGGGGAGGGGCAGGCCAAGGAGCCCTTCTTTCTGAGGGGCTGCTTTTTGGCACCCTGACAGTGGGCTTTCAGTTTCAAGGGGGCACACAAATATGCCAAAGTGCTGTGGGCTTTGCTATTAATCATTCAGCACACCTAATTCTGCAACATCAAATGTGTCAGGCTCTCCAGTTCTCATTTCCTAATTTATTCTCCCAGGCTGAAATGGTTGATTTGTGCCTGTGCAGCTCCTCTACAAGGCAGATTCAGAGACTATCCCAGCTGGGTAGTAAACCAGGATAACAGTGCTTTGCAGCAGAGAAATTAGCAAATGCAAAGGAAAGCAGAGGGAGGGGATGAGCATGGATGAGAGCTGGCATGAGCCATCACATCTGCAGTGATTTATTTCTAATTTCACTTATGAAAACCTCTCTGGGTACAGATTGCCTTTCCCAACGTCGTCTTCATTATCACTCCACCTTGAGACTGGGTGATGTGGGCGTTTGATAGACTACCTGGAAGCCTTGTTTATTTCCCTGGTGTTTCCCATGGCGTGATGAAACCTCTGCTTCAGAGAGCTGTGCCAGCCACGCCAGGCAAAGCCCTTGCTGTCCCCAAGGCAGGCCTGTGTTGCAGTGCCCTGAAGAACAACTGTGTCCCCCCCTCTGAGGCACACCTCAGCTCCCCACAAGCAGAGAATCTGCACACCAGCCAGCACAGGATCTCTTTGTGTGGGAAGCAAAACCAAGCAGGGAGTTTCCTTGTCTCACACTGATAGAGACCACAAACATCTCCCTTGCAGGTGGCAAGCTGCCACCCAGATGTGCTGTGGCCTGGGCCATGCTCAAGAAAGCATCTCATCACACTAACAGCATTATCAGTTATCAATCAGCTTTTTATCTCTCCTGCCTTTTGGATCATCAAAGTGTTGAGGGCTGGTGCTGCTCCCAAGAATTGGGTTCCTTCTGCACGAGTTTTGCACCCACCTCTTTTTCCCAAATTGCTCGTGTCCTCCACATCCCTATGGGTTTGTGAGACCTGACCAGCCAGACCCAGGAGCGTCTGCCATCGTGCATTTTGAACCCTGGTCAGGACAAACTGCAGCAAAACTAAATAGAGGGCACTGATTCCACAAGTGAAATGCTTCTTTGGAGCAATGGAAAAACACCTACTTCCCCTGTTAAAGCAGGATTTGTACATCTGCCTTCAGCGTCTCGCACAAGGAATTATGGCTGCCTCATCGGCAGGATTTAGAGCTGCAACCAGCTCAGAAAGATCACGAGGCTATGTTTACTTTCTGACAGATGTATGGGTTTATCACATCCTCTCCTTTGAATATCCCCTCCAGTATGTAGACCCAAGATGTCTTTGGGCAAAACTCTGGCAACATGAGAGAGAGAAGATCCTGGCTTTTTCCTGGGTTAAGCTCCCTGTCCAAGCACAGCAGGACTGATGGTACAAGGCGTGCTGGAGAACGTGTTTCCTCACTTGTGCATGTACCATTTTGGGTCTAATTCATCCTGGCTGACAGCTACTAATTTGACAAGTACTTTAACCAGACATGTTTTTAGAGTGCTTCCCTTGCTCATGCGTGCTGGGCTACACGGTTGCACACTATGATTGTGCATCTAAAATTATGGTAGCTGATAAACTGAAGGCAGAAAAGGCAGTTAGAGCTCAAGCACAAGCCTGCCAAGTTTCTAATAAAATTCAAAACACAGCAATATTTAAGAGCGTTCACGAAGCCAGCGTTTGTCTGTGTTTCAGTCTGCCTTGAAATCCCCTGAGCAATCAACCCACATGGAGGCAGCTTAAGGAATGGAAAAATCAGTCACTTCTATTTCTCATGTCTTTTTTAGTCTGCAAAGTACAATATGCAGTGGGAAAATAGGATCCAAACCACTTACTCTGCAACAAAAGCGATTTTGGTTGTTTTCAGCTTGAGGAAACCAATGATACAACTTCCTAAGGCCTGCCATGACAGAAGTCCATGGATGCCTGATCAATCACCTATCCTCAAATATGATGTTTCTTAGCAGAAGCCCCAAGTCCCCAAATGATCCTTTAGTTCCATGGGCAGTGAAGAAACTTGCTTACAAGTCTAAGAACGAAAAAAAAATCAATTCTTCCCACTATTACTGCTGCAATTCTTAGCTATTTAGTGCCCCATTCCCAAGCACAGGTTTTTAGTCACTTCTTGTTAAATATCCAGAAGGAAAGAGGCATTTGTGCTGCATCTGTGGTTGTGTCCTCCATTCCTTACAGACCAGGTTTGGGAGATCTCAGCTGCCAAGGTTTCTGGTCCCTCTTAGTCCTACAGTGAAAACAGAAGCAGCTCTCTGCTTCCAGAAAGTGCCCCTTAGAGGTCTTATCCAGGCCTACATGGATAGCTGGAGAAATCTTTATGAAAGCTTTCACTAAACAATGCCAATGGCCTTGGGTTGCAGGTGATATTTCCTGAGCTCTGACAATGTTAAGTTGCATGCTGGTGTTTGGCATAACCCCTTAAAACCACCACCTTGTGCAATGAGATCATTTTTCTAAATATCATAGGTGACATTTTAGCTGCTTGTTTTACCAATTGGAATTCCAGCTCACGTGGTATGAGAAGTAGTGCCCTACAATGAGAAACACCTTTGTTTGTGAAAATTTTGGCTCTAAATTTCACATCTGAAGTATTAATTGCCCGTATGGTTGGAGCCTTTCCCAGTTTTTCTTTTGAATATAAGGGATCTCAGATCTTTAAACAAGGCAGCATGAATCACTACATTTGAGTGGAGGCCACTTGCAGCTCTGGCTTAAGGAAAATCTCTTTATTTCCTCTAAATGTCCACAATTCTCCTTAGAAGAGTAATATTTACTATCAAACCTTCCCAAAAATGTCTTGCTAGAAGCTTTTTTCCCACCCAAAACTTATCTTGGAACTATTTTCTGAAAATGTCAAGCCCCCTCTATTCTTCAAGCAAAATATTTGAGTACCACATTTCCCCTATTTTTTACAGTATTATTTTAGTGTTCTTTTAAATTTGTATTATTATTATTATTATTATACCTATTTCTCTGCCATTATTTTACATCCTCAATGTTGCTGATTCCTACCAATTTCTTTGACTTTCAGGATTTCATTAATTTTTCAAAAGTGTCAAAAAGCGGAGGGGAAGAACAACTGTTGTCTTCATTTTTTTTTGCTAAACAGTTTCCTACTGTTCTGAAATGCTACAAGTTACCACAGCCGTGGTTTTACTTTTCATTTACCATATCAGAGATTTCTTCCCATAAACTCAGTGAATTCTGGGAAAGATGGAGAGTAGAAAATGAGATGTTTAAAGAAGAAAGTAAATGAAGAGTTTTTTCCCAACCCCTCCCAGGGCCTTGACAGTCACATATGGTCCTATTTGAAAAGGTTGAATAAGAGCCAGAAAAGAAAGAAAAGGCGATGATTCTAGGTTTTGGGTTGGTTTAGGGATCTTTCCTGGATTAATCTAGCATTTTCTTGTTTTAATACTCTGAGGTTTTGGTTTTTTTCAGTTAAATTTCTTTTCTCCCTCTTCAGTGAGGGACTATGGAATTCAAACTATGTAATAACTTTTCCTATTTAATATTTCACCAGCTCACCTGGCATTTGCCTCCAAAATAGGGCTCAGCACTGATTATCTCTGGTTATGGGAATAATTAACTCCCCACAGGAGTGTCGTGCATCGTGTCTGAACACAGTTCTGTGATCCTTTGTGAAAAGAGACCCACAAGGCACAGGTCACATCCCCTGCCCTGGTGCTGCTCAGGGGCACCCCAAGGCTGTGTCCTGGGGAAATGCTGTCTCCAAGGTCAGTCCAGCCCCAGGCAGCCCAGGCTCAGGCAGTTTCCTGGTTACAAGGTATTTGTCTTCTGCACAAAGCCGGTGAGATGGCACAAAAACTCTGGGGCATTATCAGCCTAAGTCAACACGCACTATTAATAATCATTCTTCTGCACTGCATATTGCCTGGCACCCTCGGCCAGATTTAGCTCTGCTTTCTGCATCACAGCTCTACACATGCTCATTATCACACAGTTTACAAACAATGCAATTACTTGGGCGATTATTAAAGCTACAGATTATGGCAGAAAGAGTTTTTTTATCTCTTGAACCATCAGAAAACCTCCAGGTGAAAAAAAAAAAAACCCGACCATAAATCAAAAACCAAACCTAACAATAAAGTGATTGTTACAGGGATTACATTATTTTTTCCCCCATACTTGCTTGAGTGTTTGCCTTTTTCCTGGTTACTGGTTATTAAGGATTACTGCCCTATCCATGCTGGCCCTGTTTTCTGTGGTGAGAAGGGGAGCAGAGGAGTGTGAGCAGGTGGGTGCTGCTGGGGAAAAGCAATTCAGGGCAAGTGACCAGCTCAAACAGGGACAGAGGGAATCACTGCTCCATAATGGCAAAGTTTCAGCTATTTTCAGAGCACAACTAAGACTGCTTTTCATTCTGAAGCATAACTCTTGGAGTCCTTTAAACTGTCAGAAGTAAGAGAGGTTAAAAAAAAAAACCAAAAAAACCTGGAATAAGGACAAAGCAAACAGAAATTAACATTCAGAGAACACTCCTGATACCTTTCAATTTCTCATGCTGGAGAGGAAGATAAATGCTGAAATCTTAAGCTTTCCTACTTCCAGCAAATCCTGGCTTTGCAGGGGAACACCATAGACCCACACTGTTTTGGACAATGACACCATGCTCCTGCTGGCCAGTATCCTGTCCACCCAGCCTGACCAGATGTGCCCTTGTTTGGGCCATCAAATCAATGCTCTTACATTTTTGGAAAGCCTTGTGTCTCCCAGGTACACAGATCAGGACCTCCAAGCCATGAGCAGCTGCCCGGCTCTTCCCTCATAATGCACATTAAGGGACACAGAGTGACTAGGAGGCAGGTGCTCAAGGAATTGTTAAAATAAAAACCAAAAAAAACAAAAAACCTCACCAAATAACAAAAAAAAAAAACAAAACAAAACAAAAAACCCATGTCCCAAACCCGTGAGGTTCTAGTCCACGTTTGAAACGCAGTGTGTAGAGCTGAAGCCAGCCTTTCAGCCCAGCAAATGCTGAAGCACATTAGAAACCCTGGGAAGGTCTGGTGCCTTCCCTCAGGAGACACTCGACTGAAGCCAGCAAAGAGGCTGTGAATAGGACACAGCTGCTGTTTTTCTCCTCCCAGCAGACTCAAGTCCCACCTGTGGGCTGCTGGATTTCTGAGAGCTCACCCCAAAGGCCCTGGGCTGGCAAGGGAGTTGCTGCAATGCTGCAGGCTGCTCCCAGACCCCGCTGCCTCCATTTCCCATCTGCAAGGGCAAGGTTTGTGGGGGGTTTAGGTTTGTAGGAAGTCTACAAAGTCCTGTGAATGGGATGGTGCTGGCATGGCATTGGATGTGGAAATGCTGCTCCATCACCTGAAGGAATAAGCTACAGTGGGTGCTGGGAGAGAGAGAGAGTGGAGAGGGGATCCAGGCAAACTGGAGATGCTAGATGCCACACGCAGCAGGGCAAAGATTTCCCCCACTGGCCTCAGACACCTATTTTTAAACTATTGCATATGTTTCCTTTCATTACCAGTCATACTCATTTGCTTTGAAGGGAGGTTACAAATAAGGAGAAAGTCCCTCGTTAATTGACTGGATGATTTATTGCATCCTCCCTCTCTTAGCAGCCACACAGGCTTAAAAGCTGCATGAGGAATAGCTGCTCAGCTTTTGTTTGGAAATGAGCAGGGTGAAGACTAACGTGGAGGAGATGGGAACAATCCCAGTCACTGCCTGCCTGGTTTTTAACTGTAGACAGCTCTTTGGTGGGGAGGGGTCCCCAAAAAGGAGGTCCTCCCTGCACTGTGCTGGTCACAGGGCAAAATCTGTCCACCATTCTGTTGGCAATGTGTCTGGTGTTTACTCTGGAGCATCAGAACTTGCTCTCGCTTGGCACTTCTGATAGATGTAAATACAGACAGGATAAGTGGGCAGAGATTTTCTAAAATCTCATTTACAGGCACTTTTTCAATGCACAGAATCACCTTTACTCTCTGCTAACCCAGAGGGCAATTTGTGCTGTCCTTAAAGTCAGTTCCAGCAACTGCTTTAGCAAACAGGTTTCAGAAAGGACAGAAAGTACCACGGAGAATTGGGCTTCCCTGGCAATGAGAGAGGGGGAGGAAAAGGTAAAAAAAGTCTAAAGGAAAAGGAAAAAGAGTATAAGGAGGAACATAATGGAATGGAGAAGGGACTAAAAAAGAGAAAGCGGAAACAAAGTTTAAAACAAGCTTAAAAAGCCATCAAGGGAACAGAAAATAAAACGAACCCCTGATCTCCAACAAGGTGTTCAAACGTCTTGGTTCTGGGTATGAACAGAAGAGCTTGGACAGGCAGGCCAGAGGGATGTTATTTGGAGCAGCTTGCTGGCTTTCCCTAGAGTTTAATAATAGCAACTGTATTTATACGACTAAAATGTTTTTGTTAAAAGGCTAAGTACTGGTATGTCATGCTAGTCACTTTAATTTAAAATAAATTCTAAAAGTTCTCACTGGAAAGGCTTGCAGCTAACTATAAATATATGCAATATGCTGATGGATTTTTTTTAAAGCAAATTTATTCTTCTTCAGAGGCACTAAATTGCACAACTGTGCAGCATTTCTGTGGCACAAATTTTCAGGGGCCCCAGGAGTCAGGATTTCTAACTGATCTAGCTGCATTTTTATTTTTTTTAGCCCTACTGCATGTAGTGGCAGCTCTGGCTGGTTTGATGTGGGTTTCTGATACAAGCAGAGATTCGAAGAGATAGGTGAGAGGGAGAGATAAAGAGAAAAATGCAAAAAGAAGAGTCCTGGGCAGGGTGACAGCAGTTTTCATCCCTATTACTCTGAGCATTTAGATGACAAAAGTCCACATTTTACACTTCCTTCCACTGGGAACTCATTGCTGGTGGCCAACAGAGAGCAGAGCCCAGGTGAATCTTTGGCTCCCACAAAGTGAAGAGCACCAATCCCACCTCCTGTGCCCTGTGTGGCCACAGCAGCAGGTTGCCCTTTGCACGGAGCACTTCCATCTCCCTTGCAAGCCTCAGGATGCCTTTCAAGCCCCAGCTTCTGTAAAGCAGCCCAGCCCTGGTCACTCTGGCCAGCAGCACCCTGCCAGCAAGCAGAAAACAGCCAGGTAGGGTCAGAACTGCGGAAACAATCCTGGTGAGCCCCTCACCCAGGACTCCAGCCCCCAGCGAGCTCTCTGGTACTGGTGCCCCTCCATCCTACTGGAGCAGCCGGAGCACACGCTCCATTCACCGGCCTCCGCCAGCAGCGGTGTTTTCATTGCAGTTTTGTAAAGGATAATTATGGCAAATTCCTTAGAAGGGGCTGAAGTCAGCCTGCTACCAGATAGCAGGAAATATTTATAACAATCACTTCCAACTGCAGCCTTTCATCTGAAATCTAAACAGAAAGCTGAAATCCCAGGCCTGTAAGTTGATACCTTGGCTATATATGGTCAAAGAACTCCATGGGGGAGAAAAAGATGCTAAGTCCCCAGCACTCCTCATACACAGGGCTCCAAGAAGATCCATTAACCTCTGTAAAATTAGCAAGCCCGTATCGTCAATTAGCTTTGAAGTATGATTGTCACGCTGTTGCATTAAGAGCTCTGCTCTCCCAGGGATGTCTCAGCATGTCACACTCACAGCCACGTGTACGGCAGGGCGCAGCATTCCCTAAATGCTGAGACGTCCCCCAGCCTCGTGTGCCTGTCACAGCAGCTGGGAATTGAAAAGCACCGTGAACTGCGAAGTTGTGGGGTGACCCCCTGTACTCCTGTGGGAAAGCACTGCCAGGCAGAGGCAGGGCATTCTACAAGACACAAGAAGAGAGGAATGGTGCTTTCTGGTGTTCAGGCTGCCAAAAAACGACAGCAAAACCAACTCCAGCATGAAAAGGGACCTAGAAAATCACACGGCATTGAAATGCATTGCTTCAGACTTTACTAGTGATTATGACTTATCCTTTTTGAAGGAGTTCTTCTGATAGCAAAAGTCCACATTTTACACCTTTTTTTTTAAAGAACTCCCACTGCACCTCCTCCTGCAGCAGCAGGAAATGAACTGCTTTACTGTGAGCTTTACTCACAGAGGGGCTTCCACATTGTGTCCCCCGTTGCACAGAGCACAAGGTCCTTCTTTGCACCCTGGAGCGTGGGTGGGATCGAGGCATTTCCTCGTTGCCCTCCTCTGCTTTTACCTAAGCATTTGCTAACAGGAACAGGTTGCCCAGAGAAGCTGCGGCTGCCCACTGCCCATCCCTGGAAATGTCCAAGGCCAGGCTGGATGGGGCTCTGAGCTACCTGGCCTAGTGGAAGGAGACCCTGTCCACAGCAGGAGAGTAGGACTGAGGTGATCTTTGAGGTCCCTTCCGAAGAAGATCATTCTATGAGTCTACAGTTATGTGATCTACGTTCAAAACCAGACAGGCCTGAAAAACAGCATCGCAGGCTTTTCTTACGGGGTTGAAGGACAGGTTTGTGGCCCCTGAAGAATCAACAGCTTTGACCCTGTGATATTAAAAGCTTTTTCTTGCTGAGACACTGCTGTTCAGCACAGAGATGGCACCGTGCTCAAAAGCAAGGAGCTGGCATTCCTGCTCTCAGCCTGCTGCATGCAGGCTTCTAACAGCTCACCCATAATGTTAATCTCAAACCAGTCAAGTGAGTTTGCCAACATGTCTAAGCCTTGAGCTGGAGCTCACAATGCTCGGTCCTCATCAAGACATCAGCCTCTGCACTGGACATCTCATAGAGCATTCTGACAGGCATGTGCCTCTGGGGCAGCCTTTCCTTTTCTTTGCAGTTGAATGCCTTCCCACTACTCGCAGCTGAATTTCAAGAAAACAGCAGAGAACATCTCAATTAAAAAGCAGAGATTATAACCGAAAAGTCACGTTTCCTTTTGTGAGATCTAACATACTGTCTCAACCTGCTTATTGTTATTAAGCAAACAACAGCAAATCCATTTCTGCATATGTCCCTACCATATGGGGTGTCAAAACCATGAGATCCACTTCTATTTCAATACCAACCCTTCTTTGTTTCCCTTTCTGTAACTCATGCTGTATCTCACAGGGCGTGATCATGAAACCACCGAACAACCAACCAAATTTTGGTCCCTCTCAGTGCCAAAGCAGCAGTAACACCAGCCGGCTGTGACACAGCAAATGGTGAGCTCCCAGGGTGGAAACAACCCCTGGACACAACAAACCTCTTTGCAGTGACTGCAAACAAGGATGTGCAGGCTTGAGAACTATAGTTTGAAACAGAACCCTCCCAACAGGGGGGTTTTGCTGGTAGTTATTATTTGTACTAGTTTTTATTGTATGGGCTGCATCAGAGGGCACTATTGGGCTTATCCAACCAGTGCTGGTGCATTCCCAGCAGGAGCTCATCCTGCAGGCAGCACCAGGCTGGACGCACATGCACCACCGCACATCCCACTGCGGCCTGGGGCACCCAGAGGGCACCAGGCTATCCTGATTTATATCCCAGTAAAGCACAGCTCATTTATTCTTTTGTGACCTCTGAGGACTAGGCCTGACAGACACCAGTCCTCTCTGCAGGGAGCCTGCAAGGCCAAGCCAGGAGCAGCATTCCACCTGTGTGGATAGTCACAGCCCATTTTAAAGCAGGATGACCCATGGTCTGATGCAGGGCACAAGCATCCTAACCCTGAGACCATCACATAGAAGACGAGCAGAGGAAACTGGAATGTCAGGACAGAGGTAAGGCTGAGCTTGAAACGGGGGCACTATGACGAAAGACAAGAGGTCTCTGTGGGAAGAAGGGGTTTTCCAACCTCAGAGGAGGATTAGGTGTGGTGAGGAGAGACCTTGATGCCTGCTGCCTTAAGTGAGAGCCTCTGTGCTGCCAACCCTCATTCCATGTGCCTCGGAAGCGTGGCCACCTCTGTCCCCCAGTGCACGCTGCTCCCTGCCTCGCGTGCCACAGCCCAACACGTGGTGCTCCAAACACTGCACAGGGAACGTGGCAGGACAAATCTGAAAAGAAAGGCACATCTGCCAGATATGCCCAAGCACAAGGCTGGAAAGGAAAAGGAGCTGTCCCCAAAAGAGCACAGTGATATTTGCATGCAGGCTCACTCTCCCCAGCTGCAGGAGCAGCCGTCTCCACTCTTTCATGTGGATACGCGGCGTCCTCGGTAGAAATCTGTGACAAATATTTGTTGGATCTTCTCTCGACAATCTCAACAGATATAACCCAGGGGTTTCGCTACTGGGGAAAACTCTTCAGGTTTATCTGCAGTCTTTTACACTCCTCTAGACTTCAGAGATGCACTGCTTTTGCAGCTGGGATTTTTGAGGTTTCAAAATAGCTCCTTTGCCGAAAGAGCAGCCCTAGAGCCTCCCAACAGGAGCAGTGGCCAGGGGATTAGCCCTCCTGCTCTGAGGCATTTTCAGCCCCAGTTGTGGCTCAGCTGGCTTCCCTCTACCGGGCTGCAGCCACCCTTACAGCTCTTCTGGCAGAAGGAGGAATTATCATCCCTTCACCTGGCAGGAGCTGCTCCCAGGCCTCAGTGTCCACATCTCCAAGGCAAAGGCACACCGGCCCTGTGTACCCTGCCAATACATTCCCCTTACTCCACTTGGCCCAGTCAGACCTATTAACAGGATAATGAGAAGAAAGAAGTACAAGCCTGAAAAAAGCATCTCTGATGGGAGCATTTCAAAAGGCAGCCAGTTTCCAGAAGGCAAGAACTATTCTCTACGTCAATTATCTACAGAGATGCAAGAAACTGGATGACAATGAGAAATTAGATAATAAAAGCTCTGATTTAACTCATTAAGTTATGGCTCCAGGTATGTGTAGTCCCAGTGCATGCCAAATTTTATTTATGCCTGCATTGCAACCATCTCTGGAGAGCATTGCTACAAGGCACAGAACGACTGAGGAAGAAATTGAAGGCAATTTTGTTCTGCAGCTCAAGAAATGTGAGCCATTTCCACTGTCACAGCATGCAAGCAAACCTCCACCTCCCTCTCAATGGAAGCTGGAGCGATGTGACTGCAGCCCCACAGCAGGACCATGGCCCAGGGCCCTCCCAGCGCTGTAAATCTCTGCAGGTCACTCATCCTTAGTGTTGCAATGCAGGTTTCTGTCATCAGGGACTGAAGTAGGCAAAAGTGACATTTTCTTTCGTACCAGGTGTTTACTCTAAAATACAAGCAAACAAAACCTCTAAATCTACATGGTTTCTCCTCCTCCAGCTTTTTTAATGAAAAGCAGGTATGCTTCTGTGGAATTTCTAATTTTCCTAACTTTCACTGAGGGGAGAAAATGCAGCAAGGTACTTGTGGGGGATATCCTCAATCTCACGTTTCCTCAGTTTCTGCTGTTGTAGAATGACAACCAACAAACACATACAACCTCTGTCCCACAGGGAGGTAAGCCAAATTATCTTTATAAGCCATCCCCAGCTGCTTTGGCATGTGTAGCTATGTTGCATTTCCAGTTTAGACAAATTTGAGATGAAGCCTTTCTCTACAGCCTTTTATGTTGTAAACTTATAGCCTCCATCTCAACCAAAACCAGCCTGCAGCCAGCAGAGACATCCCACAGAACAATGAAGAAAACCTCGCTCAAATATCAAGGTCATACAGGCTGCTTGGATTCACCAGCAGGCAGAAGAGGTCCTCAGGAGACCCACTTCACTCCCCCTGCAGCGTGCCCAAACCCTTGGGAGCATGTCCCTGGGGGAAGGGCTTCCCCTTGTGCTGCCTTCCAGCCTCCTAAGGGTTTAAACTCAGCCACTTGGTCCCAGCTTGGTTACAGGTGTGACATAAAGTGCTGTGTCCCAGAACCCGCTTTGCCTAGAGCAGATTCCCACCACCCTATTGTGTTAATGACACACTGCTCTTTCTGTGCTGAAGTCATTAGTGCAGCGGTGTTGGGGAGATCACTGCTGCCAAACCAAGGCCCCTGCTCACAATAGCTGGTGCAAAGAGAACATCATTTTACTTCATTTTTAATGACCCAAATGCAAGCCTAAAGCTACCAGTGTTCAAATGCGTTAGCTGAGCTCACCAGTTCTCCTCTAATTAGTCCATCAGACTAAGCTCAGAAGGAAATAAATGAATAAAACTTAGGCCATGAACCAAAGGGCCCTGCACCCAGCCAGGGCTGGAGGGCAGGCACTGCTCCCCACTGCCCGTGGGGGCTGGGGGAGGTCACTGTCACATTGAGCTCCAGGTCCAAAACTGGCACGTGGCTTTGCCACTTCCACCTGCTCCTTTGCAGGATTTCCCATCACATAACTGGGGTGCTAGAAGCAAATCCTTACTTGCAAAGAGCTGTTGCACAAGCTGCCTGACAATCCATACCTTCCCAATGTATGGGTTTTCACAGAGAAGTCGAGGTGCTGAAGTGTTGTTGCTTCACCTTCTGTCACAGTTGCTGTTAGCAGGGTTTCCCAAAACACTTGGCCTGAAATGTATCCCTCCTGCTTCAGTTTCCAGAGGCAATGAAGGAAAGTTTGGGTCAAAATGCAAAATGAATCTTCTGTGAAGCAAGTAATAACTAAAAAAAAAATCTGACAACCCCAAACTTCAATTAATTTCTTTAGACTTTCAAATTGGTTTATTCAGGGTGCAGATTTCCTGAAAGATGAATCTTCCTTCCGTAAATAACAACACTCACACAGATCAGTACATTTTCCTTCATGTACAGGAAAGGTATTTTAAACCTCTGCTCTAGCTGGGAGGGAAGAGATTAACACAATATTAAATACGGAGCTCTTCATCTTATCCTTTTTTTTTCCTCTCTCACATGCACTGCGTTGGCACAAAACCACTGATGAATAGCAGGAAAATTCAGATCAATTTAGTTCTTCCTTTCCCAGACAAGTGATTTTTCTTGGCAAGGCTAGAAGTACTCTCTTTTTCTCATTGCTTTTACCTCTGATGCCTAGTGCCAAGCCAGGGTTCTCCCTGCAAACACAATGAACATGAAACTTGATAGCTTTTTCAAAGTACCTGTTGCCAACCTGAGCAGCACAACCTTGCTCTAAGGTTTGATGGGACAGAGGGGCTCTGAGGTGAACCAAGCACTTTGCAGCTCTCGAGCTCTCAGCAGCAGCTAAGAGGAGGCATTCGTAAAAATCATTGTGATTTTGGCTCCTCTTTCACTTTTCTCTTCCTCTTCTTTTCCAGTTATTCATATTTTACCTTAGCCCACCTCATCCCCACAGATGCATTTCCCTGGTTATCCTTTCACATACCCTAATTGCTGAGGCATGGGCAGGTGCAGCCCCCAGGTACATGTGCACCTTGAGGTATTTGCATCCCTTTTGGAGGTGGCTGCAGCTGCTGCCTGAGCCCATCCACTCA
This sequence comes from Pyrgilauda ruficollis, assembly GCF_017590135.1. Lineage (NCBI taxonomy): Eukaryota > Metazoa > Chordata > Aves > Passeriformes > Passeridae > Pyrgilauda > Pyrgilauda ruficollis. The sequence goes on along the minus strand of NW_024525489.1, from coordinate 23,029,275 downwards.
CACCCAGAGGAAAGGGCAATGGTGTGCATTAGCTGGCTGAGCTGTGCAATAGCTGCAGGCGACAAATGAACTATGCCTGTGAGGCAGAGCAGTGCCACAATCCCTCTGATATGTAGGATTAAGTGCCTGTTTTTTAAGCCCTGGGAGTGTGGCTGTATTTTCCAGAAGGCCTCTGGTTTGTACCGTGTGTGTGGTTAAGTAGGTTGCTGTGGCTCTCCCTTGTCGCTGGTGCTCTCTGCTCTTCCCCATTTCACACCAGAAGCCCCAGCACAATATCAGCGTGCCTGGCCCTGAGATTACAGTGATTGGGGGAGGAAATCAGCCCCTCTTGTGCCCCACAACCACAGAAAGAGAAATTATTCTCATTGTGAGTGAGCCCTTTGCCCGTGCCCACAAAGGCAATGGACATCTCCTCTCGCAGGCTTCCTCCCCGCACTGCCAAGCCTCTGGCCCTGCCTCACAGCTGGCAGCAAACAGCTTCCCAGCATCTCCCCTCAAAATGCACTCCTTCAGCAGGGTAATGAGCTCCCCAGGCTGAGTCTTTTACCGACTCCCCACAAATCACTGAAAGGACAGACTGCTGGGTTGGTTCATTAGCAAGTGTTTTGTGGAAATCTGTTTGTGTATTTGCAAGACACCAACATGCTCATTCATACTAATGCAGGAATGCTCGAACTGAGAAGCAACTTAAGCCTTCCACCTTTCCTTCCAGCTCTGAGGACTGGCAATTAAGAGCAATTCTTCTCCCGAAGCATGGCAACTTCTTCCCTGGCACATCAAGGACCAGACAGGGTACAGTAGGTATTAGTCAGCATTTTTCTTAGGACCACAGCTCTTGGAGCCCTGGGATTCAACAACAAATTTAATTTTCACCTAAAACACAATGAGTGAAGGATGCCCTGAGGTTTTTAGCTCTTGGCACAGCAGAGGAAAACACCACCAGAAAGGCTCAGACAAATAAAATGAACCTCAATGGCATTGGCATCACTTTTGGGTCTTGTAACATTTTAAGCAGCTGTATCACCAGGGAAGGAAGCTGTTTGTGACAGCATCACAGATGTGACTCATGGGCTTTGTGCACTGAAAGGAGCAAGGTTCTTTGTGGGCAGAATGTGGGGGCAAAGGCCAGGCAAAAGATTGTTAAGGAATCTTTGCTGTTTGACCATTCAGGAGCCACTCTGCGAGTCACAACTGCACCACCCAAGGGTTCCACTGCTGGGACCAAAGTCCTTGGCAGCAGGAGGCTCCAGTGATCCCAGCCTGGTTCCCACCTCACACCCCATTCACACAGTCAGATTCTTGCACGGTCTCAGTCCCAGGTTTCCTGCAGAGGTCTGGTTTTTCTAATTGAATCAAGGTGCAGTCACACAGTAACAGCCTGAGTTGATGCCTCCAGGGTCAGTGAAGGAATCCCTGGGCTCCTGCACCCTTACAGTCTGTGCACCCATTCCCCTCGTGCTCTTTATGCCCCTTACACTCGATATCTCTTTGGGGTCTTCTGATTGTTTATTTGGGTTCTATAGAGTCTCCAGGGGACTGGCCACACCCAGGCAGTGCTGCAGGTCCCCGTCCCCTTTGTCAAACAAAAGGCTGGTGCCAGGTCACAGCCCCTTGCCTGAAGTTCCAGTTCTTTCCCCCACCCCGGGCAAAACCTGCAGCTCCCACTGCAGCTGCACAACAAGAGGCCTGCACTGTGTTCCTCCACAAGAAGAGGTGTCGAGGATGCAGGAAAAGGAGCCCTAGGCTTTCACCTGTGCTTTTCAAAGCCACTGCCTTCAGAAGGCAGAAGCCCTCTGGCACTTTATATTTACAAATAAAAACAGGAACCACTTCCTTCAGCAGCCAAGGCTGAACTAAAAGCCTTTCTTAAGGGTTTGAAGTTGCTGAGGAAGAGGAATTTTGGATAACTTGAGGCTGGTTCTGCAGTTCTAATCTGTCAGATGACATGAATCCATCCAAGCTTTCCGTCCTTGTGATTCTGCATTAACACCCAGCAGCAGCCATGGGATGAGAGCTGCTGCTGCAGTCCATGAAGCTTGCTGGCTCAGCTGACAGGGAATGTTTGAGCACAAGGCAGGCACTCTACAGGGAAAGCAAACTGCCCTCCTGGCTTGAAGAGGACAGGTGAAAGGATCAGAAGTCAGGGATTGTATACGTGGTGCAGCAAAGGAACAGGGAGGGGAAGTGGCTGCTTTAGTGGCTAGGAGGAACTTGTAGGAAAAGAACTTAGATACCTTTGCAGGATTTGTGGAGCAAAGGAGAACATTGGCTTGGTGCTCCCTGGAGATTCTAGGATACCCCTGGCTGGCAGGCACAGGGGCAGCAGATTTTTTCCTGTGCACTGGGAGAAAAGGACACAAAGGTTGTTTCTCAGACCAAGTATTTACAACCCTCCCTGACTTCTCCTACATTCTCAGGTTTGCCTTTCCTTGCATAGGTGGCTGCAATGGCCTTGCTCAGCTGCATGTAAGAGCAATCTCCCTTTCTGTTCCCAAGCATTGGGTTCCCATTACCTGCTCTAGGAGAGGGAGGACATCGTGCAGCAGTAAGGAGGTGGTGGTCCAAGGGAATTTTCCTAGCTCTTCTCTTCAGGTGTGTTTCCCAGGTAAAGTTTGATAAGCATACCCCTAGCCTACCTCTGCCTTCAGATCTGTTCATTAGCACCTTTGGGAGGGCTTTCTAGGACTGCCAGTTCTCAGGGGGCTGAGATACGGTGTTTTAATTGTATATAATTAAATACTGCTCCCTTATCTAGATTTCAAAGTTTACTGTTGGGGCTTCAGTGCCAATGCTCTCTTCCTCTCTAATTAGCTTCCTTAATGTGTGCAGCCTTGCTTCTTCCCCCAAGGGGACAGGGCTCTCCTGCAGGGAAGCCTGGATTGCATCTAATTATTAGCAAAGGAGACAGACGGCAGCACTGCCCCTGCCCCAGGTGTCCCTTGAGAGCAAGGAGCCCAGAATGGGTGGCCACAGGGAAGCTGTGTCATGTGAGCATGTGGTCTTTCTGCTCCATCTGTACGTTGTTTTGCATGTAATCCTATCACAGGTTCGTGGCAGAAGACCCTGCAGGACGAGGGGCCGCCTGACTGAAGTGCAGCTCACACGAGGAACACTTTTGCCTGGCCAGCACATAGCAAGAGGAGAGAAGGAGTTCCCAAAGCCTCATCTGACCCAAGGTGTATTAGAAGAGACAATACACCTGATACCTTCACTCAGTTTTAGGGCAGTGCCTTCTAAGCTGTCCTCTGCTGTTGACAGAGGCCACCCACTCCCCCAAGAGAATGGCACGAGGATGGTTACCCTCCTCTTGAATATCTTCAGGATGGCATCTGTCTCATTCATTGCCAGAGCACAGTGTTCTGAGATCAGATTTGGCTGCCAGGTCATAATGGCACCTCCTGACTTGGTTGTTCCCCTCCTACTTGAATTTGGGTTTATGACTGCTCTTACACAAGCACTTTACAGTGTCTTGCTTCTGTTCAGGCTAACTCACATCTCTGCAAATCCCCATCCTACCTCTGACAATGCTTTCAGACTATTCTATCTGTAAGCTAAAACACCAATTTTCTATTTCCCATGCCCAACAAGCTCCATTTCAGGACAACCACCTACTGAACACCTTTTCACCCCCATCCAGTGACACATTTCTCTTTCCAGACAGATTAGCCCCCTTCACCCCAGTGGCCCATTTAGCCAGGGCTTGCTTATGACAGTGCTAAATAAGACGACATTAAAAGCCCTTCTGAAGCTCAGTGATATGACAACACTGCTTCTCCTTTACCCAAAAGGCTGGCATAAAAGGAAATTAGGTTGGCTTGATAAGATTTGTTCTTGACAAATATATGCTGGCTGTTATTCATCTCCTTGTTATCTTTGAGGTACTTACAAATAACGTGTTGATTTATTCTAGGCTCTTTTAGGTACAAAAGCAGACCTAATCTGGCTGAGCTGCTTTTGAAGGCAGCTTCTGAGCTTGCCTGCACATGTCACCTATTGCCCAGGAAACCTTCCAGAGGGATTGCTAAGAGCCCCATGCACTCCCCTGACAGCACAAGGCCAGATTTCCATGTGCCTCCTGTTCTGGGGACAGGCACGCTGTGTCTCTGTCCTACACCTCAGGCCTCATGACCACAGACATCACAGAGGGACCTGCTTCTTGGCAGAATCTGTTATTCAGATCCCTTCCCCTTTTCCCTCTGCATTGCTAAGGCATGAATGTCCAGAATATCTCCTTCCCATCTAATTCTTGTCCAGTTCATGCTCAGCCTGATTCTGACCCAACCCTACCACATTTTCTCTGTTACAATCCTCCCTACTAAACTGACCCATTTTCAGATTTTTGTACGAGTCTTTCTGAGTTCCAGGTCACCAGAGAGCTCATGAGTCAGGTAAATCTCCTGCTACACTTCCCTCCTTATTCCCAGGATGATATGTGCTGGGGGCATTGATACTGATTATGTTTACATTATTTTTGCCCTGTGCAGGGGTGATACCTTATTTCCCTTGGTCCTGTCATATACCCAGTCACTAAAGAGGAAGATAAATTTTAATAACCGGACCTAAAGTGTGAATGGAAATCTACTGAACCAAGTGAGCACTTGGCTCCTGTGCAGGTAAAACCTGCTCCCTACCTGCCTGAGCCAAAGTAACAGGTTTTGTTTCAGATCAAGCCTCCTCTTCTCAATGAAACCAGGGCGTCTCTCCCCTGCTCTCTGCAGCTCAATTCATTCCAGACTCCCTGCAGAACTGGCTTTTTTCCTGCCTTACACGCTGTGACAGGGCTGTGAATTTCAGAGAGAGCTGTGCCTGTGAGGACAGCGGAGCCTGGGCTGCACAGCAGCACCGCCGAGGGCGGAGGGAGGGCTGTGGCCGAGGACACACAGCTCCTCGGAGCACAATGTCCACAGTCTCCAGACAGGAGTGCTGCCTGCCCCGATGCAAAGGCATGCCAGAATAAGTCATCTGTCACAACGCTGCTGCTCAGGGTGCACGGGGGAGGTTTTGGGGCAGAGGATGGCACAGCCACGGCCACATGAGCAGTACAGAGATGGGAGGGCAATCATCACGGAGAAGGCCAGGCAGGGGGGATGCTGAGAGCCTGCTTGGCAGTTTTGGGGGCTGCTGAGTGCTCACGGATCCACAGATTTCTACTCCAAATTGTTTGCAAGAACCCACGTGTAACTATTTTGTTCTTTAGGATCACGTGTACTGACAAATTAAACCAGGAGCACGCAAGCACGTCTCAAAATTAGTTTCTCACTAGGAAGCAAGCAACCAAGTTTGGAAAAGAACTCTGAGCAAATCAATCGTTTTTTGTCTTCATGTCCTTCTTATGTCCCAGACAGCGAGACAACAGCTTTGCCACCTGGTGACAGTGCATCTGGCCCTTGGGACAAGGGTCTCCTGCGGGGTGTACTGGGCTTGTGGTTGAATTAAAGCCATATTGCATGGCCCCAAAATAGCACAGTGTGTGACTACCACATATCAGTGTTTTAATGGGAGCAAATAACCAGAGGAATCACTCAAGCCCTCAAAAGAAGGTTCATGATAACAATGCCATAGAATTTAAACCATCCCTTGAAAAACTCCAAAGATAGTGTCTCTGCACTGGACTCCACTCAGCTGTGCCCCATCCCTGCCCCCAGCCATCTGCACTCAGGGGACCTTTCCCTGGAAAGGACTTTGCTCTGAGCGGGCAGGCATACGTCATCAGTTCCATCTCTCTCCTCCCAGCACCCAGTTCACAGAGATTCAGCCATGCCCCCCATCTTTTGTTATTGCTTTGTTTCTCACCGCCAGACACATTTGATTGTTACTTTGATTGTGTAGGAAGCAGTCCAGACATTATGGAAATGGAACCATATAGGGACTGGGCAGAGGAGGCTCATGCTGGTCACCCTCTTACTTACACAGCAGTGTGAATATTTTCTCTCTTACACTAAGATATTTTTAAAACAGAGAATGCTGTTACTGTTTGTTGTCACCCAGGATCCAGCATTGCCATTCTTGGAAACCAGCACAGTGCTTCTAATGTCATTGTCAGAAACTTTATTAGTAGAGTTTTTGATATCTCCCAAGATGTCCTCAGGCTAACTGGCATTTATGACTTGGAGAGGACTGACCCTAACTCCAGCCATGCTCAGGACTGCAAAGAGGAGGACATACCCCATAGTATCAGTGCAGCAAGGTCATGCACACACCATGGCAAGCACTGTGGCTGTGAGAGGCTGCTAACCAAAGCTCCTCATCCAAGAGTACTGGGAAAACACAGGTGGTTCAGCAAGACCAGACTGTGAAGGTTAAGCTAAAACAGTTCCCCTGTGGTGCTGGAGAACAGGGGAAGGAGCAGAGACAAGGCACAGGATAGGTGACTTTCCCCTTGCATGGCAGTGATGTGCATGTCCTTGATAGTGGACACATGATTTTGTCCCTGGTGTGAGCAGAGCCAGTGGAGACACACAGAAACCAGCTCCAGACATGGAAGACTGCATCTGACAAGGGCAGGGCAACATCACATCCCCCTGAGAGCAAAGAGCTGGCTGATCACACTTATTCCCCTGCAGCATGCGGGATGCAGCCTCCAGGCTCAGCCTCTCCTTCTGAGGAGGGGCTGCTTCTGACTCAGTCTACCAGGTCCAGCTTCTCCTCTCTGTTTGGCTTTGGATGGCAGCAGATGTTTCTCTGCCCATCTGTACAGATGCTTGGATGCTGGCTGTGGTCAGCTGTCTGCTTTTTGTCCTGTCACTCCCATTTTGAGCCCAAGGATTCAGCCCTGCTGCTGGAAGAATACTGAGTGCCATCCACTGAGTTCAAACCCAAGGGCAAAGTGTCAGAGGAAAGAAATCTACTCCCAAGGCAAATGCCCAACTTGAACTCCAGTTGCATTGGGATACTGTGTAACAATGAATTACCTCTCCCTGCTCAAGGGCTTGCCACAGCCATGGATCTCATGTGCACAGCTGGGACAGGGATAGATGCCTGTTCTCTTGTAAAAACCTGCTGGTGCTAATGCTGCTCCCAGCGGTGCTCAAGCACAGGCCAGGGAGAGAAGGATCTGCAAAAAGGAATAGGACTTCTCCTACCGCCTATTCTTGTCTCCCCATCAGGGAGCTGTGGAGCAGTGCCTCACTCTGCGATAACTTTCCTGTGCTGACAAGCTTTGCTATGGCTGTTGTTTCAATTTTTTAAAACAAGATCCTGCATTTTGTGAATCACTACAATGCATTTAATAGGTAACCTTTTCATAAAGGAGCACAGCGGATGTGTGCACAGGCCCTGATGAAGCTAATAACTACCTCTCAAAGGCTTTCAGGGAGTTATTACATATTTAAGATCCAAGCTCCCTTAATCAACCACAGAGATGCAGCTGGCAGCAGTAAATTGCCAACAACAGTTCATTACAAATAAGGAAACATTGGTTTTTCAAGGACAAAAACTGTGTCAGTTCCTCAGCTAACTCTTGTCCTCACCCTTCTCCCCCCGCCACTCGCCCCCAGTGATGTGCTGGCACAACTTGCTTTGTCCAATAGCACGACTCCACTGCCTAATCCCCTCCACAGGGGACATCATGCAATCAAGTTCCTGGATTTCCTGACTTATTTGGGCAAACAGCACAGTCTGCATCCCGTGCTCACCCTCCCTGAGAGAGCCACGGGCAGGACTTGTCCCACAGCACCACGATGAGTGCCACACGAGCACCCTCAGTGGCTTCTCCCTGGGGAGCAAATGAAGGCATGGGACACTCGGAGACACCGCTGTGAGGTGGCACTTGGGAATGAGTTTTCAGTACCTGCCATGTCCTGAGCACAGCACAAAGGGGAAGGTCTGTGGACATCATGTGGCCTTATTCCCTTGCTGTCTCCTAAGAGATGTGGTTGACCACGCAGCTGAGGCAGGAGCACAGCAGTTTAAGGGAGATGCCCATGCCTGGGAGATATTACGGCCAATATTTTATAAGTGTTCAGGAAAGACTAAACATTGTTTGAATGAAGAGGAGAAAAAGAAAAGACAGCTGACCCTGTTAGAGCTATATCTTCCCCTCTGAAGAGGCAGCAACCAGCTTTTGGCCTTCAGGAGCCAAAGAAATGTATAATTATACATTTCAGGCCCAGAGAACTTCTCCTCCTCAGAAGGGAAACCGTCCCCATCCATGTCCCAGCGTGGTGCAACACACCTGCTCAGACCCCCGCTGTGGGCCTTGGCCAGGGCCAGCTCCCATAAAAGGGATCTGTACTGGATGGGCCAGGAAAACTGGATGCTTCTACCAAGGATCCAAGCTGGCCATATCTGTACTGCCTACAAATCCCACTGGACCAAAGATCCAAGCCCTAGGTTCTGCTGGCCATATCTGTACTGCCTACAAATCCCACTGGACCAAGGATCCAAGCCCTAAGTCCAGCTGGCTGTATCTGTACTGCCTACAAATCCCACTGGGCCAGGCACGACTTCCAGTGGTGAGGGGAGAATACTCTGCAAAGCCCATGCTGGGCCCTGGAAGCAGGCCAAACAAGAGTTTAATCTTTGTTTGGTCTCCTTTGATATCTCACAGTGTGCTGCCAGACATTAACCCTGTGCAAGCTGGGGCTGTTGAGGCAGGGGATGCACATCGGCCCAGTGGAACAGAGCGGGACCACAAAGAGGAAGAGAATGTACTCAACAGTGAAACCTGAAAAAGGGAATGTTTCTTTGCTTCCCTTCCAGCCTGGTTTACAGCATTCTCTCTGCCACATCAGAAGACATCCTGCTCTTCAGCTGCATCCTACTGCAAGGCTGCTCATGCTGGAGGTTTTACTTTTTTCCTCTGAAGTTGCAGGCCACAGATGAAAAACTGAAATAGAGGGGTTCCAGGGCTGAGTCAGGACATTATTTTTGCTGTTTCTTTAGAAATACCCAACCCGACTTATTTTTGGAGAAGAAAAGGGGCACTTAAAAAAGCAGTACCACTTGGTTGCCCTCCTGCCACCATCTCTATTTATTGATACTGACATTTTTTAAAGGGCTCTTGGGAGGGAGCCTATGTGGTTTCTGAGGACACTTTCCCAAAAAAAAAAAAAAAATCAGAGCATGTAGCTGATGGTTTGTGTCTCTGTTAGTATTCAGCTCCTAAATTTAAGCTTCCAGAGAAATGCCAAAACTGACTTGGACAAGTAAAATTCAGCGGGCAAAGAGTGTCATTTCCTAAATCTGCAGCAGACATGTTTTATAAAAACAGCTGAACTGTATATTATGAACAGCAAGACCATTTGACATAAGATTTTCCAAGCATTTACAGGTGTGACTGCATAGGTGAAATATGAGTTTAATTGGTTGTCCACATGTACCATCATCCTCACTGACATTAATGCAGTAAAATCTTTTCTTTTGGGGTGTGCGTGCAGACATCTGGAGTGCAGATTGTAACAGATCTCTAGTTGCAATGTTATCCCTAGAAGAACTGTGTTTTTTGAACATGAAAGAACACACTGTTTTCAAAGGGCTTTGCAGTCACATCTGGAAGAAGTGCTCCTCCTGATGCTTCGAGACAGAAAGGAGAAGAGCTGATGGGATATCAGCTGAGGGAAAGCTTGCTTCCTCCTCTAATATAGGAAGCTGGACTTCTTTTGAATTATTTAGCATGCAGTCAGCAGATAAAAATACACTGACTGGATGAACCAGTGACCTCTTCTATGATCACAATAGCTGTAGTAGCCAGGGGGGCAGGAAGGGCCTACATCTGCACATCTTCCCCATGTTCTCATGCAGAAAGCTTCAATCATTAATGGAGATGCAAAACAAGGCTGGAGCCACCTTGTTGAGGCTCGGCTCAGAGGGAAGGCTCTCTTACACTTTAAATCACAGCACCTACACTGGTATCTCAACACACAAGCTGTGCTCCAGGAACAAGGAGCAGAAAAGCACCACTCAAAGAGGCAGTGCTGGGTTAAATGTTGCACAGGAGGGCCAACATCTTCTCCACTACACATCTTTTTTTGGTAGCATCAGAAGGTTTGATTAAATGCACAGGAGCAGCATGGCTTCAGCAGTTAAACTGCTATTTTGTGTATTCTGGGAAGGGGGGCCATCAACAGATTACAAAATGGGAAAGTCTCTCTGGACACTGCAAACAAACAACATGTTACGTAATTTGGCCTTTTGGGAACCAGGGGAAGGTCTCCAGAAGATCAGGGCCCTCCCAGCGCTTTCTAATTTTACTGGGACTTACCAGCAAGCCAGCCCTCTAATAATAGAGGCTTGTGCATGCTTTTCTTTCGTCTTCATGTCTCCCTGTACTGCCCTACCTTTGTTATTACTGCCCCAGAAAAACACATCTTACTCACTTTTATCAAGCTGATTCATTCAGACTTGAATGGCAGAACTGAAGAGGCACTAAAGACCTTTAGAAAGGGTGGCAAAGACATCTCTTGGCCATCAGAACATGAGAAAACCTGGAATTTTAGAACTTTATTGAATCCAGTATGCTTAGGGAATTGCACCATTCCACATAACCATGGCAGAACTGAAGTACAGCACTATCAAGCAATGACAGAGCGAAAAGTCTTTAGCTCCATAATCCACATATTGTGCTAGTATATCTTCTTTATTGGAGCAAATTCTTCCAAGGGAGCATGCCTGTAAGCAGCAGCTCAGCATCAGGAACACTCTGCTTCTGTGCTGTCCTAAACTCGTGTCCAGGTAAAACATGGACCTGCAGGAAACCTGCCAGTCAGATTGTACCACCCAGCACCTGAACACGGACTGCAGCAGTTGAGCTTTACATTAATGCCTACTGCCTTTCAGGCACATGGATAGATTGGAATATGTACCACTGGTTGCATTCTGTCCATGTCCTCTCCCACCTGAATGGAGAGAGCCCCTCGGTCAACATCTGTCCCTTACACCCAGGCCCCAGGCTGTGGACACTTCTGAGGTACCATCACTCACCGTGATTCCTGGGAGAGACAGTTTAAAGACAACAGAGACACAATGGCATCTGTTCAGAAAAGGTTTCTAAGAAAGCTGCTTTCCCCTGTTTCTTGCTTGCTGTGCACATTCTGGCAGCTGACAAGAAGAGGAAGGAGGAGGCTTGCAGCCCTGGTGAGGGCACACCAGCACAGATCCCACAGGATGTGGTCAGCTCACTTCCAGCACACCCCTTGGTTGCTGGGCTGTTGGCAAAAGTCAGCAGTGAACAGCTCAGAGGAGGGAAGGCCACCACCAGAGGCAAGCAGGCACAGCAGTGCCAGGGAGAACACCTCACCTCATCACAGCCCCAGCACCAAGAGGCAGCACAGACGCAGGTCTTGGATGAAGGACAGCACAGAGATCCTGGCCACAGTGGTGGATCCAAGGCAAGGCGTAGTCCAAGCCCCTCTGAGCACCATTACAGAGGCTGTGGCCGTGTGTTTGGCCTGCCATGTAAACATGCCACATCCCATGGGAACTGGGAACAAACGTCAAAGTCTAACTGTCACTAGCCCAGTTTTGATAGTGTTGAGTGACCTGGATAAAAAGCAAAGAGCCTTTGGGAGATATCCTTATAGCCTAGTTCATTGCATCTCTGCAGACAACTCCCTGCATCTCCCAAAATGATTAAAAAAAAAAATTCAAATAACTGCATTCCTCTCTACTACATTTAGCATTCAGCAGTCAGAAGCCATGTGCTCTTGACCCTTGTGTGAGCAACATGTCTGCTGTAGCCTCCAGAGCTACAACATCATAGATCTGTGAACTTTTGCTCAGTTTTTCCTGGGAAGTCAAAATCCCAACTGGTATAAATCCTGCCTGAGAACTATAAATCACCTTTTTCCCCTCTGCCATCTACTTCAAGAAGTTTTATGAAGAAGTTTCATTCTCCCTATGCAGATGCAGCAGATACAGGTGACAGACAGAACACAAGGACCTCTCTGGGCACTCACCACAGTTTGTCTCAGCTCCTGGGAGACCAGCAGCACAATAAATAACACCCAAGCCAGAATTTCGCTCTCCCTTTACCCAGCAGTGCCCTTTACCAGTTACTTCTTTCAGTTCTATGCAGTGTCTTTGTGCTACAGAACTTAGTCCCCTGTTGGCTGCAAACACAGAATTCACTGTAGGAAGAGCCTCAGGCTGGAAAAACACAGCTCCCAACCCTTACTCCTCCCGGAGCACCAGCTGGGCAAGGAAATGTCTTCATGACATACCCAAGGATAGATGTTTTCTACCGTGATTTACTGAGCAAATTTATGTTCTTCACATAATGTAATAAGGCTACAGCACTAATAATTTCCCCACCATCCAAATAGCAACACTCAGGAGTAGTCTCCAACAGCTTTCAGCCTCCTTTTTTACTTGCAGGCAGCTGATTGTAACTGCAGTTACATGATAACCATGAAGCTTCCCTGCTTGACAACACTTTTTCTGTGTATTGGACCGTGACCCAGGCCTGCACCCTTTATAAGAGGAAGATGTGAAGCAACCTTCACCAAAGCCCTGAGCAGAGCATCAGTAGGACAGCTGTGACCCAGTACTGGATGATCTGAGCCTCAACAGGAAACAGGAAGCAGGTACCACAATTCACACACTCAGTTTAAGCCGTTTGCAGGACAGGCCCTCGTGCCTGGGTTTTGGGTTTTTTTCACAGCCACCTCGGTTTTGTTCTCTGCTCTACTGCAGAGCTGAGGCTGTAGAGATCTGCTCAGCACATGGGTACAGCTCCCGGATCAGCTCCACCTCCTTGCTGCTGGAAGGCTGGAGTGCCCCTGACCAGGCATCACTCTCCAGTCTGCTGGCAAGGCAGGGACACTGTTTCAGGCTCCCCACAGCACCTAAGGCCATTCATGGCTTATTGCAATGCACTGGCACCCAAACACCTCCAGTGCAGCTTTGGGAGCAAAGTGCATTTCATTTCAGGAGAAACAGAGACTGTAAGAAACAAATAAAACCTTGACTTACACTATCTCATCATTCTGGAACTCCAGTTCCCCGCAGGTGTCTTCAAAGTCCTCTCCTCCACCTTTGGCCGTGCCTTCAATGGTTTTGTAGGGCACAATAACATTTCCTCGTGCTCCAGAGGTTCGCAACACTTTCACTTCCATGGTTCCTACACTTTCACTGATGTGTGTTACTGGCTCCTCGAAGGTGAAGATGCCGGCGTGGTCATCGTCAAAAATGGTGACGGTGGCAGTAGATGGCGATCCCAAGCAGGCAAGCGCTGAGACGCGGCTGGCCTCAAGAACGCCCTCATCTGAGGCCTCGGTGCTCACACGGACGTTGCTGAGATGGACCAGGAAGTTCTCATCCTCCTCAAATATGTCATCGTCGATTATGCCAACACGGATTTCCTTCTGGGTCTCTCCAGGCTTGAAGACCACCGTCCCTTCAGTGAACTCGTAGTCAGAGCCAGCGTTGGCCGTGCCGTCCTCTGTCCGGAAGTCGACGTACACCGTGTTGGTCAGGTCTCCTCCCCGGCGGACGATGGTCAGGGCCACGGTGCCACAGTTCTCCAAGCACTGGTAGGTGCCCTGCTCGAAGTAGAGCTTGCTGACGGGATCGTTTTCGGTCACCTCGCTGTTGACCTCGTGCATGCTGACGGCTTTGCGGGCCTGGTCTGCAGCGTGTCTCTTCAGGATGTTGCCAGCGCCGGTCATGAGCCGAGTGGCCTGGATGCGGTAGAAGGCTCTGCTCTTCTGCTGCTGGCTCAGGACCTGGTAGTTGGCCAACTCTATGAGCTGCTCAATTTCCTTGTCTGGGTGCTTTTGTTTCAGCTCCTTCAGGATCCGAGCCATTTCCCTCCTGGCTTCCTCGTCATCCTGGTCTTTTTCGTCCACCTCCAACACCAGTGTCCCATCCAAAAAGTTTTCCACGTGAGAATTAGCAACCTTCCCGTCCATCTCGATGTCAGCCTTGGAGGAGGGCCGGTCACCCTCATGCTCAATGATCATGCCTCTCTGCTTGCCAGCTCGGTATTTCTTGTAGACGTACTTGTAAAATAAAAGCCTCCTGTCAGCTATCCACGCAAACACCACACAGATGGGGAAGAAGAAGAAGGTGAGCAAGCCTTCCCAAACTTCCACAATCCCAGGAGAAGACACAGATAAAATAATGTAAAGCCAAGTGTAGGCAAAGATGCTCCAGGCCGCTGTAACAAAAAACACTCGCAAATGCTTGATCTTCCTTATCTCTCCGTCTGGCACCACGTACACACAGATTGCAATGATGACAAACATGTTGAAGGCAGCACTCCCCACGATGGTGCTCGGCCCCAAGTCCCCCGCCGTGAAGCCATGGCCGCACACCTCGATAACAGACAGGAGGATCTCCGGAGCAGACGAGCCCAAGGCCATCAGCGTGAGGTTGGAAACAGTCTCGTTCCAGATCCTCACGGTGGTTTTGCTGGTCTCGCCGTTGGGCTTCTTGATGGTTATTTCCCGCTCTTGGGATGTAATGACTTCGATGGAGGACATGAAGCGGTCGGCTATGATGGACACTCCCAGGAACATGTACACCATTGCTACAAAATACACCGTTGCCCGAGCGATTTTGTCCCCAAACGAGGGGTCCTGGGGTTCCCATATTGGTAAAATCACCCCCTTTTTGCAGATGTAGGAGCCAGCACACTCCTCAGTGTCGTTGGCGGGCAGTTCACTGGGGCTCTCCGCATGTGTGCCCTCTGCATGGAAGAGCAGCACCAGGACAAGGCTCAGGAGAGGGAAGCTCACTGGGAAGGTGTGTGAGTGAGTTACTCGCGACATGGCCACTTCCACCAGACGGGTCCCAAACATCCTCAACCTGAAGAGGCAAAAAGGAAAGATTAAGTGAGGCCAACCAGAGATAACAGATTTTCCTTTCCAAAGATACGGTCAAGTTATCCTGTTACTCAAGAAGATGCAGCTGATGAGCCCATTTTGTTATGATTAGTGATGTTTTCCATCCTCTGGTTCTGTCATCTGAAGCTGGATGGATTCAGATGGTACCAGTGAGCTAGCACCTACCCCCTTTAGCTACCATGATGTTTCTTTCTCTTTGTTGAAAACCTATTTGTTCAATTGCATTTTCTTGTTCCTCTAATCTAATTAAAGCCCATCATTCTGCTTCACAGCTGGCAGAAGTGTTTCCCATTTCAAAATTACAGTGCACTCACTCACTCACTGGAATTCAGGGTAAGAGCAGGAGAGGACAGGGAAATCTACTATCCCCTCATCATGTTTAAAAAATATTTCTATACTTTTAAAATCACTGTAAGCTATGTATTTCACAGTCTTTTCTTGCTCACAGTCCTCCCAAGCACCTACTCCACATCGGAAATCTGCACAAAGTGAGTTGGAGCCCTGGAAAAACCTTACTCTTAACTGTAACTTGGTCATAAGGTGCACCAGAAGGGCAGCCTGTAATTAATGATTTTGGAGCCATTCCTTCCACAGTGCATCACTTTGCACCTTCCCAAAACTGGAAAGAGCCGCATATGCATCGAAGCCTGGCTCTCTTGGCATGCTTCTAGAGGAAACGTGTCCCTGCGCTCTTTTCCCACTAGGTCAGCTTTGACGGCTTCCCCTTCGAGGGCCTTTCTCACTCCATTTACAACATCAGTCATCAGGCATGACAGCCGTTCTTGCCCTTGTCCTGCCTCAGGATTTTCCAGCAATGTAGAGGAGCTGTTAAAGAGGTTTGCAGTTAGTTAACAGTGCATAAACCGACAGAACAGATGCCTTTAAGTACAAAGAGATGCTTAGTGAAAAAAAAGCCCTGAGCATGCTCAGTGTTATATTCTCAAATTTACTAGCCAATAAAAGCTAGATCCCTAGTTATTAAAGCTGTATTTTCTCCTCAAGGAGAGCCTTTGCTATACCACGCTTCTCTAATCCAAGTTAATTTAATCAGATGGTACTTAAAAATGTTTCTATGAAGAGAGGAAAATGAGCACGTCAATACCTCGACTTCACTGGGAAATACAAAAAGCTGAGCTGATTTTCCTCAGAAAAACCCCACACCCCTGAAAGAAAAAGTCCACAAAGCTCTGCCATGAGAGGTTTTAACTCCTAGTTAGGGCAGGGGCAGATCATGCAGGGACAGAGCTGTGTGCAAGGGAACAGCTGGGTGGAGGAATCAATGGTGCCATCCTACACCCATATTATGGGATCTGCTCCACAAAGAGCATCTGTAATGGTGGATCAAAGCCCTCTCCTCCATTTGCTTTTATTTATGGATGCTGTAGCACTGTTATTGGTCTGGGAGGGTAATACTGAGAATTTATCGAGACAGTTTCATATAAATGGCATTTTCTCACCAGGAACTGTTGGTCTGCCTCCAACCCCCCACTCCCTGGTATTGCTATTAAGAAGATTAAAAGATACATAGTGGAGGAAGTGGGCAAATCAGAGAGCTGGGTGATAAGAACATATAAATTGAACAGGAAAAAGCAAGTCTGTTGTAGGAAGACAGATTTAAAAAAAAGTTGTTTGCATTGGGAATCCTGCTAATGCTACAAAAAAGCTCTTAGTACCAGACTCATTGCCCCCCTGATCATAGTGCCTGGGTACCTTCTGCTTCCCCAAATGTGAGCTGTAGCCACCACTTACAAGCTCAAAGTGAAAAAAATGCAAGCATGATGTTTGCAAAGAGGAGCACCTTGTTGCACACCCTTCAGTGGATGGCTGAGCTGAAACAGATGTGCATTCATGGTCACTGAAATATAGCTGAAGCATGAATTAGTCACCCAACATCTGTACTCCTGTGTTTCACACTGCTCCAAACCAAGTCACAGAGACATTTGATAGAGAGGCTGTCAGAACACAGGCTGACTTGGTACCTACCCTGTTAATCCCAGATAGCTCCTAAGTGTAGTTTTGTTTCCCTTTTAAATATGTAGGCTTAAAAAAAAATCATGGTGGGCATAAAATATTACTCAGTTTCATGGTTCTTCACCCTCTCCTTCTAAAGGGTAGCAGTTTCTTCAGAAAACTAAAGAACATTCACCTGTCCTTGTTCATTTAATTTTTCTCCCTGTGGCAAGTCATATCCCTGCACATGTACAATTATTCAGAGCAATCAGGCATTGTGAAATCCCCTTGGCAAGAAGAGAAAACAGATGGTTCTAGAAAAAATATTATGCTTTGGGTCACTGATTTAGGTCATGAAGAATAGGAGAGTCCCATCACACTTTGGACCAACTCTCCAGCCTTAAAAGGATTTGGATACTGGAAGTCTCATTCAGGAAAAAAAAAAAAGACAGCCACAAAATCAAATTAATAAGTAATTTGAACTTTATTTACCATGTGTTTCCCCTTTCAAACATTCTAATATAAGTTGGGTTTTGTTTTGGTTTGTTTATTTAGTTTGTTTGTTTGAAATCAAGTCCCATACTACTTTAAACAAGAGGAAAAAAGGCCTGGAGGCTGCATCTGAGCAATCCATGTTTCTGGCATTCCCAACCAGCACTCCATGTACAAATAATATTTTTCCCTCAGATGTCAGGAGGTAAGAAATGTGGAGCTTTTCTGGAGAGGGATAAGAAATGGCTGGAGCTTTGGAAGAGACATCCACCAGCCATGCCAATGTGCATCCTTTGGGCAGCAGCAGCATCCCCCAACTCTGCTGTACTTCCTCCAGCATTTTGTGGTGTGGTCAAAAGCAAGGTTTACACATCATGTCCAGCTTTCCTACTTAAACCAATTCACAGTGAGGCTCAGGAATTATGAAGGGCTAGAAAATGCTTGGCCACAACATGCTAGTTACATACATGCAGGCAGAGCCTGACACTCAAAATATCTCTGAGAAGCACCTGCTATTAAATCACCAGCATTTCTTTATTTGTACAATCCAAAATAAACAGCTTGGTCCCCAGAGACCCTCTTGCTCTGCATTTGCCTACAGTCTCAGCTCACAGTCAGCACACTGTGGCATAGCGTAGGAATATTCCCAGAGAAATAATCTCCAACATGCTGTAAGGGGAAGCAAGGCTATCTGAAGAGCAGCCCTCCCTCCAAACCGAGCTTTGTTAGCTTTTCATTAAGGTCTCAATTGCATTTCCCATCCTGGCCATCAGCAATAGAAGCGTGTGCAGCAGCTGATGCGCAGTGTCAGGCTGGCAGCCTTGGCAAACCCTGCCTGCCCGGGCGCTCATGGCCTTGGTGGCACTGCCCCAGTGCCTCTGGGGACAGAGGGATCAGGGCAGCACAGGCAGGGGCACAGGCTGCTCTCAGGCTCGGTGCTGGCCACGTGTGGTGAAAAATCCCAGCACTGCCCTGCCCACAAGCACCACCTGATGCCCAGGGACAGCACCCTGAGCCCTTTCTACCACTGCAGGAGGGGAACTGTCCTGGTGCTGCTGGAGAGCTCCAGGGAGAGGTAAAACTAACCAGGAGGGACAGAGCCCAGCCTGGGTTCTCCTGAGCCCCTTTCCCTTTCCAGACAAGCTCCACAGAGGTGCCAGCAGGTGTTTCTGCACAGTCAGGGAGGAAAGCCTGCAAGAGGCTCCATAACAAGGTCAGTTTAGATGGAGCCCTGGACAAGGGTTGTCGGTCCAGCCTTTTTTTCCACCCCTTGGTGCTGTGAAACACCAGGAGGGCAGTTGTTGCCCACAGCAGGGCTGAGAGGGTTGTAGAGATATTTGCCTCCCTGCTGGACATGGGAGCTCTAGGTTTTACAAATTGGTAGGAGAGAGCTCCTGCTGCCAGCTCATGCTCCTGCCCCCCAGCTGAGGAGCTGCCAGATGGGGAGGAAACAGCCTTTTAGACTCTGCTCTGATCTTTCCCTGGCAGCATCGATCCTTCAGGCTGACTGGTTGCTGCATGCAAAGCGAGCCTGAAAGCTGCTCTGCATTTAAACAAAGCACAGCTTTTTCTTTGCAGCAGCCTCCCAAAAGTTCCATCTCCATCAGGGCACTTCAGCTTTGAAATATCCACTGTAAGACCCTCCCTGTTGTTTTCCTAAAGCTTTGTATCACACACGGATCTATGACCATTTGCAACACACTAGAAGCACCATTATTTTTAAGAGCACCAAAAAACCATTGCTGATCCAGACACTTTAATTACAGAAGGACCGGGCAAGGAAGGAAATGGCCTGGGCTCAGGAGGAATGAGTGGCCACACAAAGAAAGACTGAGAGGCTTTCCACATGGAAATTTTTTCCCAGCATCCCACAGAAAACGTGTACAGAGCAGCTGTCACACAGCAGTGTTCACACCATTACAGCCACCGCCGGCGCTACCCAGCAGTGCCCACCCCACTGCGACACCATAATCTTCATCATGAACATCATTCCTGCCAATTTACTGCCAGCTTGGATGGGAGGTGTCCCCACAGCTGTGTCACCACCGTGCAGGAGGCTGGAGCAGCACCCTTTCCCCACAGGGTGCCTGGTTGCTTGCTGGGGACCAGTTAAAGTTTGCTCTTCACATGAGAGCACAACCAGGAGCGTGTTGCAACACCACAGGGATTCCCAAAGAGTCTTTTCCCATCCTACAGTCAGAGCTAGATAAGAGAGGACCTTTTCCTAGCAAGAGTGCACTAGGGAGAGACAGGGAAGGCAGCTCAAGCCACCCTTTTCTGGTGTCACAGACTGAAGAAAGACAGTGTCCCTTCAACCAGAGGGACCAAAAACTGACGAAGAAGCAGCTGGTGGTCACTGCAAGGAACAGCCAGCCTGCACGATAGAGAAACAGAGGCTCAAAGCAACTCAGCTGCTCCCCGCTCTGTCCCAGGAGAAAAGACAGTGAGCCCCAAAAAGACAGACTCTCTCCTACCCCACAGTCAAACCTGAAGTCCCCAGGTTACAGCACCTGTCCCCCAGTTTCTCTTGCAGGAGAAGAAGAATCTACTGCAATCCTCCTGGGAAGAAGCACTGCATGCCTTGCCTCCATGCATGGCCCTTACAGCCATGGCCCCATCTCTGGAGGAATAGCGAACTTCTCCTCTGCTGCTGACCCTGCCTGGCTGTGCTCAAGCCTGCACACCTGTGCCTCACTGAAATCAGCAGCCTGCTCTCCAGCAGACAGCTTGGGCAAAGCCTGGTCTGGGAAAAGATATGGCTGTAGGGAAAAAAAAAAAGCCCAAACAAGCCATCTGGTCTCTGACCATCACAGGTCCAGCTTCTTGCAGCCGAGGGACACAAAACGGATGCCAACAGCCCTGCAAGGAGGTACAGGGTGCTCGGAGATGTGTCTGGGCAGACACGGGCTCCGCTGGCTTCGCTTCTGATCTTGGTGCTGACCCCGTGGTGCAGCTCTGGTGAAACAGAGCTCCTGACAGCTGTGAGATTGACCTGTCAGGGCAGGAAAAAGACCCTTCTGCTGCACTGGCTGTACATCCAAACCGTGCAGGAGAGCTGCTAAGTCCAAAGACTGTGTTGCCACTCAGGGCTGCATAGCGTGACGGCACTTTAAACACTGCTTGGAAAACCCTTGGCTCGCTTCCCTGCTCTGGCTCTGCCTGGCTCCTGCTCCCTTGCACCCAGCTCTGCCACTCCAAAACAGGCACAGCCTGTTGGCATCCCCTAGCCATGACCCTGTAGATCTCCACATCAGGAAAATGATTTCCAGGCCATCAGCATCCTGATTGCATCAGTACAAAAAAACATCAAAACCTTTCCAAATATAGTCAGAGGCACAAGCCCTCCATGAAGCCGATCAAGTAAAACACATATCAGGCCACCCTGGTTTCTGTAAAGGACATTAAAAAGTAAGAATAATTATCAGTCTGCAACTGATTTTTCCAAGTATCCTATCTCTTCAATGAAACATCCAATCTCCTTCGACAATTTCCCCAGCAACTCTCCAAAATAAACGGACAAATAGAGAAAATAAAACATCCCTGATATAAAATTTCAGCCGCATTGGATGAATTTGGGGGCAGCTTGCAGAAAATGAGCTTGGAACCATTTGCCAGGGAGATTACAGTCTTGCTTTTCACACATGGAGACCAAGTGTCAAGTTGTCCCTTTCTCCCACGACTCAAGATATCAGCAAGGAATATGCCAGGAAATAAGAAGCAAGGGGGAAATGCCACATTTCTCTGGGTCTGGGGTTTTTTTGTTTATTTGTCTGCTTCTCAAACAACTGTGTTCCTACTTGCTGTTGTCTTCAGACCATTTCTTTACCCTTTCCACCTGCCTTTGGTCTCCTCTTTATCAAGCAGCATCAGGCTCTTTCCTGTGATTCCTGTTGGGTTGCTGATGCCTTCCTCTGTGCCTGTGCATCTCCCTTGCTGATTTAAGCACAGTCTGCCCGCTCTCCATGAGCTGGCCCTGAGGCTGCCTGGCTGGCAGACTCCCTGTGTGATGTCAGGGCAGCCCAGCATCTCCCTGTGCTCCATGTCTCTGTGTAAAATGGGTAGAGCATCTCCTGTGAGTGCTGGGGGAATAAAACACTGCTAATAAGCCTAAAGCTCTTGGGAAGCCTGGGGAGGAAGTATCTGCCCAGAGGTGCCCCAAAGGAGCCAGAAGGGAGGAATTAACAGGCTTATTGCTTTCCCCTATGCCTGTGTCCTCTCTTCCCCTCTGGGACTGTTTTTGCACTGGGTTTGTAGCTGTGTGTGGGTCTTCTGTGCAGCGGGATGCTCCCCTGAGTTCTGCAGGAACAGAAAGCTTCAAGGGAGAGGAGATGAATCTCCATCCTCAGATCCCTGCGAACATCCAGAGATGAAGAGGTGGAGATGTCCATGGGATGGATGTGGGGGAAGACGGATGGAAATGCAGGTTGTTGACCTGAGCAATTCAGGCATGGTACTAGGCAGGAGCTGAGCAGGTTGGGCTGGGCTGGGGACTCACCCTGGCATGCTCCATCCATCTGCTCCTGGCTGGGGAAGGGTGGTAGCACCTCCCATCAGAGCCACGTCCAGAGGCACAGCTCGGGCACAGCTGACTCTAGAGGGAGCTGGATGCTAGTGCCGAGCAGATGGCCAGCTTTTAGACCCCCAGACCTCAGGCAAGGGATTCTAAGCCCAGGTGTGTGCCAGGCCTTCCTCACCTATCTCACACACAAGGTTAACCACCCCTTCCTTCTCCTCAGACTCC
The DNA here is from genome assembly GCF_017590135.1 of Pyrgilauda ruficollis. NCBI lineage: Eukaryota > Metazoa > Chordata > Aves > Passeriformes > Passeridae > Pyrgilauda > Pyrgilauda ruficollis. The sequence goes on along the minus strand of NW_024525489.1, from coordinate 23,007,309 downwards.
CCCTCTTTCTCTGTCTCCTCAGGAGCTCTTTGCAGCACCAAATCTCACTTCTATTTGTAGCCAGGTTTCCTTAGGAAGCCAGGCACATGAAATCACAGTTTCCATGTTTGTCTGTCTGTTCACATTGCTCCCCCCTCTTTCCAATTTCAGTTGAAATCACCAGAGGGATAGAGATAGCAGCAAAAGCCAAGTTCCTCCAAGGTTCCTGAAGGCAGCTGGAGAGATACCACTCACACCCTTGGCAAGGGAAAGCTCAGTCAGGGAGCTCAGCCCACAGTGGATGCCAGAGTATCAAGAGCACAGCAGCCTGCAGCAGCCCCAGGTGCAGCCAGGATTTGCACAGCTGTGTGCACTGATGTCCATAAGCTGGGAGCACGTGCAGATCCCAGCACTCTGAGTTTGGACAGAGCTCCAGGTTGTTTCCCGTGCCAGTCACAAGGAGAGCCATTGTCACTTGTGCTGTCTATGACCAACCTGTTGGTTGATCGTCCAGTGATGCTTGTATCTTGCAGGGCATTGGGCTTTATTACAGGATCTAACTTTCATTAGGATGCTGGAGAACAGCGGCTTTTTTTCACCAGTGAGCAATCAGGACTGTATCCCCTCAAAGCCACAGCAAAAACCCAAATTCTGTCCCAGATGCGAACGCCAGAAAAATCGCAACTCTGAATGCCCTGAGCATATCAGGACTCTACAAAAGGGAGAGAAGTGGCTGTGCCTACACAGCATCATTTAAGGTGCTGTAGAGACTCCCAAGAGCAAGGACATAAACCAAAGTTTGTGCCATGTCATATGCAGCAGTGCCAGGAGAGAAGACAAGGCACAGCCTGGGCAGGTACATTTCAGTTTCAGGAGCCATTCACAGCCAATATATTACCAAAACCTTAGAGAAAGTGAGGGAAGGAGAAGCAAGAGAACTTTCATCAGGTCAGAACTGTGCTGCTGCTGACACTCAGGGGTGCTGGACACAGAGAGCACGCCAACCGTATCAGGTATCTTGAATGCAAAGCCTGGTAGAGAAGAAGCTTTGACCAATGTGGCTCCTCAGCACTGACTTAGGAATTGACCATGTCAACAGAGCTGGTGGGGGCGTAAGAGGAGTCAGACAGCTTTCCTAGGAGTTGGTGGTGGGGGTTCATGGCTTGGCTGGCAGGTGATGGTCCTAGAAATGTTACATTATTTCCCTATTTGGCCTTAATGTCTGTGCTGGACAAGGGGCAAAGCTGCTACTGAAGAACCAATCAGAAGGAAAAGGGAAGAAAAGAACAGCTAATAGACACTCCCGAAGGATCACAAATGCCTTTCTTTGATGATAGCCACGTCCCCAACCAAAGCCATATGTCAGAGCTCTTTTTTTCCTGGATGCCACCATCACATCAATATGCAAGTGTCCCAGCTTCCCTTTTTTACACAAAAGCATACCCCTTCTCTTTGCGATGGTGACAAACAGCATGTGAATTCCCAGGCAGGTGCCAGGGGAGCACACAGAGAACCCCAGCCTCTCTCAGCCTTCATTTCAATTGCCTGACTTGCGAATTTGCAACATCTGGGACTGGAGGAATGAACAGGTTCCTGCAAAGCGCAAGCGAAAAGGAGCCCTGAAAGCACACGCTCGCACCCTCACACCCGTGACCTTGTGATTTTACTACAGCTTTCATTTTCAGACTCCAGTCCTCCCTAGTGCTTGCTGCATTTCTGCAACATTTTGGCAGTTTGCTCTCGCCTCGGAGACAGAGCAGAGCGTGGAGTTGTTTTGTACGGCTCGGCGGGGAGGGAAGCAACAAGGCTGTGAATGAAGAATTAAACTCAAGATGACGGAAGAGCCCCAGCCATGCTTCCACCTAGACAAAGCCTACGTGATGAGCGCTGCTTAATGCCAGCCCTTAATAACGCACGCTGCTCGAGACAAAAATGGGAATTTCGGCGTGGCTGCAGGTGCCTCCGAACACTCACCTCGGGAAGCGTTTCAAGGCAGGGGAAGCAGCCCTGCCTGGAGGCACGCACAGCCCCGCCAGGCGGAGGCACCGCACCCCGCCGCGCACGGGGGGATGCGCCCGAAACCCCCCGGGAAAGAGATTTTCCTCAGCCCCCTGCCCGACCCCACCTGCCCGGCAATGCCCGGCTCTCGGGCTAGCGGGGAAGTGACCCCCGCCGCAGCCGCGCCTCCCGTCGCGACATGTCGCGATTGGCCGCCGGGGGAGGGCGGCGAGCCCCTTCGCCCGCCTAGAGGTGCCGCGGCTGGGCTGTAGGAAGCGTTCCCGGGCGTGTGCTGCGAGTGCGAGCATCCTACCGCCGCCTCGCCATCGGCTCCCGCACGGCCCCGGGTCCCCCGTGCCGCCCCCCCGGCAGCCTCCCCCGGCACTCGGAGCGCGGTGTGGGAAGCAGCGTGAGGCTGGGCAGGGTCGGGGCGGGGGCCGCTCCGTGGCGGTCCTACCTGGCGGGCTGCAGGAGCGGGCGTCGCCGGGGCCGGCTCAGCAGCGGCGGGGCATCGCGGCGGGGCGGGCGGCGGAGCCCCGGTGCGCGGCTGCGGCGCGGCAGCGGGCGGGAGGGAGAGAGAGAGAGAGGGAGGGAGGGAGGGAGAAGGGAGGGAGAAGGGAGGGAGGAAGGAAGGGAGGGATGGAGGGATGGATGGAGGGAGCGCGCGCGCACACACACACACAGGCGCGCCCCGGGGATGCGCTCAGCCGGCCCGCCCCGCAGGCAGCCTCCCCTCCCTCCGCATCCCTCCGCCGCGGTGCGCGGGCAGCGAGAGAGCCGCCGTCCCTCCTCCTGGGGAGCAGCTCCAGCCCTCCTCCTCGTCCTCCCGCTGCTGGAAATATTTCCCGAATTCCTCCTCGGATCGAGGGACTTTGAAAGGCAGGGCTGGTTGCGGACCCACCCCCAGCAGCCCTGCCCTCCCTGCTTGGGGCAGTCCCCAGTCCTGCCCTGCCTGCCCCTAGCCCTCCCCGTCCTGCCCGGGACAGTCCCTATCCATGCCCTGCCTGCCTCCAGCACAGCCCACCCCAACCGGGTCGGTCAGCTCCTGCCCACATTCCCCCGGCCGACCTGCAGCCTGCCAGGGCGATCCTCAGCCCATTTGCAGCCTTCAGGAGGGAGAGAGCCCTGGGAAAGATAGACAGAAGGGAAACGTGTGTGTGTCCATGTGTGTCCGTGTGTGTGTGTGTGTGTTGGAAGATTTTTGCATGCTGTGTCTGTCCCCGTGCCCCACAGTGTTGCCCATGGCAGCTGAGGGCAGGCAGGAGGTCAGGAGCATCCCAAGGGGCCCTGGGCTGATGTTCACCCCCTTCTCACATCCTCAGAGATGTGGCCAGGGTCAGCAGGGGACATGGGGTGACAGGCAAGGAGCATATGGATCAGCTGGGACCCTCCTGGGAGCTGGCCTCACATCTGGCAGCTGGGTCAGCCCCTGAATCCACAGTCTCCTGTCCCCACAGGAGGGTCCTCGTGCTCCCTGCAGGAAGGCACAGCCTGGCACAGAAGGACTTGCTGCACCTCAGGCTGACCAAAGTGTCCTTCCTGTGGGCAATTCCCCTTTCACCATGCCTGAATGACTCCTCCACCCTTCGCTGGCTCCAGCAAGGAGCAGATGAACCCATTGTCCCACCCTCCAGGCAAAACTCTGTGACTTTGGGAACTTAAAATAGGACCAGAGCTAATAACTCACACACTGGTGTGCAAGTACCCAGCGACCTTGATGAACCCTCTGTGCCCAGATCCTCAGGTGCAACAAGAACTGTGGGGAAGCAGAGACATTGTTTTAGCTCCTGCACCCTCTTACACCCTCTCCCTCTTACCGTGTCAGCTCTGCCTGGAATTTTGGTCACCACTGGCGAGACAGCAACCCAGAATTTTACCTGTGAATTTCACTTGTGCTTTTCTCACTTGCTTTAAAAAAAAATTTTTTTTTGGAAGATTTTTGCACCACCTTGTCTTTCAGCAGAGTTGGAAAACTGAATTTCTCTGTTCAGCATGAGGGGTTAGACATGGACACTGTCACAAAACTCCTTTGTGAAGCACTTTGTGATGAGCTGGCCAACCAACAAACCCGCTACTTATAATTAGTGTTGCAGCAGTTATGGGTGTTATTTCGTTTTGGTCTCACTTTAAGAGCTTATTGCCTATATATGGAATGAGAGGCATTTCCATATAAGAATTTGGTTCAGAAAAAACCAGGATTTTCTGTCCAATAGCTAACTCAGATTTTCTGCCTCACCTCTTTTGATTTAAAACTCTTTAGAGGAGGGATAAGTTTGCATCTGGCCATGTGTGGTGCTTTGATGGTACTCAATTCTCCCAGCAGGGCCATTGATATAAAATGAGCACAGCTAAATGTGTGCAGCATGCCCAGTGCTGTGCTGGGCTGAGGAGCTGAGCAGAGCAGTGGATGTGTATCAGTGGCATTTGGTTTGGCAGTGGCTGCAGGATGCAAGGCACTGCACAAGCTGGCATGGGAAAAGGAGAAACAGTGTGAGCAGGAGAAATTGGCATGGTCACAGCAAATACAATCCCTGCTGGTGCTTTTCACCCTGCACACTGAAATCCAATCACTGCACCAGTAAGCAGTGGAACTCAAATTTTAGTCATGGAGTTCTCCCTAAAACTCCCTAATTCCCTCAGTAATGTTGCTGACCTACTTCTCAGCTCTTTCAGTGAATGCAGTACCCAACTCCTCAGGATCACTAAGACTCTGCTGATGGGCATCCACTGGTGAGCTGCCCTCTGAAGAGCCAGGCAAGCCCACGGCTCCTCCAAACTCACCTCTCTCTGCAGCCTGCAGTGTGTTCCTGTCTCCCAGTGCCTCTTGCAGAGACCTTCAGAAAGGCTGCTTCAGCTGCTGGATTTTTGTGGCATTCCAGGGGAGCTGAAGAAAACAAAGAGTTTGGCAGTGTTTGTGGTGATGCTCATTAGTGCATGAACTCTTTGTACCCACCCAGCCCTAATGGCACTGGGACAGAAAAGGTGAAGCAGCACTATCCCATCTGAACGTGAGAGCAGCTTTGATCTGGCTGCTTCAAAAGTGACTGATTAGGAAAAATATGAGGCTGGGAGGCTTGGAGAAGATTCTCTGGTCCCTCACACACCCCTTTCCAGGCACATTTAGACCCTGATTTCTTACACTCTCCAAGAGAAAGGCGGACATGGACTCTGAAGGAAAGGGTGGACGTCAGGGAGTGGGAGAGACAGTGAGTCCAGTTGCTGAGAGGAGATGCTGTGTTCCAGGACTGCTCCCTACTGCAGTGGCCATGGTTCCCCCTGCTTTTTCTCAGCCAAGCTAGCTGAAGTGGGGGCTGTGACAGAATGGAGCTCTGCATGGGCTGTGAAATCTGCTGGGCGAGCTGAGCAAACGCTCCTGCGCTCTGCCTGATGCTCTAGGCAAAAACCCAACAAGACTGCTCATGTCCTGACACAGCAAGTTCTGTCACCGTGTGGGCACATCCATGCTTCAGCATTCCAGACTGCAGCCTGGACCGTGCTGGGAGAGGCAGCTCTTTGCTCGAGCTACCTCTACCTACCTGTCACTCTTTGCAGCCATGCAAGAGAACACCTAGCACTGCAGCCATGCTTACTACCTCCGAATACTCGTCTCCAAATCATGGAGATTCTCATGCCAGTAGTAGCAAATGGCTCATTCATTCCCTCATTCATTCATGCCCACCCACAGCTCTCTCCGACAGCAGCCTGCATCTCTCTGCAGTTGCTGGAGGAGGTTTCTGGGTATTGTCTGCATGTGCAGAGCACAAAGGCAATTCCCCTGGCAAAGAATGGGGTTAGTGGGCTGTGGAGCCTTGAGCACAGGACAGAATGGTGCAGGCCAATTCTCTGCACTGTGCCTTGTGAAAAAAGACATCTGAAGTGCTGCACAGTTTAGAGGAGGGGGACACAAAGCCTCAGGCACTTTTTGCTTGAAAAATTTCTGCCTTGTATTCCCTGTAAGAGACAAGAGGTCAGGACAATGCTCAGCCCAGCCAAAGCACGTTCATCTCCGAGGAGCTGTCCTACCACCCTTTCTTGTCTCTCTTTGGAGCATCTCCTCCATGGAATGCTTTGGTCTCAGAGGGTGCTGGAGGATAACCAGTGAGTCTGCTTTGGCTGGTTATCTCTGGTCACGGTTTCCTCGAGTCCCTTGGGAGATGCCAGAGAGGTCCTGCAGAAGCAGATGGGTTGTCACCTCTGCTTGCCATCCATCTGTCTTTGCTCCTTGCTGCAGCAGACTTGAGCATGCGCTCCCTGAACATTCTCTGGCTCTCCAATGCATGTTCTTGGCAGAGACCTGGAGATCCCTGGAGAGTGGTGTTTCTAAAAAAGATGCTTAGAAACATCATTTCCAGCAATTTGAGCGCTTCCTTTCACTGACACCTTCAAACCAGCCTTTGCTGTTAGGAGGATAAATCAGGCATTTAGAAATGTGGCAGATGGAGTGGGACGCAGCAGTGAGTAGGAAGGCCAATTTTGTGTGCTGGACATCAATATATTTTCTATGAGCTCTCTAGGCAGTGCCTCTGTAGCTGTTTCCAAGTACCTGGTGCAGTCTGAGTCCCAATGATCCCATGCAGGTCTGATTGCATCACAGTTGTCCATCAGCCAGCCAGGGGCTTGGATGTGAAAGGTATCTTCTCCCCTGGAAAACTGAGAGTACAGACTGCACCTCAGCGAGGAGGCAGTGTTTGATGGAATGTTTTGGCACACCTGTGAAAAATGGGCAGTGTGTGATTTGCTGTCACTCTCCTTCTTTGAGAGCCTGCAGAGGTAAATAGAGAAACCAAGCTCGTGCCACTTTAGAGCTTCCCCCCAGATATTTGCACTGTGCTGTGTTTTATGCATGTTTAAACAATAAATCCAGAACACTAATTCGTGAGCATAGCATTTAACAGCTTGGGAGAGAGCTTTCCTGGAAGAAGCATTGACTGGCCAAATTTTGCAGAGCACTGCTTATGTGTAACAGACACAAAAATATATTTGCACTGGAAACTACCTGCTGCATGGGGACTGAAAGAAGGAGTAGTTAGAGGGGCTGGACTTGAATTTAGGAAGCTTGGAAATGGGGAGAGTTGCACATATTTTGCATACATCTAAGCTGAAAAACAAGACTCATGTTCTTCTCTTCAAATTCTGCTTCATAGTCGTACTTTTCTTTGTGGGAAAAACTCATTTTCTGGTCACCAGGAATGTACAGGAAAACTTCAATATGTGCACAGAATGACTTCAGCAGCTGGGCTTATTGTGAGAGATGTACAAGGTGCAAACTGTCTCCTCACTCTTCTCAAAGGGGTGGAAACAAAAAAGCCTTCTGGCAGCTGTCAGTTGTCTCACCAGCAGTGCATGTTAATACCAGCATCTCATTTAGACTTCTCAGGCAAAAACCAGCTCCTAGCTGGAGTCACTGAATCACTGGAAAATGAAGGACCAGATGTCCCCTGCTGAACTGGCTGTCCCTTAGCATCTTTCCCTAGCAAAACCGTGACACCAGTGAAGCTTTGTTTTGCTGTTACAAGAGTTCACAATGCAGGGACTCAAAATGCAGATGCAAGGTTGACTGAAATTTGTTTCCCAGTGAAAGCCATGGCCCAGTGACTCTGCTGCTTCCCTGCAAAGGGCCGTGGAAGTGCAGTGTGCCAGCCCTGGGGCAGCACTGCCATCAGATAGACATTAGCACTCTCCAGCTGACACTCCAGCCCCCTTCACCACCATTCCAAGCCCTGGAAATATTTTGGTTGAAAAAAAAAAAAAATCTCCCATAAGTACAGAATTATAAAGTAACAATGTGTTCTCTGGATTTGTCGTCTGCTCTTGAGCCCTGGAGTTTGGTGCTTTCCAATTTACTTGGCAACCAGAAGCAAGTTAAAAAACCATAAGAGTGTTGAAATAGTAATCACATGACTCCAGGAGCTGGGACTTCCAGAAAAACAGAAGTGCAAGTACCATGTGGCACTGTCTGGGAGCCTTGTCCTGCAAACTGGGGATTGTGAGGCTTCCCCAGCAGCTCTGGCCCTATTCCTCCTTTGATCCATGAGCAAGGTTCCCATAGCTACCAGTGGGAGCACAAGGCAAATCAGATGTAGTGCATGGTTCTGGCTGTGGCCCCTGGTTGTGAAAGTAATTTGGCCTCCTCTGTATCATCTGTTTGCCAGCCTTCAGCAAGGCTGGGTATTCCAGGGGAAATGGCCTTTTTTTATTAAAAGTGAGATGTGACTGGCCTCAGCTGCACAAAGCACCGTATTTATGTTTTATTTATGTCTTCTAGATCAAGAAAGCTGGTGGAACACCTTGCAAAAGCCAGGCCCATTAGGTGAGAGACTGTGCAATGATTTCTCCTAAAGGGAAATTTTCTTCTCTGTAGGGGGCTCTAATCTGCTGTCCTTGAGGGTGGTCAGAAATGTTCCCTGACTCCTTGCTGCTTTGACTTTACCAAGCTCTGCTTTGTTTCACCTCCAAGTGGCCTTGCTGGGCGACGTGTCCCTCCAGCACAGAAGAGCTCTGCCAGACATGAGTCCTCGAGTCCTGGGGACAAGAGGAACATGTTGTCTGCTGTTATCAGTCAATTTTAGGCCACAAGGAGCCATGTGGCTGGAATTTCTGTGCTCCTTTGCCTTCCCAAGGCACCTTGCAGAAATCCTTGCTCCTGGTTGACTTTCCCCCTGGGACAGCAGAGATGGCAGCAGGGTTCTTTTCCCAGTTTTCTTCCCCACAGTTTGGTCTGCTGGCCAAGGACTCACACTGGTGCACACACAGATCTTGCTGTTTGGGCACAGATTGCTCCAGTTCTTCTGGTTTTGTCTGAAGATGTATAAACCAAAAACCAAAAATGCTTATCCTCTCTGTGCTGCCTGCTTGAGGAGTACTGAGACAGAAACCACTGCTGCATGCCCTAAATCTAGGAATTGAAGCCCTGCATGTAAAGAGAATTTACCAAAAAAAAAAAAAAAAAAAAAAAAAAAAAACCCAAAAAAAAAGAAAAAAAAAAAAAAAAAAAAAAACAAAAAAAGAAACAAGAAACAAGAAAACCAGATGTAACTTCCTGATTACTTAGTGGTTATGGGGTTGGGGCTTTTGCTGGACACTTTGGAGATATGAAACTCCAAAGTGGATTCTCCTTTCAAATTTCCACGCTCTCACATGCTAATCTGCTTCCCCCTTGAAATTTCAGACATGGCCTGTTTAAAAGCTGCCCTGAGCTGAATGTTTTTATCATGTCTTTCTGGGTTGTGATGATTCTTTAAAATTATTGAAGATGCTTCTTTTCCACCTGTCTCATGGTTAGAAATCCCCAAGTCCCTTAAGGAAATCTTTTGCTCTTATGGGAAGCTGTACCCAGCTTCTGTGAAATCTGTTTTGGTTCTGAGGCTGCAGAAGCAGTTTTCTGGTGTGCAGGCTGCTGTGTGTTTGGTAGAGCAGTGTCTTACAGGCCTGATGGGAACACAGGTTTTCCCTTTTCATTCAGCTCCCTTCCACGTGCACCTCAGTCACTCAGAAACTTTCTGCCCCCTGCACCTCAAGATACCAGTGTGGTATTTTGGTAATTGTGCCAGGACTGCTAACAGTACCTGGATTTTATTTGCTATCAGTGGATTCCAGAGTTCACAGCTGTTTTTAAGTGACCAGTGGCACCAGGGAAGCAGGCAACAGCTGCATAAGAAGTAAGAGGGGTGAGAGGTCTCAAAGACATGATTCAAGGGGAAATATTGCAGGAATGTAAACTGACAAGTCAAGAGGAGACGTATATCCTTGCACATCTGAAAGAGTGGATGCTTTCCATTCCTCCTGTTGACACGATAAGAAGTCAGGGGGTTAAACTGTAGGCAGGAACACCGAAGTTTGGCACAAGGAAGAACTTTCTATTGCCATGAGAGGAATGGTGTAGGCAGCTGGGCTGTCTGTAGAGAGGGAGAGGTGTGTATTTTATCACTGAAAGATTTTAAGATCAGGATAAGCAAACCTCAGATCAGGTGTAGGTGACCTAATTCTCAACATCATTTCACCAGAAAAATCTGAGAGATGAACAATCAGAAGACAATGAGCACATCACAAAGAGAAAACCAAGGTTGTGATTAGGCTGAAAGGAGAAATGCCTTTAGGCTTTGGACAAAAATTTGGTGCTGTTGAAGAGTCACAACTTTGGAAATTAGGCCATGCTGGGAGAGCATAGCAAAGACTAGGTGCCAATACTATCCAATTTCACACAACCTGGGAGCAGACCAACCTTCATTCCAGGCTGGCAGCCAATTGCCTGGGTGGATGAGCCACTTAGCTCACAGGACACCAGGGAAGAGAGCTGATTGCTGCTCTGAAGCCCATGGTATATCCCACTTGTGTTTTGTCCTGGCAAGGTTTGTTCCAGGCTGTAGTGGTTTAGTAATGGTATTCCCCAATTTAATACTCTCACTAAAGCCACATGCTGCTCCCACTCCAACTGAAGGCACAAATGGCAAAGATCATGGGCTGAGATGAGAACAATTTACTGGAAACACCAGAGAGATAAGAAAATTAACAGTAACAGCAACTATATTCATTTTAAAAGTGTACAAGAGAGAGTGATTCACATGCCAATATGTTCATGAGAGAGCCATTTTTTGCACAGGGAGATAGTGACAGAACAATGCTAATTGTTTTAAACTAAAAGAGAAGAAATTTAGATTAGATGTTAATAACAAATTCTTTACTGTGAGGGTGGTGAGGCACTGGAACAGGTTGCCCAGAGAAGCTGTGGATGCCCCATCCTTGGAAGTGTTCCTGGCCATGTTGGATGGGGCTTGGAGCCAGCTTGGTCTTGTGGAAGGTGTCCCTACTCATAGCAGGGGTGTCGGAACTGGATGATCTTTAAACTCCCTTCTAACACAAACCATGCTGTGATTCTATGATTCTATGAAAATAATATCTTTGGTTAACCCTGACTTATGGCTGTCTAACAGCGTGAAATAAAGGTGTGAGAAGCCACCAGAACCTGCAGAGTGTAAGAAGAGGGGTGATGTACATGCAGCTGGCCGTGTCTGATCAGTAGCTGCGCTGACTAGACAGCAGCAGGAAAAACGGCAGGAAGGAGAAACATTGCTGATAACAAAGGCAGGGAACCAGCTTAATCACTGGCTTGTCTGGGGGAGAGGGACTGGATAAAGAAGCAGAGCCCAGGAAGAAAAAAAGAGGCAAAACCAAAATATGAGGTAAAGGAAGTGAGACAGCCAGGACTGATCTGGGGCCTTTGGTCCGCTGCGTGCTTAATTATGGCAACGTGACAAATGAGCAACTGTGGTGGGTTTTGTGTTGGCCAATTGCTAGCGTACTTACTAGAATGTACTTACTCACTTCTTATTGTGGGATAGGACTGGGAGAAAGGTAAAAGGTTTAAAATTTTAAAAGGGTATAAAGAAAAATTTATTACTAGTTACTAAGAGAAAGAGTAATAAGAATTAGAACAAAGCTTTTAGGACACTTTTCTTCTCCTTACAACTTTTTTTTTGCTAATGACAATGTAAAGAAACTATGCCTAAAATTTCAGTTAGTTTACTTCTTTTAGAATCATCTTGCTTCAGTTTGCTTAGGGAGAGAAGTCTCTTTTGTTAATGTTATGGAGACTCCTCCACAAGAAAACAGTTTTTTTGTGGCTCTTAACTTTCATGAATAGCAGCCAGCCGGGAAGATTTGTAATCGAGAAATCCCTCCCATTTTCTATAAGCTTTTCTTACAGCTGTGTTTATGGGCTGTGTCAACTTATGGGGTATTGTTTTAGTGTTTAAATGTAAAGCTTCTCATTATCTATCTCTGAAATAATTTTCATCTTTAGGAACAGAGATTCCTTCTTCTCTTTCTTGGGGTTACAGGACCTTCATTACTCTTCTCTCTTTGTTCAAACTTCTCCTAGGATTACACTTAATTTAATATTTGCTTACTTTAGCATGGAGGCCTTTATTTGATATATATAATTTTAACACTTTTATTTCCTTATACCTTCATGCATTGTAGGGAAAAAGAGTCTTTCTTCCTATTTTTACAAGAGGATTTTAGCTTAAAACTAAAGGCATTTCTTCATCCTTCTTATCTGGGACTTCTTCTTTACTGACTTCAGTGTTTTTGTGTTGTTCTTCTACATGCCTAGATTCTATTATTTTCTCTCACTCAAAAGAAGATTGAAGCACGAAAAAAGTTAAATGTCTTATCCAGGGCTTACAAATGGTCACTTAGCCCTAGCCGGGCTCAGTACCTTACAGATCTAAGTTACAACTAAAGAAAAGTAACGAAGATCTTAGTAACTAAACTAAAACTCAGCAGTAACACACTAAGGAAAGAAACTAGTAACTTCTCCTCTTCCTTTACTCAGCAACTAATGAGAAAAACCCAGCAAGTGCCCACAGCAGGGGCTGCCCAGCCTAACCTAACCAAAACAAGGGCTGGGCCAGCCATGCTACCACTTTACCATCCAGAAAAAAAAGAAGGAAAAAAAAGAAAAAAAAAGAAAAAAATTCACAGGTTTCTTCAACTCTTAACATGTATTTTTCACAAAAGCATATACAACTTTTTAGTAGTTCAAACACAAAAACCACAAAAACTTTACATCATTTCCAGAATTACCTCCATAGAAAACCACCACGGCAACGTAGGTGTGAGGCTGTACCTGAAGTCAGCCAGGTCATGAACATCTGCCACATCCAGCACACCCCCAGCTCCTCAAAGAGCCTGACTCAGCACAGGGCTTTCCTGCAGATGGCTTTGTGTGGCCAACACCCTGCTGAAGTGTCTGCATAAGACACTGCCACAAAAGAAGGGACATGCGTCGAATGATATCCACGCCAAAGGCAAAAAATGAAGTTACAACTCAGGATGAAGGCAGGGTGCCTGTGCTGGTGAAACTTCAACTTTATTAAGGTTAGAGCCTTCAAACTTGTCTTGCTGTGTGATTTTCTGTAAGCTGCATATATCAAGGCATGTTTCAAGATAACCAGAATGTTTTTCAAAGAGAAGGATGTTAAAATTGCCATGTTCTTATCAACAGGGACAGAAAATGTCTAGAAAACTTTGGTAGTGGCACAGCTTGTAATGTCTACAAACTTGTCTTGTTTTGTAGCAATCTTCTATGTCTGTGCCTCAAGGCATGCTTAAAATAGTCTGCTTGGTTAGTTTTAAGGTAAGAACATTGAAATTAAGGGTAAAAGGCCAAATACTTTTTTAGTTCATTATTGTAGAGGTACATCTTCAGGCATTTTAGCACCTTAAGGCCGTTTCCAGGTACACTTGAAGATGGTGCACATATTGACAGACTTGTCCTGGCTTCTAAAAATGCAATGACTCTCACCAAATTATGGATCCTCAGGTGGGTCTTTGGTGATTTATTTGGAGGTTTTAAGAATCTAGAAAGAGTCTGAGTAATTTTTCTAAAATAGTCATTATTTGTCTTGAATCTCAGTTAATGATTGACAACAGACAAACCATTGCCCACTAAGCAGATTTTCATTGCCAAGCAGTACAAAGATTTCTCTTCTCTGACAATGAAAGGGTCACATCCTGCACACACCATTCTCCTTCACATGATCCCCATACACATCTCCATGGTCCTCATACACACTCACAGCAGAGAACCTTCAAGATTAACTCTTTTATCAAGATTAATTTGGACACATGTCACACTTCAGGGAAAGGGTGAGGTTATCAGCAAGGCTCTAAAAAACTCTAAGTGTCAGTTACTCTTGCTCTCAAAACTTCATTTCTGATCACATCAACTCAAGCCAAAAGGCAAATCTCTCTGTTATCAAGAAAGATGCTTTGTGGAGCATCCTTTTTCTTCAACCAGTGGCTAAGAAAGTAGGATCACAGAATGTTTAAGGTTGAAAAGGCCTTTAGGATCATAAGTCTAGTTGTAAACCCAACACACCAAAATCCACCACTAAACCACGTCCCTCAGCTGCCACGTCTACACATCTTTTCACCTTCTGGAATGGTGATTCCACCATTTCCTAAACAAATAAACAGGACTCATCCCTGATACTGAGGCCTGGGGAACACCCCTAGTGACAAGAGAAACTTTTTAATGTGTTTGCTTTCCAAGCAGTGCTGTGGGCCAAATCCAGGATAGAACATGGCAGGAACACAAGGATACTGTGGTGCTGGACCTTGTTGCGTCAAACCTTTGTGTTAAATGTAGCCAGAGGGCGAAGCGAGGACACCTCTCGCAGCTGCATGTCTCTCTTTTTGCAGTATTTTTCTTATGAATTAAGGCTACCAAGGAGATTTGGAAAACATACTAGGATTCCACAAATAATTGGTTCATCAGCGACTTGGAAAAACATGCATAAGAGGTAAATGCTAGAAGTTAAACTTATCTTCTTGGTCGGGATACAGCTTCTGCTCTGTGCATGTGGCTTACATCTGAAAGATGTCATAGCAGGCAGCAGAGCAGCAGTAAACATCACTGTTGTGGCCACTCAATAAAAGTGGGGACCTGCTTATCCAGATAAAGACCGGGCAATCCACAACATCTGTCTTGCTCCCGAACTGGGCGTTTTTCCTGGAGAGAGAATGCTTTCAGAGCCTTGTTTCAAGTAGCTATGTTCTAGATCTGTGAGTTCATCTTGAAATAATAGTTGGCAGCCCAAAGCGATGTAACGTTTAGCATGCTTTAAAGGACCATATGGAATAAGTTACACTGGAGTAAAACAAACACCAGTCTCTCACATCCAGTGTTATTGTTAACAACTTACTGGGCTGTGTGTATTTTTCAGCAGCAAGGATGACTCACTAAATAACAGGATAATACCATGGATCACTAGCATGTTGTGGTCTGTGGCCACAGGAAGGCTTTACTTTTATTGTGTACATGTTGGCAGTCTCAGCACACCAGCAGCAAATCCAGAAGTTTATTGCTGCGTCTAGGGCAGAGGCATAAGATCTCCGCTTGGAGCCTTTCCGTAAGCCAAAAAAATAACACGGGATCGTTCTCCTATCCTTCTTGCCAGGCTGCAGCAAAAGCAGCGAGCTGGGAATTAGAGGCTGGGAAAGCAGTTGTCACCTTGGATTTGCTTCCTTGCTCCAGTGTGCGGATGTAGCAAACGCTGATGCTGGGAGGGGCTCTTTCAAGGAGCGGGGATCCCTGTTCCCACACTAAAGCCTGGAGGCGTGGTTGCCTCTTTTGGAAACAGGTGTCAAACCAAGCGGGTTTGGAAGGGTGAAGGGGTTGTAGGGCAAGGGATACATTAGTTCACAAAACCCTAGGCCCCTGCAGAAACCCTGAGGGTGGTGAGGCATGCCTTAGGTGGAGATGCACAACCCATCAGCTGCTTCATGACTCCTCAGGCTTCTCTGCCTGAGGCTGAAACCATGCCCAAGTCACTGTGGGCCTTCATCCCTCCACTGAGCTCATGTGCTGGCCCTTGCTTCCTAAGGCTTGTTGAGACAGGAGATCTCCCTGTAGCCTGGGAGAGCTCGGTACCTGCAGGGATGTAGTAGCCAGAAGGGGACATGGTTGGGACTGGAAGGTTATTCTGTACCCCCTCCCATCACTGCCAGGAGCAGGGGGAAGGGAAACTGTCCTGGGCAGAAGGGGTTCCTCCTGATGGAGAAAATGTGGCTGGGGGAGCCATCAGATGCTACTGTTATCAAGGGGGTTGTTCTGTGTGAATTGTTTCTTTTCTTTATCCCACTGCTGTTTCCAGTAAATTATTCTTATCTCGACCAATGATCTTTGCCTTTTGTGCCTCCAGTTGGAGGGGAGAGGGAGCAGCACAGAGTGATTTTAGTGGCTGTATTAAACTGGGGAATACCATTCCTAAACTGGGGAATACCATTCCTAAACCACAGCAAGGGAGCATTTCCTGTGCCGTTTCCAAGAGGGACTCAAGGAAACCTTTGCCTGGGGGGACATAGAAAGGCAGCAATAGTTTTGCAGGCCCCATTCCTCCACTTTCCATGTTTTGTTATTTTTACATTTTCCTCTATTTTCCTGCTTTTGCTTATATAAGAGAGTAAAAAACTCCAAATTGATGTTCCAATGAAAGAAGGAACATTTCTCTGGAAGAGCAGGAAATGATGTGTGGTGGTGTCATGCAGAATTAGTCTGCAACCTCCAGGGCACACTGTGGTCTGTGGGATAACCTGGGAAATACCACAGGGACAAAACTTCTGGTAAAACTCATCCTAAGCAGAGCTTGAGAGCCCTGGGGGACTGATGGCAAGAAAAGGATTTTATATACTATTCTGTGCACTTTATTCCCTTGGGAAATAGAGCAACCCAAGTGCTGAATCTCCTGCCTGGCAGGGGAAAATCTATACCTGAGCAGCTCCCTGTGGCAGAAGTTGCTCCTGAGCATTCACCCTTTTTGGTTATTTAGAGATAAGTCATTAATCATCGTTAAGCTGAGTGGAATCCAAACTGGTCTTCCCATTGTACCTTTACCCAATACTCACATTTTGCAGAATACCAATTCTGTTAGCACTTTCCTTCTCCTATGCCCACCTTTCTCCATAAATAAACTGACGTGGAATCCTCCAGAGTGAAATGTTCTTCTCTTCTCTTCTCTTCTCTTCTCTTCTCTTCTCTTCTCTTCTCTTCTCTTCTCTTCTCTTCCTTTTCCTCTTTCTCTTTTCTTCTCTTTCTCTTTTCTTCTCTCTCCTCTTTTTCTCTCCCTCTCCCTCTCCCTCTCCCTCTCCCTCGTGTCTCTGGAAAAGACTCAGCTAGAGACATTACAAATGGAAACCTGCATTTTATGATAGCAAAGTCAGAGTTCAGCATTCCAAGGATTTGAGAAAGATCCTAAAAACAAACATCCCAAACTCAGGAGGAAGTTCAGCATTAAATATAAGAGAAATCCAAATATATTGAAGAATGGAAATCAAAATAACTTAAGCTTTGCCCTGCAGTGACCCCATGCAGTAGGAATACATTTATGATTAGATAACAGTGATGGCTGGAGCCCTAAATAGGAATAAATTGAGTTTTGAAGACCTCCAGGTTTACTGCATTGTTGCTGTTTTTCCCCTATATGCTGCAAGAATAATAGTGAGTTCCCCAAAGGATCAACTCCAGAATGAATGTCCACTCATAAATTCCCAGCTTTACTGCTAAATTGTCAGAAAACACCACCACTACTTAAAGCTGTCATGTTGTTTCCTCTTCCTGTAGGAATAGGAAGATTATGTTTTTGCAAGAAAAACCAAAGAAGAGAGCTGGACATTTTCAGATTTGTTTTTTTGAAGAGGCCTCAATTCCTGGGCCAATTCAGATTTCAATTGGCAGGTGGGTCTGCAGGTTTCTGGGCTGGGAGCAGGCAGAGCCATTGCTCAAAGCCCATTTTGCTAGGGCATGGGCAGTAATGTGTATCTGAGAGAAGTGGATCAGTCTGTCAGTGTGTCCTCAGAATGTGCTCCAATCTTCTGACTTCCTAGAGAAAAGACAGAGATGGTGTCCAAACACCATCCTTTCATAATAACACTGAGGTGTCTGGAGGAGGAGAATGTGCAGTGGGCTTACTTCGAGTTTGTAAAATCCTTACTGAGTGAATTCAGGGTGTAGCTCTTCTTGCTGATTTCTTTTTGGGGTTCTCTCTTCTTGGGCACACCGTAAACCACAAAGGTGGTTTTGCCTTCTCACACGAAGTCTGAATTCAGGGACTAACTCTGGATGCCTGGTGCAAAGACTTTCTCCAGACGTGTTGTCTGACACCCAGGTGTGTTTGGCTTTTTTTTTTTTTTAAGCCACTAAGGTTCAGGAGCACAAGCCACCAGTGCATCTAGAAGTCCTGTGTGCCTTGGCTCCTTTCATGAGACACAGGACATATTCCTGCTCCCTCCAGGTGCCACCGGGGCGAGGACAGCTTTACCCTTGCCAGAGGCCAGCAGGAATAGGCACGGAGCTCAGCTTTGCCCTTCATCCTTCACTCCTGGTGTATGTGCTGCCCCGACTGAGCTCGGCAGCCCCGCTGAGGCTGATGGTGAGAAAGAGCAGAGCTCCCCCTTCCCCCTCTCCTGCTGCACTCTGGCAGAGAATGGAGCGTGGGAGGACCTCGCGGCGGATGCTCGGAGACTGCAGCGCTCATAATGACTAGTCACTTATAAAAGATGTTAGTGATACTATCACTGATGCTTCGTGTGGCTCTTTGTATCCACGGCCGGGGTCTCTCAGCGAGATCCCATCCGCTGCACACAAGGGGCTGAACAAATCCCAGCGGCCCCGTGGCTAATCAATAGTAAATATTAACAACAGCCAGCACACTGATAGTAGCAATAAATATTAGTGATAACACTAATGCCTGACAATGCTCCTGATAGAGGAGGGGGCACAAAGGGCAGCCTGCCTTGGGGCTAGCAACCGAGAGATGACTCATGCCACCAGGGCTTTGTCTACCAGACCTCACTGCCCCAGGCCCTGGACCAAATGGGAACAGCAAATCAAATAAGTGCCAGCTTTTCCAGCTCCATCCTGCCATCCTCTTCCTGGCCTGCCCAGCACAGCTGTTGGGTAACGCCCTGCTCAGGGGACACACACGTATCACTGGTCTTTGTGTCTCTTGGGGAAAGGAAAGCTCACAATCTGGGGAAGGGGAGGGTGGGGAGAAAAAGGAAAAATGGAGGAAGAATTTTTATATATCAGCAGGTTCACAGCAACCTATGAACCAGAACCATATCCAGTAGGAAATGGAAGCAATCTGAGTAAGAGTGAAATGCAGAAATGTTATTTCGTAGCATTAGCAGCTAAAAGGTTTATTGGTTAGTGACTCACTAGCAATTTAAAAGCTATCTATTGACCCCAATTATTTAAAGATTTATTTCTGTGTTAGCATTCCTGTAGGCAGGTGGCATGTGTTTAAAAGGTACCTCTCAAAAGAATCAAAGTTTGCCTAGCATAGACAAAGGAAACCAGACAAAGACAAGATGTGTATGTCAGTGAGGGTGAAATCTGAGAAAAGTGGGAATATCTGTGGAGATGCTGGCCAAATAAGGGAAGATGAGGGCGTTGGCCCTTTCAGCTGCAAACTCTACTATGGGGTTACAAGCAAACACTTCCATTATGTTCTTCTTATGTAAGGACAAGGGAAGGCATTTTCATTCATGAATGGAAATGTTTATGACATTTGTGGTGGCGTGATTTCCCTTTACGATCATCCTTCATATCTCTGGAAATCTCCTACAGTTTCAATCATACTCCTGATATTATTTTCAGTTCTTTCTGTATAATTTCACTTCACCTGCTCTGATGGTTTTTTTCCAGTCTATTAACCACCTGAAAAATGACAATGCTTTACCTAGAACTTTGCAGTGGGACTATGAATACAATAATATTATAACACCTGAAAACACATGAAATGTTAACCCAAAGCCATTCACTAGCATTTAAAGAAAAACCTCATGTTTAACTGTACCACCATACACCAACCAGATTTTAAGCCAAGGCTATAAAAAGCTTTTTTGTGTTCTTTTTAACAAAACACTTGGTGAAGAAAGCCTCTCTGCCAAGGCTATACTCTGTTTTTGTGACAGTGCCCAATTCCCAGAGCTGACACATTTCTGCGCTAGTTTGAAGGAGACCTATTACTTCAGTACTTTGGAAATATCCACAACAGTACACAGCTGTTTTCGCTGGAGCTGACTTTCACAACACTGTAATGGCAGTTAAAACTGTACCAAAAATCCTTGCACAGGATGTAATCAACCTCAAATCCACAGAGAAACATTGGGAAACTGCCTTTAAGTGCCAAGAAAAACAACAGTCGTTTACAACGAGCTCTTCCTAATGTCCAGTCAGCTCAACCCAAGTGAAACATTTTTCTCAAAACGAAAGTAGTGCAGAGCAAGGAAAAAAAGCCCTTGACTTTTGAAATTAATTTTTCTGCATAGTAACACAGGGAGACTCTGACACTGGCAACCACCACTGATCCTTCCTGCCCACTGAAGCTCTCTCATCACCCAGTCTGTGAATCCACTTCTTGAGTGATAAAACTCTTGTTTTCCAACATTTTTTCTCTTGCCTCCTTCAGACACTTGGAAAGTTCCTGTCCCTCCAGCGGCAAAGCTGTTATATGTCAAGTTTCCTACTCAGAGAGCTTAACCATTATCCAGCTCTTGGAGCCATCCCATTGCCCCAGATTTACGGCTGTTCCCAGGATGTCAGTCCAACCAAATCCCCAGGTGTTCCCAAGAAATGCCTGAGTCGTTCTTCACTTACCCCAGCCGAGGCTCAGCAGTTGTGGGTCATGCAGAATGGAAAAAAGCCCTCATATGATAGTGTCTCTATATTTACCAGAAAGAAAGGAGCCGGGGTGCTTGTCCTTTAAGTGTCTCTAAAGATGGTTTGCATAGCTGGATCTCAGCTTATCTATGCTTTTCTGCTTTCGCTTCCATACATGGATCTGTTCCCAACAGTAACTCCAAGCTGTCGAAAAGAAGCTATCTGGCAGCTTTCAGCTTCATCTGACACGTAAATGAGCGCGAATAAATAATTACATTTTCTGCCGTCTCTCCTATTTTTTTTTTATTTGCACCTCAGGACACCTTTCTTTTTTTCCTTCTCCCCAGATTAACATTTTGCTGTTTTTTCCAAAGTTATTCCTAG
This sequence comes from Pyrgilauda ruficollis, assembly GCF_017590135.1. NCBI lineage: Eukaryota > Metazoa > Chordata > Aves > Passeriformes > Passeridae > Pyrgilauda > Pyrgilauda ruficollis. The sequence continues at coordinate 22,986,782 of NW_024525489.1, read as the reverse complement.
GGGAAAGCAAACAGAAATGACCCAGGCAGATTTTTCTCTCCCCTTCCCGCAGGCTCACATAATTTTATTCTCATAAATATCTTTTTTTTTCTTTTCTTTTTTTTTTTTTTTTTCCATTTGCTTTGCTTTTAGGTCAGAGTTTTGCATGTTTGCTACTTGGAATCATGTCAAAGCAATATACATCATGTCTGTAGCAAAGGAAGGTTAAAAGTCAAATTTTTGGAGAGAGAGAATACAGCTGAGCCACGTGACTGCTCCCAGATTAGCAGCAGTAGCAGGAGTAAGCATTCCTCTGATATTACAGTAGCCACCGTGGGACATGCCTGAAACTCTGAAGAGAGAAGCTGCAGTTTGGAAGCTTCCTGCAGGTCTATTTATGAATAAATCACTCCTTGCTCTTTTCCCTATCTTTCTAGGTACTTTCCTGCTTCCTCGATTTCAGTTTCAGAAGGGGCTGATAAAGAACAAAAATGGGAGGGAGCCCTGTGGTACAGGTCAGGAAAGAAGTCATATAATTATTACCCTTAACTCTGCCCTTTGTAATCTTTGCTGTGCAAATGGAAACGTTAAGGGCTCCAGTGAAAGGGAAACACTAAATAGATGTCTTTATTATTGTTTGTTATAGTGGCAGCTGGGAGTAGAAGAGATATTAGTGGGCTAATCAATTGCTTCATACTGGGCTCTCTGAATGAAAGAAAACTGGTAAAAGTCATATTCAGAGAGACTTAAGATATCTAAGGCTGAATGTAGGTGTCCCTATTCAGGCACTTGCATGGAAAATGGCATCCTCAAACATGGTGGCTTTGATTCATTGCAGGAGATGGAAATTCCTTGTATATTCCCACACACCAATGACCTTGACTGTTTGAGATTTTTCCTAAACATCTGTTGAACACCAGGCAGAAGAAAAGTTTTCAAAAGAGCTCACCAGCTCCACCTTTACAATTAAGGATAAACTACATTTTCTACATTAACAAATTGCCCAATTAGAAATGCCTCTTCAAGTGGCACATTTGACTCCTGCTGTTTGCTGTCTCAGAGACTGGAGGGAATGTGCATGGGAGGGTGTGTATAAATGGGGATCTGGGGAGATTCCCAGCATCCAGAGCAGACAGCCTCCCTGGGAGCACATCCCAGAGCAAGCTGAAGGCCTATGGAAGCATGCAAGAGGCAGCAAAAGGAGTCTTTTGGAAAAGATAAGCAGTCACAAAGGGGACCCTCCAGTTTTCAGTACATTTTCCAAGTGGCTGTATTGTGTACAGTCCCCTGTTGGTTGTGCAGGGATGAGAATGAGAATGAGAATGGGATGAGAAAAAATCCTTCTGGAAATTTGCCCTGGAGTTTCTCCAGCCTTTCAAGAGCAGGAGCCAAGCTCATCCTGGGAAGGTGCTTGAACAGGAATATCACCATTGCATGTTAGACACGCCTGGTGACTCAGGAGGTCTATGCTCTAATGCAAATGAGAACATGATTCAGCAAAGCGTTTAAATTCCTGCTTAATTTTAAATATTGAATAATGCATCTGATTCCTCTGGGGTTATTCATGTGATTTTCATTCTATGCTTTACTAGGTTGCCCACATATGGACATGAAGCTGCCATGAAGCAGCACAAAAAATAAACAAGGTTTGGCGCTCACACGTGAGTGTATTTGCATCTCACAAACGTCTTGACTTTAGGTATTGCTCCTCGGAGGTGTAAGGGCCAGTAAAAATGGGCTAAGATGAGAAAAACCTCAGTTCATTGAATGTGTCCTCCTTTCCATGAGGGAAATGTTGAAAACCACCAGTGTCTGTGGTTTTCAGTGCCAAAGAAAAACCTAGGTGGCTTTGAGAATAACATGACAAAGCTGCACTCAGAATTTCAGTAGCTACAAAGACAAGGGAGTAGGCTGTTTTCTGGCTTTGATCTGCCTTTTGGCACAGTGGCCGTGTCACCCTCTAGATGGCTGACACCACCCCCTTTAAACTCTGCTCCCCTCAGAGAGTGGCCAAAGAGCTTCTCAGATTTTCCATCGAGAGGTTTTTCCATTCTTCCCTGCTGGGAGAGGTGAAGTTTGTATCAGGGTGGTGATAAGGTGAAAGGCATTTTCCTAAAGCAAAAGAAAGAGCAGACAGCAGTGTTGCCAAGCACCGAGAGGGCCTCAGGGAGATGGAAATAAAGCACCTTTGACCTTTGTGCCCACTGACTTCTCTCCTCCTCCCCAAAACAAGCAGACCAAAAGGATAAAGTCCACCTTTGGTGGTGAGACATGCAGGGGACATCAGCAGCTCTGCCAGGCTTGGCACCAGCTGGACTTGCAGGAGTGCTGGTGGATGCAGGGCTGGATCAGGACCCGTGTCTGTGCCAGGTGAGGATGGTGGGGCTTCATCTGCTGAAGCCTGGCCCCCCTGGAGATCTCCCCAACACCTGAGTCCCATCCCAGAGCCATACACCTTCCTGGGGAAAATCCTCCCCAGGCTCTCCCACAGCATTTAGATGCCGATTCTCCAGGACTGTGCTCCAGGAGGTTGAGCTTTTTTGTGCTATTTGTCCTCTCTGCCTGCTGCTATCAACACTGCAGCCACGGAATGGAACCAGGCCTTGGTCTTCAGAAACACGTGTGCTCTTCCCCATGCTGTGTGCTGCAGTTTCGAGCCACCAAAGAGGTGTTGAAGTGTCTTTTATGAATATCAATGTGGATTTCGTAAGAGTGATTTAAATATAGCTGCCTGCTTTCCTGGGAGACCCTGTAGCTGTATTCTCACTGCAGCAAAAGCTGCACCATCTGCCCAGCATTCGCAGCCGCTTCCCAAAGACCGCCAGGGACTTGTCACTCTGCATTTGGCTTGCACAGGGTTCCAAAATGAAGGCTTTCTGGGGGAAAAAGGATGGATGAGCAGGATTCAGCACATTCAGATGTGTAGCTCAGGTGCACTTATGTAGCATTATGCACTGGGAAAGCTGGACACAGCTCTGAGCAACCTGATCTAACGTGGAAGCCAGCCCAGCTCTGAGCAGGGGCTGGACCTCCAGAGGTCCCTCACAACCTTACGTATCCTGTGGTTCAGTGAGAAATTCAGTTTAGGATATAACCATATGGTAGAGGAATAGCAAGGAAATCTGAACTCCTAGGGCACCTGTGACATTTTCTGTCCTCCTCTTGTTTCTTGTGGCTACCTTCAAGCTCTTTGAGGGTGGTTCAGCTCTCGTTCCACATCCATGGCTTGTCTCCAGTGTTGCTTGAACCTTACTGCCCTGCAAGTGAAAATCCACTACTTCCCCCTTTTTTTTTTTTTTTTTTTTTAAAGCAAAGTGATTAAAATGCAGTTGGGCCTGTGCCCAGGTAAAGCACAAGAAAATCAGGCAGTCATTCTTTCCTTGTGTTAAGTACGTAAAGTTTTGCAAGCCAATAAGACTTTTTCTGTTTAGGGTAAGCAAATATGCCTTGAACCTGGGGAGTGTCCAATTCTTAGTGATTGTTTATTTCACCAAGGCATAAATTACTGTGCCTTCAGGACAAAGCTAATAGAAAAAATGCTAATTAGTGCTGGTCAAAAATTTTCCAGTGGAACATTTTTCTGTCAGAAACTCTCCTGATTAGTCAAAGTTGAAATGTTCCAGAAGAACATGTTGATTTTGCTGAGCCTCAAATGCCACGGGGTGAGCTGAGGTGGGGTGGGAGTAAGGAAAGAGGGAATCCATCAAAAGCCTCTTGCTGATTCCCTGACAATTCATCTGCTTGGCTGCCAGCCTTGTGGCACTGCTAAGGATCAGAGTTTGGGGCAATCTGCCATGCAGAAAACGTGCTGATGAATAAGTTGTGAAAATTCCCATTTCCTGGATGGGAGTTGTAAATACAGAAGTCAGGGAGCCTGTCTCATCTCCCCAGCTCCCTTCCACTGGACACCAGCCTGGGAACGTGCAAGCAGAATGGCATATCAGCATTCCCAGATGAGATACTTCAGGCAGCTGAGTCAGACCTTCTCCTCAGCTTATAAAAAAGAAAACGTGGATTTTCTTCAGGGGTTTCTGCTGGGAGAAAAGGACGAGCTGCTCTGATAGTATCTGTGTTCATTTGAACTCAGGCTTCTGCAGGTGCAGCTTTTCCAACTGTGACATGCCAAATCCACGTGCAGTGCTTTTTTATATCTCACACTTCCTTGCCTTCTGACAGAGCTGCCTCTGCAGGTGAAGAGATGAGGATCACAGCGCTGTGATATTCATGAATTCAGAAACAGCCACCTGGGCTTCAATTTGCATGTAACTTTGAGGGCTCTATGGCCAAACAGGAACTGAAAGGCCCACGAGCATGGGTCTGGTGGCACCAGCTCACTCCAGACCCACGCTGCTGGCCTTGGAGACCAGACATGCCACCAGCAGCATGTTTGGATGGTGCCTGCACCAGTCCATGTTTGCTCCTGGCTCTGCTTGTGCCTGCTCACTCCTTGGCTTCACTCCTGCTGAAACCAGCCCAGCTCTTTGGCCTTCCCCGTTTCCCCCTTCCAAAGGACACCCCTGGGGCTGGGCAGCTCCCGAGGGTGGTGGTCATGACCCATCCCTTAGGTAGGACCACCTCTTCAGATCTGGCACAGCCTGGCTCGAATGCTGATCAGAATATTGCAGGAACCAGGACTAAGGATACTCTGAATTGCTAAGCATTAATATTTGATGCATTTCAATATTTAAAGAGCTAAGATAATTTAAGAAACACTGTCACTTTTTAAAATTATTTGTAGGCAACTTATAATGGAGCAAATCCACTTGGAATGAGCAATATTTTGGCTAGGGGAGATGTATGGCTCAGACAGCTGCCTACATTTATTTAAAACATCAGAGAAATGACAATTTTGAAATTCTCTGCTAGAAACCTCAGGTCTCAACAGGCCAGACTCCCAGCCAGCAGAAGCAAGCAGAGGATCCAGACAATGTTTTAACACTGAACGTGCTCAACAATTTTGTTGAAAGTTTTGCCTTTGGAAAAATAAAGTAAAGGAGACAGAGGGTTTCCCTGAGAGTTTTGTTTCAGTGAAAATATTTGGGTTGTCATCTGAAGCTTGAAAACTACAGCTGGAAAAAAAATGAACTGCTGGTTGCCAAGCAAGGAGAAAAAAAAAAATCCTCCTGCCTTTTTCCTTTATTTTTGTTTAAATTTTATTTTTAATTTGTTTGCCTAGAAGAGTCTGTCCTGAGGGGCTACAACCATTTACACCAGACCAGGTGCTGATAGCCCCGTGCTCTGCCTGGTAAAAGCCCTCTGAGGCTGCAGGGAGCTGCCTGTGACAGGCGCATCACCTCTCTTCCATATCACATCGCTGCCGTGCGCCCGGAGCACAGGGCAGGGGACGGTGGCACCATTCATATGCCATTAAACCGAGCTGCTTTATGTAACACAATCTGCTTCAAAAGAGCCCAACGCACCACGGAAACTATGCGAGGCAAGCCAAGAAACGCTGGTACAATAGCACAAACAGAGACAAACAGTCTGTAAAGGGCAGCACACTTGGTTACCAGCGAGGGAACATTCTGCATTAAACAGTGCCTTTGTTTCTCATTTTCTCTTCGTGATCATCAAGGGAGATCTGCAAACATGACATCAAAAGATCATTTGCCTCATCTTTTGCCTCATCAAAAGATGAGGCAAAAATTCATACCTGCAGTGGGTCTTGGCAAACAGGAGTTGCTGGTTGTAGGGTGCACAGGAATTTTGTCCAGCTGCCCCTGAGCAACCTGGGGAGAATCACCACACTTTTATATTCTTCCCTAACCACCACTGTGGTCTAAGTCACTTCTTCATCTTCCTCCTCTCTGATGCTCCTGTGTACTGCCCAAATACCACCGTGTTCTCTTAAATTCATAGATTCATGGAGTCATAGAATATGTGGAGTTGGAAGGGACCCATCAGGGTCATCAAGTCCAGCTCTTGGTCCTGTGCAGAACACTCCAGGAGTCACACCCTGTGCTTGAGATTGTTGTCCAAATGCTTCTTGAACTCTGTCACGCTTGGTGCTGTGACCACTGCCCTGGAGAGCCTGTTCCAGTGCCCAACCACTCTCCAGGTGAAGAAACTTTTCCTGATACCCAGCACAAACCTCCCCTGATTCAGCTGCATGCCTTTTCCTCAAGTCCTGTCACTGGTCACCAGAGACAAGAAATCGGTACCTGCCCCTCCACTTGCTCCAGTGAGGATGTTGAAGACCCCACTGAGGTTTCCACTCATCTCCTCTTCTCCAGGAAGTGACCTCAGCCACCCCTCACACGGCTTCCTTGACCATCCTTGTGGCCTCCTTTGGACACTCTCTAACATCTCGCCCATCTCTCTAATATGTCTAATTTGTATGAATCTGGGTAATTAAACAAAATGATTCTCAACCTGCAAAAAGTGGAAAGATCAAGGTTCTGCTCTGCATGGCTTTCCTGCTGAATTGCTGGCTTGGTCCAACTCACTGCCTCTGCCTACAAACCCTGCCCAGCTTGTAGCCTCAGGCCTTGGCCGATCCTGCAGTCCAGTTGTTTATACAGCCAGCACACAAGGACAGTGCAGGGAAAGCGTTTCCTATGGAAATCACCCCATATCTTCACAGCTGCCTGGTGCATTAGCATTTGGAACTCAGTCTGCAAGCAGAAACTGGGTTTGATCTTGTTCTGTTCTTGTTCATTCCTGGGCAAAGCAGAAATGGTGTGAGTTTGTTTTCTGCCGTTGTGTCTCTTTGGGCTGATGGGGCAGCTTCTGTCTGTCACTGGAGGTATGGAGGCACTTATGACAGAAGTGTCTGATTCTGCTGGGTTCTGGGTACAGCTATAATGCAGTGAGGGAAACCAGTTATTTTTCTCACTAGTGATGCACATGGCAAAACTGCTATGGCAAAAAAGAAACGACACCTGTCCCAGAAAACAGAAGCAAACATGACAGAAGCGTAGTAACACAACAGTCAAAGGTTTCAAAATGTTCACACTCTTATGATGGATGAAGGCAAGAGAAAGGCAGGCAGAATAGAGATTCACACTTCTAATCACAGCAAACCACCCAGAGGAAGGTCTGGTTCAGCCACAACTGAATGTCACTAGCATAGCTCTGCCAATTGTCCTTGCAGCCAGAGGGGATTTTGGAGCCCTGAATGGTTGAATATTGTGGATTTCAGAAATTTCTCATCTTTACAGTTTGCTTATGGCCTGATACTCCTTTGTCCTGAATAGAAATGAGATCCCATATTCTGATTTCTTCCCCTGCTGTGAAGCCATGACCAGATTCACCCAGGCCAGTGGAGCTGCCAGGATAAAAGCAGTGCTCTATCTGAAGAAAGCTTGGTCACAGAATTTTGCCTGAAGGTATCTGCCATCCAGGGAATCACAGAGATCATTTTTAGCCCTCTGGGATGAGGAGGGAGTTCCTATCCTGTAGCTCAGGGGTTCCCTTGCATCTGCAGTCATGTTGAGGTGATGGGATTTTGACAACTTTTCTCCAGAGTGTTTTCATTTCTGAAACCTTGTTGGTGTGATAACATTAATCAGCACTTCTGTGGAAATAGTGCTTTTGGAGATGAACATTGTAATCAGGATGAAGAGCCTCTGATGAGTATTGCTGAAATTAAAGAGTCTAAATTCAGCAAAATTGCTTTCACTGGGAAAATGCATTTTGATCCAAAGCCACCATTATCCACTAGCTCCATGCTTGCTTGACAAAGCCAGGGATGTTCACAGTCAGAGGGGCTGGCACCTCTGTGGAGCCCCAGCAGAGATGGTCCTCATCCCTCACCTTTTCCATCAGTGTGCCAGGGGTGTCCCTCTTTTGCTGTCCTCTGGCCAGACTCTCTCACATCTTTGGCTCCTGGAAGGCAGTGCAGAAGCAGAAAACCTGGCCCATGCCTGTGCTGGAGAAACTGCAAGCTGCCCATGTCTTGCTTCAGGGCCCCTCATTCCAGATCCTGTTGCCCTGCTGAAGAGATTCAGATTTTCTCCCTGGTGTTGTGAGCTTTGTGTGGTCCATAGATGTTCCAGGGCTCTCAGGGACCTGCAGGGACAGGAGAGAGGTCCAGGGGAGACAATGTTGATGTCCTTTATTGGTCTCCCTGGGGAAGGGGTTGTCTCCAGACTCTCCTGGATATGTTGAAGCCTTGCTGAAGGCAGCAGCTTCTCACATGGGGGCTGGGGAAAGGCAGTTCTTTTCAACTCCCTGTTGCAGTATAAAATGGAGCAGATAATATATAACAGTATAAAATGGAGTAGATAAATATTCAAACCCAGAGAGCAAAGCAAGGGTGTAATGTCAGTGTTGGTGTGACTGGAATTAGGTAATTTGTGCATGAACATGACTAAATATGAAAGGAAGATATCAGGTTCGTAAACCTGTCAAGGGTGAAACATTTTAGAAAGTCTGGCCTATAAAACAGAAATACAAAGACTAAAAGTATCACTTCCCTCCAAAAAGCATGAAATACTCCACTGCCCGTGCTGGCATCATAAAGCTGCAAGTGCACAGCTCTGGGGCAACCCAAAATTCTCTTTTCCTACCTTCAGCCTTGATCAGTGGCTTCCTTCTTTACCACCTCCCTGGAAAGAGAGAGGAAAGCAGAGGAGAAAGCAGAATTTCTTACTGCTGGCTATTACTGCTTATACTTCACAAGCTGCTACTTAATGCTGTTAATGCATTTCATACAATGCAGGACAGATTTAATATGCAATTAAAATAATTACTAGGTAATCATTAATAATTTCCTGCATGTTCTCAGGGGTCTGAAAGCAAGCTCCAGGCTGGCAGAGCAGCACTCCAGCACGGCATGTCCCATCATTGATTAAGTGTCCTGATTTTTTTTTCCCTTCCTCAAGACTATCTGCCCAGAATAATAGAATCACAGAAGCACAGAATGGTTTGTGTTAGAAGGGACCTTAAAGGTCATCCAGTTCCAAACCCTCTGCTGTGAGCATGGGCACCTCCACTAGAACACCTTGCTCAAAGCTCCATCCAGCCTGTCCTTGAACACTTCCAGGGATGGTATATCCACAGCTTCCCTCTAAAATGTCTTCCTTATAACTGATCTAAATCTGCCCCCTATTTGGGGGTAGCTGGAGGGCAGAAAGAAGAAGGGAGCTGATTTTTCCTGCTGTTTCCTTTTGTACTCCTGATCTAAATCTACCCCCTGTTTGGGGGTAGTTGGAGGGCAGAAAGAAGAAGAAGGGAGCTGATTTTTCCTGCTGTTTCCTTTTCTACTGTCAGAAACATCCCCCTTCTTCTTGTGGCATAGAAAAGGGGACAGTGTCAGCAGCCAGAGGAAGATAGGAAGATTTGCCAGGAAATCTTCTTTCTCTGTGGTGTTCAAACATGGGCATGGAAGCCCAGAGAGGCTGTAGGATGTCCTTGCTTGGAATCCTCAAACCTCAGCCGGACATGGTCCTGAGCAACCTCATCTGAGCCTGGCCACAGTCCCTTCCCACCTCAAATATCCTTTAATTCCCTGTATTTCCAAGATCCAGAAGTTCAATAGAGGAGCTTTACTGGCACTGATGACTGCTGCTTACCCAGCAGGAGGCCCAGAGCAGAGAGCCAGGTGCTTCTTTCATGGGTGTGGGCTGGCTCCAGATTTACCTCCCCATCAGACACCCTAACCTTCACACTGTGTTTCATCTTCTGCTAATTAAATATTCAGAACTGGAAGGCAGTGGAGACAGAGACTGATCACTTGATATTTCAGCTGTGATTACTATGAATTCATTCATTTAAACCAATTTGGAATTTATTTTTCTTGCTTTTGAAGGCTGTCTTTGGATAGTTTAATAACATTACTTCTATTGACTGCAAAAATAAATATCTGACAGCTCTAGTTTAGCCATGTCTCATTTGTATGGATGCTTTCTGATGTATAATAATAAATACATCCTTGTTAGGAATATATGATCTATAAATCAAAATTTCCAAGGTCTTTGATTAATCTGTGTGAGTGGTGTGAGGAAGATTGCTTTCAGCCTGTCACAAGCAATCCCTGCTCTGGGCTCTAGTAGCAACCACTGGCGCTGAGGTCACAAGTCAGATTCTATTCAATCCCGTTTGTTTTCATTTCCCCATAACCTTCCGAGACATTCACCTCTGGGGCTAAAATTTTCTGTGCTGTGCCTCTGCCCGAGGAGGGTTTTAGACAGCTGTATTTTGGGAGGAAGGGCAGTAAGAGGCACTATTTTCCCTTCCCTCCTATGGCAAGGACAGTGGGATAACATTTGCAAAGTGGCAGGAAGGTTCTCCTTCTCTCCAAAGAGATGGATACAAGTTTTCTTCCAGCCACAGCTGGAAGTGGCACATTTACAAGCACGTGAAAAATATTGCATCAAGCAGGAACTCCAAGGAGTCACAGGGAAATAGTTTGGTACAGCCCCAGACTATCCAACCCTGCACAGGCAATGCCTGTTCTCATTTTTGGGGTGCTCCACTACCCAGGCATTACCCCCATGACTGGGATAGGGCAGGGAACTGGGATATCTCCAAGAAAGTGTAAAATTTTCAGAAAAATGCCTTGGCCTCCCTGGTACCAGCAGGGTTTCTGTTTTAGTATAGGCCATGGGTATCCATGCCCTGTTCACAGCACTTGGAAAACCATTTAACTGGGACTTTTTCATCAGTGAGTTCTTGTGTAAGTGTCTTGGCCTCCCTTTCCCTGGGTATGTTGTTTCCACTAATGAAAGTGATGTTGGTTAACTAAACCTCTTGATAAAAGCTAGCCCTAGGATTAGAAATGGCCCACCTTTCCTGCCTGTCCACTCCCCACAATCAGCCCTGACCAACAGTCCTGCAGGTTTATGTCCATGGGATCGTCCTCCTGGAAACCTGAAGGACCACATAACATGTTTTTTTCTACAGCAGCAGGTTTGCCTGTCCAGAGTATGAGATGTGATATCTTGTGATGTGGATTTAGTAATACAATTTTAAAATTCGCATAAACCCCAACAGCATTTTTTTGCAACAAGATTATGGTTTTACTTAACTCTAGCCCTAACTTAAACTCTAGCTAGGTCTTCTAGATTAAACTTGTTCTTTTCAAGCCCATACAGTTATTCTTAATGGTCTAAGCTCTCGAGGTTGCCAGAAGTGCAAAGATTCTGCTTTTAGAATATCCAAGCATTTTTGAGCCTGTGCTTCCAGTGTATCTGGAAGGAGTGAGAGATTCTTAATAATTCCAAGCCCACTGCAGAGTGAAACTGCAGCGTGATCATGCTAAGGTTCCCTCTCTGCCTGGAACTGAGTCAACAGGAGCTAAGATAAGCCTGGGAGCAGCCGGTGCTCTGTTGGCGTCAGCTGGGGTGTCTCTGCAGAAGGAACATATGTTCTCCAGAGCAGCCCCTTCATTTGCTCTTCCCTCATAAACTTTTATGGTATGATTTCCTTCCCCCCCTCTCTGCCTAAATTAAGAATTTCAGCTTTTTTTTGAGGGTTTTTTAAATTTCCCCTTCCCTGTGGGGGGGCAGGGAAGGGCAGATGCTGCGTGACAGAAGCTTTCATTGATTAAACTGATGAGATCTTTCATGTCCTACCTAAAAAGAAAACTTGAATAACTGGTAACTTGAGCAGTGCTCTGAAAGATCTTAATGATTGTCAGGTTGTTAAATTGGCATCCATGCTGCATGGTAAAGAGGGAGAAAAATTAGATGGAGCTACATTAGGCTGGTGAAGAAATCTCTAAAGGCTGCAGAATCCTCAGAAATGTTCTGCAAACTTGATGGTGGTGCAGGGGGTTAGATCTGCCAGGCACAGTCACAAGAAATCCTGAGAAAGAAAAGAATTAGAGGGGACATAGAAATAAGAAATGGAGCTGTGTAGAAAAGCATATTAACCAAAGTTTCAAAAGGTAAAGGAGGAATGAATGCTTATTTTCTCCATGGAGAGAACTTGCCTGTGGAATCTCCTACATGGGATCTAGGAGAATATGGCCAAGCTTGCTGCTGATACAGACCTGTTCTGGATTGTCTAAACTAACTTAGGAGCTTCAGAAAAAATGAACTTGCCAATAAAATTCATTTTGTTAAACTGCAAAATTGTATCTGTGCATGCGGGGGAGCTTTCAATATGCATATATGCTGTTTGTCTCTAAATTATCATGTACCAATTACAAAGAGGATCTGATGATTTGTGTGACTCTGTAAATCACTGTGAAAATGTCAATTTGCAGCTCAGCATGGTCAAAATTGAAAATGGGATGTGAGAAACTGTTAGGAAAGATATCCAGGGAAAACCAGATGACATGGTTATCCTGCTGCATAAACCCCACATGTGCCTCAGACTTGCACATGGCATGAAGCTTTGTGCACTCAGAGAATTCCTTGGAAGCAGTGAAGAAACAGGAAGAAGCAATCTGATAACCAAGGTATGGGTGAACGCTCTTTAAGAAGAGTTTAAATATAAGTGGAAAAAAAACAACTGAGAGGTCTGTGATCAGGTCCTCCATGAACAAGGGGTGAGAGCAGAGAAACAGCAGCTGCTACTTTTCATCACTGAAAAACCTTCAAAGATTTTTTAAAGAGATATTAAAAGAGACTGAAGAGAAGACCCTCTTCCATGGATCCTGTGTTGCATAGTGAAGCCATGGTGCTCCCTGCCAGAGAGTGCTGCACAAGCTGAAGATCTAAATGAGAGAAAGCTTAAGAAAATAATTAGAAAACTCTTCCAGAGATGATCTGTCAAAGGCTGTCTAACAGGATAATAACTCCTGTGGCCTGCCCTCTGACCAATATGCTGGGCAAATATGGCAAGGAAGAGGTATTTGTGTGTCTCCCCTAGAATTTGTCCCCAGCATGTGATCACACAAGGTGAGACAGAGATACAGTGACTGTGTCTGGTCTATGCATCTGCTGGAAGAATAACTTTTTGCCCCGTGTATTTTCCTCCCTGTCACTGAGTTTTCAGGCTGTGCTACTTTATGAATTTACAGAAATGAGTATGGGGAACTCTGTTTGGGTTGGATTCCTCAAAAGGATAACAAGTGTAGAGTACAAGGGCAGGTGACAGTCAGATTCTGCAGTATATTTGAGACTATAAATCTATTCTGTTCTACATAATCTCCAGAGCCCAAGTACAAGGTGCCTTGCAGTCAGCATTCTCCATGTGCCCCTGAATGACTTGCAACAAGAATGTGAAACGTATTTTAACAGTTTCAATGCTTGTTCTCAGAAGTGGTAGCATTTTGGTGGCATGGGATCCCATCCCATATTTTTTTTTTTCCTCAGTCTTGGTATCTTTTATAGTGAAAGCACTTTGCACATTTTGAGTTACTCTAGCAGTGACTGCTTTCACTGCTAGAGTGAAAGTGTGAAAATTTCTTTTTATTTCTACCACTTGCTAATCCTGTTTTGGCTGGTGCAGCCCCTGCAAAGAGCTCTCTCCATGGGATGTGTTACTCAGAAATGATCCGTACTATTGCTGAGATTTGGGGAGTGCTTTGATCTGGTTTATGATCTGCTTCACTTGCAAAGCAAACTTGTTTGCTGTTTGCCCATTTGGTGGATAGGGGAGAAAACTTTGCATTCTTTATTTTATCCCTTTGCTTGACAGGGATAATTTTGCCTTTCAATATTCACCAGATTTTTAAAAGGTGGTGTTTCTGGATAAAAGCCAGCTCAGGGGGGCAGGTAGCACATCCTTTCACTGGTCATGAGTGTGGGTATGGGAGGTGGGGATAACAAATTCCCTGCAGACCCCCAGGGAAAGGGAGACTGTTTTACAAAAGGTAGATGGTGCAGATGACGGGGATAGGCTGGGAAAGGATGGGAAGAGGACTTTGGTGGGAAGCAAAGGAAGGGTCTGGCTTTGAGGTGAAGGTGAGGAGAGAGAGCCGGGAAAAGGGCATATGGGTAGAGGAAGAGACTGGCATCCCCAGCTAGCTGAGAGGGAGGTTAGCATGGCTTGAGAAAAGAGAACAAATCAAAGTATCACAGAGATCAAATAAGAGGAGACAAGGCATGTGAGCCCGTGCCACTTCAAATGTGTTTTTTCTCTGTTAGCCTGAGAGGAAATTCCTAATCCCTGTTTCATTGTCTGGAGCCAAATGCCTATTACAGCTTTCATTTGATAATTTGGGAATAGTATCACCTCAGTGGTGTGGTGAAAACAGGTGTATTCATGCGACAAAATTAATGTTTCATTAAAAAAAAAAGAAAAGTAATACACAAAGGAGGTGGTGAATTAGTGATGGACTTGCAGATTCATTTCTGGGGCCTTTTTTATTTGTGCTTTGAACTGGGGGAGACACCAAGGACCATAGCACCTGTTTCCACAAGATGTGTTAGAAATTTATCTTTAAAAATGCTCTAGATGTAAGAAAAGTTAAACACTTTAGAATATCTAAATACCTCTTAACTTCATGGTACAGTAATTTACTAACTGTGCCTGAAGACAGAGGAACAAATTGTGTTGTTTCTGCTTTTCTTTTGATGGACTGATTTCTGCCTGGTAACTCTTCCATATGGCTTCTTACTTTTACTACTTTTTCCATATTAATAACATCCTTGCCTTTCTGACATGTATTTCTTATGAGAGCTATCAATTCCTCTTACCCTCACCAGTGAAGAAGTCTGGCAAACATATTTATGCACTGGATCAGATGCCAGTTCTCCAGAGCAAAATGAAACTAAAGTTACCACAGCTGGTGTCTAAATCTGCTGACGCTGCATTCCCTTGGGAACAAACTGATTTACTCAGTCTCTACTGAGCAAGTGAAGCAGAGAGGTGAGCCCAGGTCAGGAAATGGGCAGGGCAGGACCAAATCATGATGCTGTGTGGTAAGTAGAAAAAAGGCTTTAAATAAGAGCACAATCTCACTGGCATGAGGGAAAGGATTCCTCACTTCCCCTTCGGAGGTAGCAGGTGAAATGTGCCCAAGGGCAAAGACAATCACTCCAAGACACATTTGGATTTTAGACCACTCTTACACTTTGTTAATAGTCCGGGCTCTTCCTAGCACTGAATTGTGAAATCTTTGCAGACATAATTCTAATATACTTCCTTTACAGTACAGCAATTATGGTGATTGATATGGACAAATGTGATCTTGAAACAGCAATAAAGAGACAATATAGCTCAATACTGAAGCAAATGCATTTTGAAAATCAATTTTTGAGATCAAAATTGCAAGAAAAATCATGCAAGTGTGTGCTTGACTCTCTCAGACTTGTCTGGCTTTTGTCCTGCAAAACTTTTAGCAGTGACCTCAACCACATTGATGTGGATTATTACTCCCTCAGAAGGCTGTGCTGTGACAAATGAGCTTACCTGCTTATACCAAAAGGCTGGAAGTTAAGGTATATTTTGCTGCATAGTATCTTTTTAGAGGAAGAGAAAATGTTCTGGAACATGCTTAGCATTATTGAAGAGGAAAATGTGAATCCATTACAGCTCACACATAAAAACTCACTAAAAATGTGTCCGAGTGCAAGAGCAGAGAGCAGATACTTGATGGAAAAGTAAAAGGGGCAGAGTCAGCTTGAACTGTGGGTCTGACCCAGCAAACAAATTTACAATTGCACTCCAGTGTTCACTTGGCACTGTAACCAAAATATGTGACCGGTTGTTTGAAAATCCTTGTGCTCAGGGAACTGATCTGTAGCAATATTCTCATTTATCACCAGCTTCCTTCCAAACCTGACTACCTCTGAAAGCAAGCTAACCTCAGCCTGCTCCTCCTGCAGCTCTGAGTTACACGAGAAGGAGGAACACGGTGCTTTTTCCTGCTATTTGCGCAAGATGAAGTCATCGCTCCGGGCTGGGTGGAAATGCCACGCTCTTCCCTTCTCCTGGAGCTCCTGACAGCTCGTGCAGCACAGGCTGCACTCCCCTCTGCTGGAGGGAAGCTCGGTGGGCGACATTCCTTGCGCTGCCCGTGGAAGACAGAAGCCATGCTCTTTCTCCATCCAGGGAGGTTTTCCTTCCACTGACGGGTGAAAGGTTCAGTGGGAGGTGAGAGATGCTGTGGCCTGTCCCTGGCATGGTTTAATGGCTGTGTTTCCTTTGTCGTGTCACTGTAAGGTTTTTCTCTCTCAAATACCACATTGAACCTGATGCTTTGTCACGCTGCTCTCTCTGAGCACAAGCATGCATCTTTCGTGAGCTAGCTGGAGTATTTCCCAGATCTATGCCTTTTGGTAAACTTGCTAGATTTCTCTTGCTAGTATGGATGATTATAACGATTTTATCCAAATGATGGAACAAAGATTATAGTTGATTTCCATCTCCTCATGTGTTTGGAGCTGCAGTGCTTCAGGATTTGAGCTAGCACGGGTCAGTGATAGAGGAGACCAAGGTGTACTCAGGAAATAGCAGCATTTTTAAAATTCTAAATTCTCAAGAAACTCCTGTGTACATCCGAAAAAAAAGCAGTGCAATGTAGGCCACCAAAATCTACCCTTATACCAAATACTGGCCTCACAACAGCTCTGTGTGACTCCAGCAAGACATACCAGGTAGTTTGAAGATGCCAGGCACTGTAGATTTATCTGTTACTCTGACATTACCATCTGCTGGGGTGGGGAAAAAAAACCCAAACCCCAAAAAGACAGCATCAGTTTCTGTTTCCATTTTCCATTTCATTTCTGTTTCCATTTCCCAGTGGAAGAAAGAGAACATTAATACTCACTGTCTTCTGGTGAGAGTCACACCTCTAACCAGTAAGGGTGGGAGCCACTTTCACAGCCTGTCTTCTCTGGGGCATCCAGGTTTCCAGGAGCTGCAATTGCTGATTCATCACTCACTGTGTCCCCAGTTTCCTTTTCTGTGATTACAGCTGATCAGTGACCACCTGAGCACGGCCAAATTCCTGAGCAGGGACTAATGCTAAAAGGGAAGGGGTTGAGTTGTACCCACTTGTGCTAAAGGCAGAGGCCTGTAGGGCGAGGGGGGATGGCTTTAGCTGGAAGAGGACAGGTTCAGATTAAATGATGGGAAGAGAATTCTTCACTGTGAGGGTGGTGAGGCACTGGCACAGCTTGCCCAGAGCAGCTGCGGATGCCCCATCCCTGGAGGTGCTCCTGGAGAGCTTTGAGCAAGCAGGTCTAGACAAGATGCCCCTGCCCATGGCAGAGGGGTTGGAGCCTGATCATCTTTAAAGTAATTTCCAACTCAAAGCATTGTATGGTTCTGTGCTTCTATAAAGCTGCACTTCCTTTTGATTCACACCACAAATCTCTGCCTCTTCCCTCTGGGATAAAAAGGGAAAGTCACTGTAGGACGGGTGTATTTGGGATTTGTCACTGGAAACCGAGTCAGGTGAATGTGGCCTTAATGATCAGAATTCTTGCTGTTGTGTGAACAGCTCTAATAATTGATTTTTTTTTTTTGAATGCTGATGTTTCTCCTTAATGTTGTGCCAAGCTCAGCAAAGCAGGCTGTGCTGGAATCTGTTGTCCTTGGATCACCCCTCTGAGTTCAGGTGTTAGAAAGGACAGACACAACAAATAAGAAAATGGTGTTTTTTCACCAAAGTGTTGAGCTGTAGCCTGGCACTGAGAATTCCTGGAACTTTCCTTAGTGCACAGTAAAAGCTGTGGCATTGCAATAATTACTGTGGAATTTCTTTAACCTGTGTTTTTGTTCCAGTGTTGGAAACTCACCTGACACATATCGAATCATCTTGGAATATCGCCATTCCTTACTGAAAACTGAATTGGACACTTTTCCCTTAATATCCATTTTGATAATCGTAAATAATCCTAGAAATTGAGAAATTGGAGCATTATATGACTAATGACAAATGAATCAGCACATTTTACAGGGTCAGTGATTTACAGGCTGGGATTGAGCTGCTGTTCTGCTTAGTTACACCACATTAGTGAGAAATCGCCTGAGAAATTCCTGCATTCAGACAAAACAAGGGGAAAAGCAGAAGAGATGTAACCATTGGATGTTTTCAAAACTTGACTGGACAAGGGCATGATCAATCAATCTGGTTTGAAGTTTCCCTGCTTTGAGCAGAGAGCTGGACTTGGTACTCTTGGGGCTGAGTTTCTCAATGATTCTGCAAATTTTCATAAATAACTTCCCAGGTCGGGTCAAAATTGTGCAGGATCCATGGCTGGCATGAATACAGCAGTGCTCCTGCTTCTTCCAAATGATCCACAGACCTTGCAAATAAAGAACACCCCAACCTGAACAGCAAACCTTATTCACCTGATATCATCAGAACTACATTGATAATGGAGTTGTCAAAACTAAGCTAAAGTAGGTCCTAAGAAAAAGGTAATTTTTTGGAATTTCTGACATTAGAAACTAAATGTACCCATAAACATCCACATTAATTTTGTCTTGGGCATCAAAAGTTTTCCTTTGTGAGCAGCGACATGTATTAACAATACATGTTAATGCTTCTTAATATCTGTTGGAGGTTGCACAGGGAATCTGTAAAATGCCTGGGAGTAGATCTCAGGGAATATGGGCCACACAACATGTGGCTTTACAATTCTTCTAGTTTTTTTCCTTCTAAATCCTCCCAAAGCCTACGCTGTTTTGAAGACTGTCTACAGGAAGGAAAGGCTGAGCTAAATTGCAGTTTTTTGGTGGAACTGATCTCTTCAGGAACTTTGATGGCCTTACCCAAGCAGGTATGATAGCTCATCAGCACACTGGAGCACCTTTGCTTGTCTTATTTACTTCTTAGGATTTTTTATCATATTTTTACAGGGAAGATATAAGATTATGATCTCTAAATACAATGCAATTTTCGAAGGGCCACATGGCACCAAAAGACAAAGAATGTGCTCCAAGGATTTGAAGCAGTGAGTACTGACTATCCACAAGGCCGTGCAGAAAGCGTTAAGAGGCCACTTGCTTCTCAGAAGAACATTTGGAGGCAGAGGGCAAAGGCATGAGAACACAGCCTGGCTGAATAAATTTTCAGACCTAAGAATATATTTATACCAGTTTAATAATCAAGATGTGTAAATTCGTTTTAAGGCAGAGCACACCCAGAAACTCCAGCAGTTCTTTCTGAATGTGCTCAGGAAAGGCCTCTGGTGCCTTTGGGGTGGGTCAGGCTTTTCAAACAGCTTCAGCCCAGTCAAAGTGTGACGTCTGGGTGACTAATAGAGGTATGGCCTGGTCAGCTGTGCAAGGCTGGAAATGCTGTGTTTGGGATGTGGAAGTGAAAGAAGAACCATGCCTAGGCCACCAGGCTATGCAGACAGTGAGAAAGCAGCAGCCTCCAAACATTAAGGAGCAATTCCTCCTGCCACGTCCTCAAATCCTTCACACTTTGTTTCCTCCACTGAATACCAGCCACCCCAATTTTCCTGTGTTGCTTCTCTGCTCATTTCAGGGAGTTGAAGAGAAGTCTCACTAAATGAACAAAAGCACAACTGTTTTAAAACAGTTAATCCCAAATAAAGTCAGATTTTAAGATGTGCTCTATGAAATGGAGCACTTCCTAATTTTCTTGAAAACTGGGGCTTGTTCCCCATAAAGAAAAAGAGACTTTCAACTTACTGAATAATCTGAATTGGTTTATTTAATTCCTCCTGTAATTTCAAAGGCTCAAAGTAGGCTTGGGTTGTGGATTTTTTCTTTTTTTTTTTTGGCACACTCGAGAAATATTCTGGAAACACTTTACCTACTAAGTGTCAGTCTTGCCTTTTTAATGGCATTTTGCAGAGCATTTGCACATACTGTTTTCCATGTCTGATGTACACCTGTTCCCAAAGCAGGAATATGGGATGCTTTCCTGCCCTTCTTGTGCTGTCTTCTTCAAGGGGTTCTGCTGGGACTTCAAAACTTAACACAATGGTGTGTCCTGTTCTCAGATTTCTGGTTTCCTGCAGCCGATATAATTCCCTTGAATTTTGCCTAGGATCACTCAAGCGGTTCCTAAAATAAAAATCTTGAAGGATGTTTGAAAGCCTTCCCTCCTGTGCCAGAAGCTGCCTGCATCAAGTCATCAGGTCTAGAAGAGAGCCTCAGATGTTGTGCCAAGACATGAAAATGTGTCACCATCTGCAATATCTGCACTTCAAACTCAGTATCTGTAGCTCAGAAAGAACTGGTGCTGGTATGGCAATAAGTTATCTGGTGGTGCCTGCACGGTCCTTTGCTCCTGAGCTTTGCTCCTGACGCTGCCTTGCAAAGGGTTACTTTGGAAAAGGTGGCAAATTGAATTAATCCTGTGAGGAGACCACATTTTGAGTGATCATTCACTTATTAAAGCAGAGCCAGTGTTTAATGTTTCTTCAACACAGTATTAGAGGGAAGTGAATGAATTATTGAATGAACTATCTTCAAAAGTTCCCTAAGGCTTATATCATCTTGCACTTACCAAAAGCATGATGCCTGCTGTGCTCAGATAATCCATTTACAAAGCTTTTAAATATATTTAAGGGTGAACTTTGTAGGTTTCCTATTTCCAATTAAACAAAGCATCGACTTCTTTTAGAGAAGCCTTTAAGAAGCACAAAATCTCATTGTTTAAAATAATTTTGCAAACTGGTTCCCAATTCCCAAGAGGCCTCTCTAGTCTTTGAACTAATGGGTTTTTTTTCCTTATAGTGTCATTTTGAATTAAGTAGGTTTATCTTGAGTTTGCCATCTCTGATTTCCTCATGGTATTCAGGGTGTAGTAGTCTCCTCTGTCTCTTTCCTGATTGCTAAAATGCAGCTTGCAATGTTTTTCTGCTTGGCCACCATGATGGATGAGGTTGTGAGTGTTCCTTCTCCAGGAAGTTTTATTATTTTTCTGCAGCTGTTTAATTTCACACTTGTTTTGAGAAAGGTCATCCCCAAAAACTGGCAATAAGGTTTAGCTCAAAGTCCCCAGTTATGTAACCAAACACTCTGCCTGTGCAGTTTTAGGGTCTGATGTTCGAGACGAGATTTTGCTCCTTGGTGAAATTTGGAGTCAATTTTGTGGCAGTGAATTAAAAATGTTAGTGGTTTCATTAATATTGGTGCAAAACACACGGGAAACTTACTGCTTGATCCTGGATTTTTGTTTAAATGGATATGTTTCAAACATTGCAAAGTAATACCTTTTTTGATCAATTCAGGCCTCCCCTTCCTTTTTGCCTTGTTCTCACAGAATGGGGTGTAAGCACTTGAACGTACAAAGTTTGAACTGCTTTGCCAGAAAGGTTGAAAATGTGCTCCTGGAAGCAGCAATCTACAGCAGCTGTGGTGCTGTGCAATGGGAACTTTTGCCTCAATGATAGTTCCAGGAAGAACTTTTTCCCTGTGCAGTGCCCGAGCACTGGGACAGATTGCCCAGAGGTGGTGGAGTCTCCCTCACTGGGGATATTCATGAACCATCTGGACACCCTCCTGTGCCACGTGCTCTGGGATGGCCCTGCCTGAGCAGGGAGGTTGGAGCAGATGACCCACGGTGGTCCCTTCCAGCCTGGCCCATCCTGGGGTTTTGTTACTCTGTAATGTCCCAGGGTTTTTTTCCAGGAGGAGCAGTGGGACAACAAAAATGTCCTCTTATAGCACAGAGATCAGCACTGATATTGGAGCACGAAAAATTACACTTACAAAGGGTAACTGTGACTCCTAAGATGCTCAAAATTATCTCAGTTCCTAAGGGCTGTGACTAAATGACTGCATAACTAACAAATAATTTTTCAACCTAAATTAAGGAATAAATCCCACCACATGAAAGCTTATTTTTTGTTCTAGATATATTTTGCAGTCACTCCAGTTCCTGCTATGGTCCATCAAGTCGCAAAGACATCCAATACAAAGAGCTAAGTGTAATTTGCCTTGATTTAGGGTTTTCATCTGCTGCACAAGCTGGGAAATTAATTGGAATGGGTGTTCACACTTCAGGGAAAGCAGATCTGAGCTGACTGAGACACATAATGACAACTTCTAATTTGTACAGGGCAGCCTTCAGATGACTATGGCTTTTGGTTCCTTGAGTGAGCAGCCCAATCTCATTTTCATAGCCTCTGTTGAATATTTTGCTTCTGGGATCAGTGGAGAAATGGGGGGGGGGGGGGGGTTTTTTTT